>NC_072801.1:56931765-57234795 GCF_028583425.1 Eublepharis macularius | reverse complement strand
AACCTTCTTCTCTACCCCCAATCATTTCTTCAATCCAATCCAATCTTGTCTCTTCTTCTGCTCATACCTGCTCCTTAATGAACTCTGTAAATTTGCTCTGCAGGGTCCCAACAGTATTCAGGTTTTTAAAGATGATGTCCATCTGTAGAGAGAGAGAAGAGGGGACAAAACAGAGGGTTATAATGGGGAGTCTTTGGTTGTGTCCCTTCAATTCTCAAGGCCAGAAGAAGCAAAGAGAACATATAAAGCTGTTTTATACTGAGCCAGGTCTTTAGTCCATCTCAGTACTGTCTACCAGGGCAAGCCTGACCACACAGGTGAATTAGGCAACTGCCAAGCTTTTGAGGTGCCAACTTAAATGCAAGTGTAGTTATATGTTTATTTTTAAATCATTCATTTCAAATGTCAAATAAATAAGGATAAAAGTTTATTCTCTTTGTTTTCTATGTTGAAGGTGGTGGTGGTGGTGGCGGTGGTGGTGGTGGGACACCAATCTTAAAAATTCACCTAAGGCACCAAAAATCCTGCTGGCCCGGCTGCCAACTCCAGTTCACAGTGGACCTTTAGAAAAGTAAAGGTATTTTCTAACACTAAACTCCTTTTTAACTGGAAGTGTCCAAGACTGAACTGCGTGCAAAACCTTCTGCGTGCAAAACATCTGTGCTAATGGTAAGGAGGTGGGTGCAGAATAGTCATCCAGACACCCACCACTTTTTCAGTTAAGAAAAAAAAAAGACGATGAGAAGGGATTGTGACCAAATTATGCATGACATAGGGAAAAGTGGACAGAGAACTTTTTCCCGATTTCCCAAACACCAGAACTCTGGGACAACCAGGAAAGTTGACGGGCAGTAGAATCAGGGCAGACAAAAGGAACTACCTCTTCACAGAACATGGAATTAGCATGTGGAATTCACTGCCAAGAGATTTAGTGAAGATCTCTAAGATAGTATTAAAGAGAGCAGGCCCATTAATGGCGAGCAGCCATGATGGCTAAGTAGAACCCATGTGATCAGAGGTGGTACACCTCTGCATACCAGTTGAGGAGTAAGTACAGGACAGGGAATCTGGTACCTTCACAGGTGAAGTAAAGTGAAGTGGATGTTGCTTCATGAGAGCTGATAAATGCTAGAGAAAGAGAGAGACAAAGGAGAAACAGCTGAAGAGAGGATACAAAGCCAGACCCTTCACATGATAAGCAAAACACTGCTCCACTGCATTTGATCATTTTTATCCTGCTCATTCTCCAACAAGCCCAGGATAGCATACATGGCTCTTTTTCCCTCCCTTTTACCTTCACAACACCCATGTTAAGTAGGTTAGGCAGAGAGAGAATGACTGGCCCAAAGTTACCCAGTGAGTTTCCAAGCAAAAGGCAGCTTGAACCCATGTCCCTCCAGTCCTAACCTGGCTCTCTAACCAAGGGATCCCCAGCTTTAGTGGACTTGTCTGTGCCACTGGAATTCTGAAAACAAGAAGTGAATGCCAGACAAAATGGCTGCCATGGGGATGGGTGGGGCCTATCAGAAATAGCTGCTACAGAGATAGGGACCAATCATAATGGGATGTTACAGCACAAGAAATTCAATGGATGTGAATTGTCCTGGTCTTGACCATAGTAAAACCAGCATTCTTCATTTCTTACCTTTATCTTGGCTGCAAATTGGGCTCCAGTAAGAGCAGCCCCCGTCTGGTCTCTCTTTAAATAGGTACCAGCTGATTTGGCTAAACCACTTACATAATCCTTCAAAGTTTCCCGAAAATCATCATCCATGTCTGGAATAGGCAAAAAATAAGGTCATTCAGGCATGGAAGTGGAGTTTCATGAAGATGCAGGCAATGGGAGGATATTTATAGTTTAGAATCCCTGATGCCATTAAGGGAAAATGAAACAAAAATTATGGTGGCTGCCATCCTTAAATTAATGGATTGGATAATAATTGGGGGCTGCCATTTTTTTTCTTGGTAGCTCTCGTTTCTTTAATCACGCTGCTGCAAACAAAAAATTCAACTGGCATAGTTTCTCCCATAGTGTATTTCCAAAAGAAATAAGCAACATGTCTTTAAAACTGAAGAGGTGTCCCTGCGACTGACACGAGGACACCATCCCATCTAGATCTTCCAGACACTGTAGTGAAGGCCCAGAATCTGCACTTCATGATACTCTTAAGATGGAGCACCAGAGGAGTGGAATACTTTGATCTTATGCATGCTTACAGGGAGTAAGTCCCATTGAACCCAACTGGGGCTTGCTTCCAATTAAATAAGCATCAGACAAGGCTGTAAATTAGGTTAGACTACACTGGGTCAAAAGAGATTTCAGATTGCATCAAGAGGCATTAGGACACAGAACCAAGGAATGGTTTGTTCTCCCTCCCAAGATGTGTAAGACAGCTCTGCCTCTCATTAGAAGAAACAGATATGGGCTGATTCGGCACGGCTTACCTGACGCTGGAACGTTGCGGAACATGCCGGAAAAAACACAGAAGATTGCGTTTTCTCGCGCGAGTTTTGCGCAACATCCAGCTTCAGGTAAGCCGTGCGGAATCGGCCATGCTCTGTGTGTGTGTAAAGTGCCACCAAGTTGCAGCTGACTTATAACGATCCCATAGAGTTTTCAAGACAAGAGGCAACAGAGGTGGTTTGCCATTGCCTGCCTCTGTGGAGCAACCCCAGACTTCCCTGGGCGTCCCTCATCCAAGTACTAACCAGGGCTGACCAGCTTTGCTCCCCAGATCTGACGAGATTGGGCTAACATAGGGCCAAGCTACACATGACGAATGACACTTGAACGGCAAGTGGATTGAGTGGAGGGCAAGTGAACAGAGAGAAATACCCTTGCCGTTCAAGTGTCATTCGTCATGTGTAGCTTGGCCCTCAGACCATTCAAGTCAGGATAGACATGAACTACTACAGGCTTTTTATTATTATTTTGAAAAGGAACAGTCTTTCCTTGCTTCTGCATATCAGTAGACTTTGCTGAAACTCGAAATCTGTTTGTTACCCACATCACATAATCTAATTATGCCTGTAACTTCTACTACAAACAACATTCTGTGGGGATTTTTATACCTTGGAAATCTTTTTCTCTCCCACTTTGGTTTGTGCGCTGGCCCGTAGAATTTTAGAGTGCTCAAAAGTCTGCTCACTACTGAACCTAACAAAGGTATTTTCTCAAAGGCATTGATGGTTTGGGTTTCCGCCCCCTCAAGATCAGATGAAAAATTCTGCCTATTTTAGAGGAATTTATGGAACTGATGCTCCACCTAGTGGAAGGATGGGTGAGTATCTCTGACTTTCCACAGAGCTGAAGTGGATTATAGATACTAAGATGTGCAAGAACCTGGGAAGAAAAGGAGGGGACTGTGGGAAGGTCTTACCTGCTAGGGTGCCCTCAGTTCCCATCACCAGCTTCTTGCCAGGGAAGGGCATCAGGTAACAGTGAGTGCTGCTGCTTTTGAGTGTCTCCAGCGCTCGTGGGTGCTTGCAAGTATCAGACTCCAGCTTCTGCGGTTGAGAGAGGGAAAGAGAATTAGGCTGAACAATTCTGGAACTGCCACCCAGAATCAAGCTTTCTTCGTACTGTGGATGGGAGATCTCTCTCTCTCTCTCTCTCATTTTTAATCCACCATTCCTCCAAAGAGCCCAGGGCTTTCTCTTTCTCATTTGTTCCTCACAACAACCCTGTGAGGCAGGTCAGGCTACAAGAGAGTGACTAGCCCAAGGTCACTCAGTGAGCTCTGAGGTAGAGTTGAGACCTGAACCTGGGTCTCACAGATCCTAGCCTGACTAATACACCACTTTTTCCACAATGCCCATCCAAACCACACCATCAGCTTTGAATTGCATCCGATGTGCCCATCACCACTTTTACCTGTATGACCTTTTGGAGGTATGCCTGGCCTCCCTTTAGTCCAAAAATTGGTGGGAACGACCAGTCACGCACTAAGAGATCAAGTTGCTGCAACAGAGAGAGAAACTGATTGGCCCCACATTCTGTGAGACATCTCCTTCCTCCCCTTCTTTCAACTACGGCCCATTCATGTGTCATGGTACCACAAAAGGAACCACCGCATATCCTATCTTCTTTCCCCTTAAATTAGCAGAGTGCCTTGATATGCTACTATGTACTGGAAAAGTTCTTTTTGTGATGGTGTGTTAAAGGAGAAATTGTGCATAGGAGAGCAGACGCACATTATTGGATTAGCTGTAAGAGAGCAGCCACCACGTGCCAAGACTTCCAATGGCTAGTTCTCCAATGGTGCTGTCAATGGGCCTGCCAAGAATATACTTTGGATGGTTTTGTTTGGATAACATGGCTTAGATAAATACTTGGGGGATAGGTTCATCAGTAGCTATTAGCTATAAGGGCTGAATTAAATCTCCATCTTCAACAGCAGTGTACTGCTGGATAACTGTTCGAGGGGTGTGTGGGTGTGCTTCCAGGCCTTCTGGCTAGCTACTGTGTGAAACAGGATTCTGGCTTAGATAAACCATTCATCTGATGCAACACAGGGCTACTCATATTTTTTATGAACCTGGTCTGAGTGGGCTATCTGCTTCCTGGATAGACTTCCAAGTTCTGTTTTTTTTTTTTTAATGATGGGATTTCATCTGATTTTCTCTCTGTGTGTGTTATTTTGGGACTAAGCACAAGCAGATAAATTATACAGGAACAAAAGTAGGGAGAGGGGAGCAGAGAGGAGCTTCATTAGCATTGGTGAGTGGGAGAGAAAGAGAAGGGTTGACAGCGAGCGAGAGAGATGTGGGTACCAGGCGGAGGACTAGGCCGGAAGAACTGGTTGCAGCAATGCAAGTTCAGGAACAAAAGGGCTCTTTCATCAAATGGCGAGATGGAGGGCATGAATATGGTGGGAGGAGGAAAGGAGAACACAGCATGATCCGTAAGGGAAGGAAATGGAACAGTCACTGCTCTTTACCTGAATGGGCTTTAAGCCGCAGCCACGTCCCACCGCCTCAGCTACGTAGACAAACATCTGTGGGGCAGAGAAAGCCGGTGAGCCTGTGAGGTCTGGTTCTCTCCACCCTGTTGCCCAGCCCTAAAAACCCACTTCTCACTCAGCTACAAGGGTATTTCGCAGCATTTATGATCATGTTCCACCTGCACCCTACCCAAGAAGACTCACAGCAGCAAACATGGGGTTATCTTATGGAATTGTTGGTTGAACCAGAGAGGCAGAGAATCTGTAAGAGAGTAACAGTTCTCTGGTGGCCGTGGGTCTGACTCATGGACACTGCCGCCATTTTAGAGAAGAATTGGGCCTTTTAAAAAATGTTGTGAGGATCAGACCCTCAGTGCAGACAAACCAGGTGGTCCCCCCCCCCCCACATGCGCCTTTTCAAGTTGAAGGCCAAGCTACAAGTGACGGGTGACACTTGAATGGCAAGTGAACAGACTCACATGTATTCCTCCCTATTCACTTGCGCTCCTTGTGATCAAGTGGAGCGGAAGTGAACAGGGAGGAATAATGTGAGTCTGTTCACTTGCCGTTCAAGTGTCATTCGTCACTTGTAGCTTGGCCCACAGAAGCAGCTGTGGGGGAAGGGTCTGTTTCAGCACTTGACAAGACATTTGGGGGAGAACAAGATCCCTGGCCCTCCCAGAGCCAACATGGCATTTTTTAAATGCCCAGATTCTTCTCTAAAATGGCATCAGTGACTACAGATTGGACCCATCGCTGTCAGAATGCCTAGCTTGGCCCTAAGGCAAGCTTCATAGCAAGCAGGAATTTCACCTCTCGTCCCTGTAGCCCAATACTCTTTCCAATCCCTCTCAATGTGAGATACGTATTCTGATGCCCCAGCTGTGGCCCATTGGAAGAGACACCACCCTCAGAAATCATCTTTCTCCAGGCTGGCCCAACCACATAGGCCAATTAGGGCACCAGGCTTAACATGTGCCAAATTAGACAGAAGCAATTTTCTTTTTACAAATATGTATCTCTCTTATCTTTGGACTTCTCATTTTCCTCTACATTGGTTGGGGAAGGGGCAAAATTATAGTTCGGTTATACTGCCAAAAATCCTTGTGTTCTCTCTTCCCTCAGGATATCAGGGGCAGAAAAAACACCAGAAATAGGAGGATGGCTGAAATTCACTTGAAACAAATAAAATTTTCTATGGGACATGGTTCAGTCTATCCTTTTTTCTCAACCTCAGGACCATCATGAGTCAGAATGGCTGGTAACTTGAGGGGGTTTATCGACTTGCTGGAGTGTGGCTTGGCTCACTTGCTTGAGCCACTCTCTGCAATTGGCTCTTTGTGCACTCTCTGGCAATACACCAGCTCTCTGCTTGTGACACATTGAAATCTGCATCATGAGGACTGATTTGGTGCATGCTAAAGGATAGAATATCGTTTTCTTGGATTAGCCCAGATCAAGGATAGATGACATTTTGGGCTAACCCAACCCCCATAAAGATATTGGTGTGCCAGCAAACAACATGCAGTGGCAGAAACTAGGGTTAAACTTGGCCAGACACATTGGGAACAAACTAATTCTCAGAGTTGCTTCCAGTACTGCAGGAGCTCTCCTCAGTCCCTTGGGCACAGAACTGGCCTGGTGTACTGAGCAAAACAGCCCGGCGTGCCACTCTTCAGCATGCCTGTTTGGGCTTGCCTAGCCCTAGTCTGGATGATCTTTGATTTCTTCCAGTTTTATGAATCTAGTTTTCTACTTCCTCCAAACCTGGTAATAACTCAAGAGTCCTGGATCTCAGCCCCCACCCTCTTTTCTAGTCCATACCATTTCCACCCACTTTGCTCCTACCCTTTATAGCCCCTCACTCACTTCCAAGTATTCCAAATCTGTTTCCTTCACCATGGTAGACAAATTGAGTATCTAGAAAGACAGCAGGAGGAAACAACAGAGATGTCAAAACTGATGTGCAACTTAATGAAAGGAGACTGGAGGAAGATGTATGGGAAGTGGGGGCCTTCACCTGATAGGAGCTGAGTAGCATAGAGAAAGTGGAGAGCTTGGTGCTAGCTTCCTTGCTTCTCTCCAGATCCAGAGAACCTTCTGTGTCTATCAAAAACACGGCTACCTGAAGAGAGGGAACACAAGATCAATGATATAGGAGAACAGAGATTAGTTTGGCCAACAGGCTTTATAGTTCTGTCTTCTTGCTCAAAGATGTGCATTTGGGAGGCATTATTTACTTAGAAGATCTTTATGCCACCTTTCCAGAGTCCTGATTGAGGTGGCCTGCAATTAAAATACTAAATTATCAACATAAAAATTAAGCATTCAAACAAGCCCTGAGGCATAAACACAGCATAAAAGCAGAACAACTCATAAGTAGAAACCACCAGCTGCTCAAGCACTTGCCCAAGAATGGAATCTTAGGCACTAAGCAGCCAATGTAAGAAGGTAAGGTAAAGGGAACCATTTGTCCAAAACATACCCATGGAACTCACTGCCACAGGATGTGGTGATAATCACACAGAAGAGGAGGCTACCAGTGATCGTCTGCAGCGGCAGCACAACTACTATTTGCAGGGCAGAGATAGCCCAACACATTGTGGTAACTGGGGCTGAAAATCCAAACTTCGTCCACCCTTCTGCAGTACAACTGCAATTATAAATTAAATAAATGAACGCTTGCTGCCAATTGGATAGACCCCCTTTCATGGACAGGATTTGTCTGTGAACCCAGAGATGGATATTGCCATTGCGAATTTCTCTGCAGCACTTGGCTGGCTACTGACAGATCACGGGCTTAGCCAGGGTAGAAGTTCTCAAATGAAAGTCTGCAACCAGGGGATGGAGGCCAAAGCTTTCCCCTGTTGCTGCCTCCTGCAACTGCTACTCAGAAGAACACCACCTCTGAACATGGAGGTTCATTTAGGCATGTGATGGCATCATGAATTTCCGGCCATCTCTACACCTTGTGGCGGTGAGTTCTGTAAAATCAACTGCACATCAGGAAAAGAAATACAAGGTGGGATGGGCCCACACTGCTTGCCACCTTAATGGCCAGATCCATCTTCATTTAATGGTTTCTGGAGAGTCCTTAGATAGCGGAAAATGTGAGACCTTTGCTAGTGCTGGGAGCCCTCACTTGTGCCAGTGACCCAGTAGTGTGTCTTGCCCTTGAATACTTCAAAATGGGAGAGGGAAGAGGAAAGGGGTTACTCTGATTCCCGCTTCTGAGGAGAATCTGAGGAAGCTTCTGAGGCAGCTGACAGGGAGCTCTTAGAATATCTCTGCAGACATTGATACAAGTCAGTGTGGAGCAAAGAAGGATTTCCAAAGTCCAATTTTGCAGGAGTTTTATTGTGGCTGTATTCTGTATTATGTGTTTCATTTGTTAACTGGGTTCTGTGTTGGGCCTACACGGTAGAAGACTCTACAGTTAATAGGTTCTCTCACTTGGAGGCTACTGCAGCAAACCGCACAAATTGTAGACTATAAAAGAAAGAGTAACTTCAGTATCACAAGATTGCACCTTAATTCAGGCTCCCAAGTTTCTCCTCCACCTTAGAATTTGAAGCTTTAAATTGGAGGCAAGAGCACCTACTGCTCATGCTTAAGAGAGTATGAATGACATCCAGAAAAGTATAAGTGGGAGCCATAATAGAGCCCTCTGGCATTTTCCAGAGTATCATCTTTGCAGTTTCAGTATCTCAGAAACTATGGGTTTTTAAATGGTTTTGTTCCTCTTTTTTAAAAATAAACTTTTATTAAAGTTTTTAACATAATTATAATAGAAAAAAGAACAAGAAAAAAAAGAATAAAAAAGAAAAAAGAAACACACACACACATATGTGTCTTTGGTGTATATATATATATATATACACACACCAATATAGTGGGAATATATACCAATTTTCCATTTGAAGCAGTCTATCAACAGTACATATTCTACAGCAAATCTAACATTACCATTAGTAAATATTTCTCCTTTCCATTTATATGTTCCTTTGCTCTCCTTAATCTTCAAAAACATGTCATTAGTTCATCACATTCTATTTCATGCAAAAAGTCTATAAAGGGTTTCCATATAATTAGATATTTCTCTAAGTTCTTTGCTAAAGAGCTTAGAGTTCCTCTCATAGCTTCTCACCAAACGAAGTCTCCCATTTGCCCAGGTATGTCTTACTACATTTTTCAGCAATGGCAGAATGCTTCAGTCCAGCCCTGTTGATTTCAAGCAGCATTGTGGTCCAGTACTAAAAATACTGCTTTCAGGCAATGGCCATTGCTATATTTTCACCCCAGGGCCTCAGGAGTAAGATGTGCCCAAATGCAAGCTGAAAGTAGATTTTGCTATTTGACTGCACCTAACGTAATCTTTGCCCTGAATTTTCCAGATCATTTTTGTAAATAATTTCTGGTTGAGCACACAGGTGTCTTGGATAGCATCTATTGTTCCCAGAACATAATCACTCACCTCTTATCTCTCTTGTCCTTTTCCTCACTTACCTCCATAGTCTGTGTCCCAATCTCTTACCTTTCCCTGTTCACTGGTGATCCAAAATGGCTGACTCCACAACCACACCCCTTTGGTGGTGCTATTAGGACCAGGTTGCCACTCAAATCCTGTCAGTGGTTCATCTTCCTGGCCCAAACATGACTCCTCCTCAGCTCCCTGCCAAGAGGAAAGAAATGAAGAAAATGGGGACTCAGTTTTAAAACAGGTAGGGCTTTGGGTACCAGGATGACAGTGACCCCTTAGCTAGAAATGCTCTACAGGAAAGAGGGGTCCTGCAATCTGGTGCTTTATCCCCAACTTTAACAGGCATGTAAGAATACTGGTTTGAGTTTTTTTTCTTTTCTATATTAACATTTGAAAAAAAGATTTCTATTGCAACCTTGCAGGGCACACTCTGGCATATTTTCATTCGTGCTAAAAAAGAAAAACCAAACAGAAATTAAAATTGACACGGGGCTTCTAACTGCAAGAGAAATCCACAGAAGTAAAATATTGCCCCACCTGGGGGAGTGGATACGTGTGGGGAGATTGTACCAATGGGGTAAAAAAGCATCCGGGGGTGGGGGGTGGGAATTGTCCTGTCTGTTTAATAGAGGGGCAATGGGATGTTATTTACCAAGTGATGTTATGTATCTCAGTGCCATGAAAAGTATCAGCTGCCCATTTCTACACAACAAAAGTCTCTATTAAAGGAGCAGGATATATTTCTCCAGGCCTGTTCGCACTCTTACCAGTGCTGCTTTGCAGAGTCATATGACCAGCCCTAAAGAGCAGAGATTCAATGCGCTAATCAGGCCAGGAGATATCAAAATGCATATTTTCACATACAAATCTGACGATAATCGGCTACTGCAGGCCCACCTTTCTACGTGGCATACAATAGCTCACTTTCTCATGCTCACCAAGTTTTGAAGCCTCCGCAGTAGGAAGTTCTGCAGGAAGGATTTGCCACGGCGTTGCTCCCCCAAGATGGAGATCAGGCAGATGGGAGCATCCTTCACCAGCTCCTGCTCCAGGCAGCTGCTCAGGGCCTCCTCATCCAGGGAGAGATTCCCTTCGTCATCCAAGCCCACCAACTGCACCGCCTGTCCTGTTGACTGCCCTGTAGCTGTTATCACCTCCTGAAAAGAGACAAGACCTTGATAGGGCAGAACTAGCCCTCTTCTAGAAGCTCTATTGTTGCCCAGTCAAAATCTACCATCCCTGCTGGTCTTAATTGGTTGGTAAGCCAGCATCCTTAGAAGACTGAGTCAAAGAACTGGGCTGCACTCACACGTCACCATAAATTGCAGCTTACAGTTGGGTTAAATGCCATTTATGATACTTGAATGCAGATAGTTCAGCAAACCAATTTTTTTTGGTAAGCACCAAGCTAAGATTTTAAACTAGGGCTTGTAACTGGTTTGTACCGATCGTGGTTTCTTGTGATATGTAAATTCACAAATTGGTTTGTTGAGTAGCTATTACCCTTGAGGTGTCACAGAGATGGCAATACAAGAGAGATGCGCTCCCTGCTAGGAGGCGCGATGCAGACAAATGGGAGCTTCCTCACAAACTGGAGTTGTTACGTACATCTGATATATAAACCAGCTTTTTGCACAAATCGAACAAAGCAAGGTTCATTGTGATGTCTGAATATGTAGTAAGCATGGGAGATCTAGGCTCAAATCCCCACTAAGCCAAGATACGAAATGACAGGCCCCAGGCCAGTCACACTTTCTCTCAGCTTAGCCTACCCCACCCCCCGAGAGTTGTGATCAAGTTAAAATGGAGGGAAGAGACCCAACTGGAGGTGGGGAAGGTTCTCCCCACCACTGCACCTTGTTAATTTGTTTTATTATTTGTATATTGATTTTAGTTTTTGTTTTTATCAATTTTAACTGTTCACCGCCCAGAGCCCCTGGGATGGGCGGTATATAAATTGAATAAATAAATAATACATAAATAAAAACTATTTAATTCCATCTTCCCTAATTCTCCTTCTTACCACAGACCCCAGCCCATGTGGCTTTTGTCCATGCAGGTCCCCCCTGATCTCCAGAGTAGTCTGTTTGGGTAATCAAAGTGGACCTCTCCTCCCTTTATTACCAGTGGAAAAGTTGGGAGGATACGTCCACATGTAAGCTTTTTTTGAACTTCCTGGAGGAAGAGTGGGATCAAATTGGGTAAAAAGAGGAAAATATAGCAGTCCGTTTGTGGTGGCAATCACGGATTGGCAAAAGTGGTGGCTGTCTTGAAACAAATTTGGCTGGCAGATAATCTCCGGTTAGCCCAGGATACCTCCTCCCATTCCGTACAGCCCAGTCTTTCTGACAGGATCGGTTCTATGTGTCAGGCTGGGATATTTTAAAGCATGTTTTCATCACATGCCTTTTGACAGGAATTCCAATGCATAATTCACTTATGGTACTCATCCCTACAAAATGCTATAATAGTGATGGCCTCTAGCTTTGAAAAAAAAAGATTGAAATAAAAATTAAACATGGATAGATCTATTAACAGCAATTAGTTACTGGAGTCAAGTTGAATCTCCATTTATCCCAGCAGTGTACTTCTGAATATCAAATCCTGTGGACAAATCAGAAGGGAAAACATCCTATCCTATTTGTGAACTTCCAAGAGGCTGGCAGAACACTGGACTGGATAGGTCACGGCTGAACAGAAAGTTGTGTGAATGAAATGTACAATTGACTGAATATTTATCATGTGGCGTAGTAACTTATGTTGCCGTGATCAACTGGTGGGTAGGAAGGTCAGAAGAGATGGAGAGCAAGAAACAGGACAGTCTATGGGGCCTGCTAGGTAAGGGAAAGAGGAAATAGTGGAGGAGGGGAAATGGAGATGACCCCTGCAAACCCTTGTGAGTCCTGCACTTGTTAGATCTAATAGTCAACTGGCTGGCTTCTGTGCAGGTGTCAAAAGTTGCCCAATAGAGACACCCGCAGACAATTATTTCTCAGACATGCAGAAAAAGAAGCCCTTTTAGATTAACAAAATGTAAGAACGTAATGTAACAGCCCAGCTGGGTTAGATCAGTAACCCATCCAATGCTGCAACCAGTTGCCCTGGAGGAACAAACAGGGCACGGAGGCCAAGGGGCTGATGCGGCCTTTTAGCAGTGCTGTTCAGAGGTCTGCTGCAGGTTCCCTTTAGTCACCATGGCTAGTGGCCATTGATGGACCTCTCCTCCATGAATCTGCCTACTACACCTATTTAAAAGCCATCTATGTTTATAGCTGCCCTGGCTTGGATAGCTCAGGTAAGCCTGATCTCGTCAGATCTCAGATGCTAAGCAGCGTTGGCCTTGGTTAGTAATTGGATGGGAGACCTCAGTAAAGACCATGGATGCAGGAGTAGGCAAAGGCAAATCATCTCTGTTAGTCTCTTGTTGTGAAAACCCTTCTTGTGGTTGCTATAAGTCAACTATGACTTGAGGGCATATTTATGGCCATCGCTACATCCACTGGCGGTGCATCTCACAATTTATTTGTCCACTGAGGTCTCCCTAGAAGTGGTCATACCAGCTCCCTTTCCATCTCCTGCAGAGGCATCTGTCCGATTTTTTCCACCAGGTTTCGCAATCGAGTATCTGGTTTCATCCTCTCAGGGCTGCAGGGATGGCGGCATTCAGGGCAGCGATATCCATGGGGTGAGAACCCGCTCCAGTGGGCAGACAGGCAGACCTTGCAGAAATTGTGCCCACAGTCGATGGAGACTGGGTCCTCAAAGGGTTCCAGGCAGATGGAGCATATGATGTCTTGATGCAGGGCATAGATCATGCCTCCTGAGGGCTTCTTTGCGGGGAGTGGGGGTGAAGCTGACCTGTAAGGCATACAAAGGAAGTATATAACTATATAAACACAGAAACAAGTATTTGAAAAAAATACTTGGAGGGGAACAAACAATTGCCAAGCTCCGTGTGTTAAATCTAAACTTTAAGGCCCTAAATATGAGTGATGAAATAAAGACGGTTCAGCCAAAGGCTTTCTAGAAATGTGGTTTTGAGGGGGAATCTGAAGAAAAAGAGAATACCATCAAATTTATTTTTCTAGTTGCTCTCCAAGTAGCTGGGGAACAGCAATGCCAGGTGTGAAATTAACAGATAACCAATAAAGCAGATACTGGAGTGGGGGGAGAAAGAAAGTGACAGAGCCAAAGAGATTCTTTGATTAAACTGACTGCAGGAAGGGAGGACTGGATGCAGTGGAGTTTACCACGTAATCTTTGCCTACCGCCCTCTAGATCAGCGGTTTGTAACCTTTCATCTCTTACTTCTTACCAATCAGTTTATCCAAAAATCTGGGGCCCAAGCTGCTAGAAACCAAAAGCCCACTTTTCCCAAGATGGACATTGATATGTTTACAGGCATTCTGTTACTACTACTAGCATAACCAAAAGGTCATAGGTGAACAATTTGTGGCAGGTGAAGTAGCCAGGAGACACAAGTCACACTTGCAGGTAGACACATGGACTGAGGGAGAGTAAATTCTTAGTAACTGCTATAAAAGCCCTGCATCCCACAGGCTGATAGTTGATAATTGGCTTAGAAGGATGAAACTCTGCACTGGATGGCACCAGAAAGCCCCTGAATCCATTGGACCCTTCCAAATGGCCTTTAGAATCCATTCAAGCAAGGGTTACTGGGTGTTTTTGCAACGTTTTAGTTGAGGCATAATGCCACACCTTAGTGTAGTGCAACAGGAACAAGTCTCTTCTTGCATGCTACTTCCAATTTAGCACAAACCACATTTTGCTCCCTGCTTCATTGTAGAGCAAGAAGTTCCAGTGATGTTCAACAGAAATCCTACAGAAATCCAGTAACAATATTAAGGTAATTCAGATCCAGTTAGTTCCCTAATGATTTACATCTCTGTTTTCTGTTTTTTAAAAAATTTTTTTGCACGTGCGCGTGCACGTGCACACACACACAAATCACAACCCAACTCACGGTTTAGTGTTTGTGTTTCCCATCCTGCAGCAAATGTGGTGCCACCTGTCTCCGTTGAGATAAATGTCCCTCCTCCTAGAATGTAAAAAGATCATTGCAAAGTGGAGCAAGGCCTTCCCTTTCACGATGGCCTGGGTGATGTAGGGAATTTGGAATGGAAGTGGGGGGGAGTGGAAGAGCAGAGATGAAGTCCTTCTTTTTCTTAAATACAGGAAGGGGTATGGAGGAGCCATTTGGCCAAAAAGATGACAATGGCAAGAACTCATAGAGCCAAGCTACAAGTGACGAATTACACTTGCCTGGCAAGTGAACAGACTCACGTGCATTCCTCCCTGTTCACTTGCCATTCACTTGCGCACCACTTGATCAAGTGGAGTGCAAGTGAATGGCAAGTGAACAGGGAGGAATACACATGAGTAGACATGGGCACGAACCCCCCAAAATTAACAAACCGGTGGTTTGTGTTTCGGTGCCGCCGACGAACTCAAACCAGTGAACTGCAACGAACTTTTCCCGTTGTCAAACCAGTTTAAGGTTCGTGGGTGTCAGAATAGCCCCCATTGCACTTAGAGAGCCCATATTCACAGGGAGTGTTTAGCAGGCTCTCCTCCAGCCAGCACCCAAGTTTGGTCAAGATTGCAATAGGGACCTTGGAGTTATACCCTCTCCAATCCAAGGCCCCCAGGAAACTCCCACTCAATACAATTAGAGCCACCAGTTGACGTTGGCCCAGTGTACAAGGGGTTGGCCGTCAGAAATGCCTATCAGGGTTTGCAGGGATGAGATTGGAGTGCCCATGGCTACAGAACACCCCCTTCCCCCTCCCTCCCCTGGGTGTCTTCTCCCATGTAACCAATTGTAACCAATTTGAAGCTCCATGGTTGGAAGGAAGACCTGCCGATCAAGGTAAGCTGGGCTTCGATTCGGGTTTTCAGGGCAACAGAAGTTTAGGCATTCACCCAGCTCCGTTTCCAAGGGAATTGATTGATGGTGCCTGACTGTCTGGCTTCACGAACCGCGGGCGAACACAACAAACCGGGCTTCCAACGAACGCTGGTTCATTGGCCATGGACCCTCACGAACCGCCGTATCGCGAACAGATCAGGCAGTTTGTGGGTTTTTTTGGTTTGTAATGCGGTTCGTGCCCATGTCTACACGAGAGTCTGTTCACTTGCCAGGCAAGTGTGATTCGTCACTTGTAGCTTGGCTCATAGCTGCACCCTGGCCATTCAGAATATGTTGTCTAAAAATCAGAAAGTTTCAAATGATCCGAGCCACACAACTCTTGGCAGATCACTACACGAACTAGATCCAGAGGAGTTAGCTGTGTTAGTCTGTAGTTGCAAAATAGTAAAAAGTCCAGTAGCACCTTTAAGACTAACCAACTTTATTGAGGCATAAGCTTTTGAGAACCACAGCTCTCTTCGTCAGATGCAGGGCTCTGACAAAGAGAATTAAACTAGGGCTCCCAGCCTTCAGGTGGGGTGTGGAGTTCTCTCAGAATTACAGCTGTTCTTCCCCATCGGAAATGGTAACTTTGGAGTGTGGACTCTGGCGTCATATCCCCATTGAGCTCCCTTCCCTCCCCAGGTACCACCCAAAAATCTCCAAGAATTTCTCAAGTCAGAATTCAGAGGAGTTAGCCGTGTTAGTCTGTAGTAGCAAAATCAATCAAAAAGAGTCCAGTAGCACCTTTAAGACTAACCAATTTTATTATAGCATAAGCTTTCGAGAATCAAGTTCTCTTCATCAGATGCCTGATCAAAACTGGGCAGATACCAGTTTTGATCAGGCATCTGATGAAGAGAACTTGATTCTCGAAAGCTTATGCTATAATAAAATTGGTTAGTCTTAAAGGTGCTACTGGACTCTTTTTGATTGATTTTTCAAGTCAGAATTCTCAACCCTCCCATGAACCCAGCAAGAATTATGGATTTATTTAAGGAGAATGTCTTGCAAGGACATCAGGAATCAGGTGGTGAAAGGCACCATTTGGAACCACTCGATATTTTTCTCTCCACTTTTAAAAAACACTCCTAAAAATCCCATTGAGAAATTCGGTGTGGTTCAGAGACACAGGTGTCACCCAAAGACTGGTGGCTGAATGTGGGAACTGAGTCCATTGCAAAGCATTCACCCCACTTTGGAGAAAATCATGTGCAAGAATCAGAAACCCCCACTGAGCGCTCCCTTCATTAGATACAAGGAGTAGAAAAAGGAAGTAGTCGTTATAATCCATGCAGTTGGAAGGGAGCTCTGACTCTTGAAAGCGCATATCCTGGAAGTCTAGTTGGTCTTTAAGGTGCTGCTTTAATGTGCTAGTTGGTCTTTAAGGTCTTCTACTGTAGACCAACATGGTTACCCAGCTGAAGCTACTCTGAGAAAGACAAGAAGGGAAAAAATGCCTTATACTTTTCTTTCTGTTTCATGACTTCTTTCTTTCCACCCTTTCCTCTAATTTCTGGATGTCATAATACTGGGGGAGAACACGCACTGTCACTTCCTCAACTTTTATGGTCGCCCAGGATTGGGGAATTTCATAATTCAAAACTCCTTGGCCTCAGTGTTTCCTCCTTTTCTTTCTCTTTCACTTCTGGACTTGTGTAACTTCATAGATGGTCAGAGGGTGGGATGGTTAGGCTCAGCGCTAATGCTTTGGCTGAGCATGTCTTGCTCCCTAAAATATGGGCAGTATAGGTAAGGTTGCCCTGCGGTGAGAGAAAGGCAGTTGGCACATGCTCAAGGACAGTGACTTGTGGGGAAAGGGTATATTATTTATTTTACTATTAGGCTGCTACTAGGCTGTACTCTGAAGCTCGAGGCAGCTATCGAAAAAGAAACATGTAATAGAGCCATTCATATACCAGCACGAAAGTACAAATAGCTAGAAATAACAGCAGCTTTGAACAAAGGAAACAGAGAGAGTGACAAGAGCAAACCATCTGTAGAAAGGAAAAAAACAGAGCAGAATCTTAAACTGGCAGCAACCAATTGAAATAGCAAACTATCAGACTACTTCTAAAAGACAGCTACAGGTCTCTCTCCACCATGTTTTTAACTACCTGGGTCATATAACCACTGATAGAAAAGGAAAAAAATATATTTCTAAACACAGTTATGATTCAGAAGACAGCCTCCTCTCCCAGCCAAATAATAAACCAAAAGTTAGCAGCCACTGGTGGGGATAGGAGTGCTAAGCCATAGGAGAACTATGGTTGCCAGCCTCCAGGTGGTGGCTGGAGATCTCCTGGAATTACAATTGATCTCCAGGTGACAGAGATCAGTTCCCCTGGAGAAAATGGCTGCTTTGGAGGGTAGACTCTATGGCATTGTACCATTCTGAGGCCCCCTCACCACTACAAACCCAGCTCTCTCCAGGCTCCACCCCCCCAAATCTCCAGGAATTGCCCAACCTGGACCTGGCAACCCTAAGGTGAACCGATTGTGATTGTGTACCAGATTCTAGTCACAACTGACAGGGAAGGATCCTAGTAGTCCTCCAATGACTGACCCTACTTCCAAATATGAATGGGCCTGTACTTTAAATGAGGCCCCATTCAAATGGAAGGAAAGAGAGATCTCGTCCTGGCCTGTAGACACACTGGGGCTTGGCAGGGAGTTGCAGTAACTTTTGGGTGAGTATATCCCTGGAGATTTAAGGCCTGAAGAAAAAGACTAGTCCAGTTTTGTGTTCATAGGCTCCAGGACTGAGGCCAGGCCCCAGAAAAAAGATTCCAAGTTATTTAATTTTTAAAATATATATTTTGTGGTTTTAACTATCATATTATGGAAACAACAGATACCATCTGAGATTCCTGTGCCTAACCAGAAAGTATTTATTTACCCACCACTCCCTCACCCCCCCCCCCAAACAAACCCTATCTGTCTGAAGGGTAAAACTTGTACAATCATCAAGAAAACACTATTCCTATTCCTTCCTATCTTCCGGTGACCTTTAGATGAAAAACAGTAACTGCCTATTCTTGCTAGCAGGGTGTTTCTTCCTGTCTGATTTCAAGTTCTACAAAACTGCTGGAAAGTTGTACTAAAACACACTGCTGAAAAATGTGGTAAAACATGACCGTAACCAGTTAGTGGAGATAAACCGCTGACATGGACCACGTGCTATCTCCTGGATTATTTGCTGAAATTCTTCTAGGTGGGAAGGAAATAGCAGGTAATTAAGAACTGGAGCAGAGTATGCAGACAAATCCCTCTGTGGCACAAGACATTTTGAATGTGTGTATATGGCCGTTCCCACGCACGTTGAATAATGCACTTTTAATGCACTTTAGTTATCCTTTAGAAGTGGATTTTGTGTTTCACACACAAAAACCCAGTTCCAAATGATCACTAAAGAGCATTGAAAGTGCATTATCCAACGTGTGTGGAAGCAGCCTATATCTAATACCAGAAACAAAGTGGCCACCCTATAACCACTGGTGGATATGATGAAAAATGTTGTATTCCAGTCATCTGAACACTGGCTTTTTTGAAAGATCACTCCCCTCCCCGCAAACAATCAGAATACTTCTTTTGATTTCGGGAGAAAAAGCACCAACATGACTGCTAGTCTTAGCGGCTAGTTTCAGCCTGAATGACCCAAATTGGAGGAGGTGTCCTCATGGAACTATCACGAGTCATATGAGCCTTTTCATTAAAAAGAAATGAGGAGAAACCTTGTCTGAGAGAGGGAAAACAGAGATGGCAAAGCGAGCACTAGCGTTATTTATTGCAGGATTTGGGATAGGCTAGGATGGGCGGCCATCAAATGTGGACCAAGCCTAGCTATATGTGGAGAGGGGAGGAGCCCCTCTTGTCTGGAATCACTGCAAGCCTTCTCTTGCTCATTCAGCATTTCTGGATGGAGATGCTGAGCATTTTACACACAGCATGGTGAAGATCACCCTTGTTCAGAAATTTGTATGTGCTAAGATGCACATGGATCTCTCACACATGCGGTCCAGGAAGGACACAGATTCTCTGTCTGCAAAAGTATACCTCTCGAGAATTGTTTGTGTTTCTGGAAGGCATGGAAAGCTGTTAGGAGTCCTGGAGCTCCATGTATCAATGGAAGCCCCATGAACTTGTGATTAGAGTTCAACAGTGGTGGTTTGCGATAGAAACCCAAATCCATGCAATAACAATCTTTCACATTTCTATTGTGCTTTGAAGCATTCCAAACAGTTCTCAAACATTATCTCACTAATCCACACAAGAACCCTGTAAAATAGGCCCTCCCCCCTGCTGCAGATAAGAGAGACTGCCTTGCCTTTATCTTCAGTTTGTGGTGTTGAAACCAGAGGTCCCAGCTTCACAGCTTGGTCTCCAGACCACAACAACGGCAATTTAGCCACAAGGGCACTGCTTCTGAGTGTTGGCTACTGTGCAGCTATACTGGGTGTGAATGTGCTAACAGTTACCCCTCTTTTAGGATAACTGGAGAATATTTACCAATGAGAGACTCAAACAAGGCAGGGCTCTAGAAAGGACAGGCAGAAGACACATAGGAAGAAAACAGGCAGTGCCAGAATGTGAGTGACCCAGAAAGATCAGGGCTTTGTTCCTTTGTGGCCTGCTTCTAATTTTGTAGTTTAAGAACATTATTTCAGTCCTTCTGATCCGTCACTGTCCCAGGCTGTGTTTGAGTCCAAGGACACTGCAGAGGTCAGCCTCAGTCAGAACTCCATTTCATTGCTTAGTAAATGCAAACCAATGATTCATAAATAATAATAGTAGTATTAATAACAATATTAATTTTGTGCTGCTGCCAAACCTTTTATGGAGTTGCTTTTTCATCTTTTTTATGCATGCTGCTACTGATTTAATATATTACTGGGTTGTATTGTATCTAGCATACTGTTGAGTTGCTAGTATTTTTTTAAAAAATACCGTTGCCATTACTTTATTGAATTAATCATGGTATGTCTTTGAGCTGCAATCCTAAGGGCGCTTTCCTGGAAGTAAGTCCCACCGAATGACATGAACGTTTAGGTTATCCCCTTGACGTTTTAATTTGTTCAGAAACCCTGCAGATAGAGAGGCCCATCAGTAAACTAAATGGATGCATAAATAATACCGAGGTTGCAGGTTGCTATGCTGGTCCAAAGCAAAATCGCAAACCAAAAGGCATACGATACTTTTTATTATTCAAATCATACCAAATGGTGTGCAGCCTTTGCAAGTTTTCCAGAATTCTTTGTCAAGCTGGATGCTATAAAGGGGTGGGTGGGTAGAGACACTGCTGGCCCTAATTTTAAGGTCTCTTCTCTGCATCCTGGTGCAATGCCAAGCAGCTCTGAAGAAAGAAATGCTGTGTTGGGCCAGGGTATGGCTGGCTCTATGTGTTTTCTGGTGTGTGTGTATTTTGCAGAAGTGACCCCAAGGCAACAGTCCTACCTACACTTATTAGGAGGCCAGTCCAATTAGCTCTGTGGTTGACCATCTGCTTTCTCTGTCTGAAGTCCCAGGTTCACTCTCCAGTAAAAAAAGGATCAGGTAAACAATGCGAAAGACGCCAAGGCCTCAAAGATCTGCTGACAGCCGGAATAGACAACACTAACTGTCACAGCTCAATACTGCCTTATACTGAGTCAGTATAAGGCACCTCCATGTGGAGCTTGCTTCTGAGCCACAGTATGTATTTTACTGTGGCCATTTCCTCATTTTGGTCATTCGGCTCCCCCTTACCCACAATGCACACGTGGTGTGAAAACGTCTCTTTCCCTCTTCATCTTGCGCAAGGGACAGAGGCTGCAACGCCAGCCACAGTTCCCCGGGGGAGAAAACGCCACCGGATACAACGGGGCTTGGCTCCCAGTAAACGGGCCTAGGTTTGGGCTTCTAAAAACAGCTCCCGGAACGATCCTTTAGAAACTAAGCATGCCCCCTCCCCCCCAAGTGTTGCTCCTTAAATATGTGGTCGGCTGCTTCTAAAGTTCTCCTCCTCCCACAACCTCCTTCATCCTTAGACATTCACAATTTTAAAAAACCCATTTGTGGCTTTAGGGAAAATTTAATTTTAGCTCCCCAACGAAGGGAGCCGTGCCTCTCAAACGGTGATATCCTAGTTGGTCTCGAAGGTGCCGCCGGACCGGAATCTTGCTCTTCTACTAGGGCCCATCCCAGCGACCCACCGGCACCTCTCCTGACTTCTCCTGCGCGCTTGTCAAAATGAATGGCCGCGGAACCCAGCGCCGGCGCGATCCACAATGCACCCGGGGGCGCAAGGGAGCTTAATGTCGAGGGATGGGCGAAAGGGGGGGGCGTTTTTCCTTTCCTGACCCCTGAACGCGATGCTGCACTGGCTCAAGCGGCTCCAGGGCCGACCAGCCTCCCGCCCGCCCGCAGGAGCAGGTGAAGTCCCAGCCTCTCCCTCCACCGCCTTACCTGTCCCCGATCCGGATCCGCGAGCACACCGAGGCCCCGGGGCGAGGAGCGGAGAAGCGAAAGTAAAAACATTCTTGCGGCAATCTGGGGCCGCGGCAGTTTCCTTCCTTCGCCGAAGCCGCGCGGAGGGCAGCGCGGATTGGCCGGCAGTGGGCGGCAGAGCAGGTGCGGGGCGGAGCAGGGAGAAGGAAGGAAACTCGGCGCCGGAGCTCCGAAACACTTGGGAAGCAATCCGAAGGCCGCTTCCTTGCGCGTAACCATCCCTGACTAGCGAGGTGCTTCCGTATTTCTCAGCCTGGAGCGGTCAACCCAACATGTAATACCTTGTAGAGAACCAACCCTAATAATGCCATACACCGCAAGCCTTGTGGCTCTACGGAATTCTTCATTGGGGCGAAAGTTAAAAAGAGAGGGGTGGAGTGAGAGAGAAGTAAAAGATGCTTCAGGCCTTGAGCTTAAGGTCTCCTCTGGTAAGGACCCTAGGCGAAATGTAGAGCAGGTATGCGGATTTAAAACGGTGTTGGGATCAGGTTGCAGTCTGGGTGTACAAGGTGACCGCCAAAGGATGTAATGCTGAAGAGGAAGTGTGCAGTGGTGGTTAGAGCAAGAGACCGAGGTTCAAATCGCCATTCAGCCTGCCCTGAACATGTTTCTTCATCGTGAATTTAGATCAGATTGGAAAATGGTCTTTATTCATCTACGACACATATGCCTTCCTGACCACACACTTGTTTTTTCTTTAGTTGGTGTGGGAATAAGATGAAGGAAAGAGAACGATCTGTGTTAGCCAGTGCTCCTTAGAGGAAGAGGGGCAGAAATGAATACATTTTTCAAAAAACCCTGCCCCTCTACTTCTCACATTTTGCACTGTTGATAGGGATTATTCAGTTTCTACCTTTTAAATATTTTTCAGAATAATTGTTCCAGCTGCATTGGGGGGCTTACAATTAGATTGATGGTAAAGGGGGAAAGTATGTAACCCCCCCTTCCAGTAAAGAAATAGATTTTGGAGTTCATAATAAGAATCTGATCCAGATTCTTACCACTCACAGTGACTTGATCCAAATTTGTGCTTTAGATGCTTGGCAAGTTTACCCCCCTCCCTGTATCCTCTGTTTCCTGAATAGGGACCTTCTGTTTATAACACAACAAAGTGTCTTTGTTGTCCATTGCATAGCTGCACAGTGGCAGATTTCAAAATTATCCTCCTTAAACAAAAAGAAAGAAGTTGTTTTAAAAGGGAGGCTCCAGCACTCAATTGCTGAATTGTAATTCCTCTGTTTTGATCTCAACAGGAACTGAAATTGGCTAACTCTGCAAAAAAGAATTGTGTCTCTGTAGAAATATATGTATACTTTCCTATTCCTCAAGGATTGCCTCTTCCCATATTATTCAACTTGCCTCACAAATATGGGCCGTTTCCACACTACTCACCTTCAATTGGAACGCCGCGGAATGTTGGAAAAAAATCGTGGAAGATAGCGTTTTCTCGCAAGAGTTTTGTGTGACATTGGGCAAAACTCGCGCGAGAAAACGCTATCTTCCAGGTTTTGTTCGCAACGTTCCGTGGCATTCCGATGGAAGGTGAGTAGTGTGGAAATGGCCCTGCTCTCTGCCTCCCAGCAGACAGACGTGAGGCTGGTGGCAGCCAGGACATGGCTTTTTTTAGTGGTGGCACCTCACCTTTGACATGCCTCCTCACTGAAGCTTACCTGGTGGTAACTATATTTTAGGGACCAGGCTAAAGCACTCCTTTTTACCCAGGCTTATAATTAGTGGTTGGCCTTTAAAAATTGTTTTTATAGTCTCCTCTAGCCTGTTTTAAGAGATCCTTATGACACTGTGAACTGTTTTATGCTGTGATTTAGATTCTGTCTGGGTTTTTTTAATGCTGTGTTTATAGTTTGCAATTTTTAAACTATTTTCATCTGTTGATGTTTTACTTATACACTACCTTGAGCAGGTTTCCTGGGGAAAGAGCATAGAAATGTTCTAAATAAATAAGAATATAAATAATAAACTGGTGTTGCCGTTCATCATTGGCTGGGAATGGGGCACACACCCACTCTGGCTGGATCTTGCACTCTTTTGAATCTTATTTATTATTTATTTATTTTATTCAATTTATACCCCACCCTCCCCACAGATGGGCTCAGAGCGGCTAACAACATTAAAAAATACATTAAAATCACAAAAACAAAAAATCAATAATAATTTTTTAAAAATCATTAAAATAGTCCTGTATCAGGCTATTTACACAAATATTGGGAGTCTGTATACGGGCATAGCAGATGGCCGAGGGCAGCCCCAGAAGAAGTGGTGGTCTTGGATGGAAGAAGGAGGACACCTGCTGGCACTCAGCCAAAGGCCCAGCAGAACATCTCCATTTTACAGGCTTGTTATTAGATATGGGCACGATCCAAAATAAATTAACGATCCAGCTGATTGTGGATCGGCGCCAGCGACGATCCCCAATAAACGATCCACACCGATCATCTCCCGTTCCCGACCCATTGATCGTGGCTCTTGGAGGCCAAAGCGCGCCGCTATTCCCAGCTATGTGGGAAGGTGGGTGCTGCGAGTGGCTGCCGGGCATGGCAGGCACGGGGAGACAGCGATGAGCCGCCTCCCCTGAGGGGGCAGGGGGGGTCTGGCCTGTGTTTGGCCATCAGAGCTGCCTATCAGGGTTTGCAGGGATGAGATTGGATGGCTACAGAACACCCCCTTCCCCCTCCCTCCCCTGGCTGTCTTCTCCCAACTGATGACTGCTTTGCAGCTCCGTGGTTGGAAGGAAGCCCTGCTGATCAAGGAAAGCTGGGCTTCCATTCGGGTTTCCAAGGCGACAGAAGGAGGGCAAACACAGCTCAGGCATTCCCCTGGCTCTGTTGCCAGGGGAATAGATTGCTGGTGCCTGAGTGTCTGGCTTCCCGATCCAAGCACGATTGTCCTGATCAAGCCCCGATCCAGCCCCCCCCCCCCGCGATCTCTGGATCATTGGCCATGGCCAAGCACGATCCGCCAGGTCCCAATCGCACAATCGCCATTATCGTGGGGGGTTTTTCGATCGTAATGTGGATCGTGCCCATCTCTACTTGTTATCTTGTTATTATTTGAGCTCTGTGTAGCGCCATGACACCCCCTGTCTTGCATTTCTAAGCTTTCTGGCCTCACATGTCTCATCTCTGCTTCGTTAAAACCAGGCAGGATAGGCTGTTGCAGTGTAAAGGACAACACTATTCATCAAATGAGATGGAGCCTTAGAACTATGTAATAGTATGGAAGTAAGGCTGTCCCCTTCATCTGTGTGCATCCTTCTGAAGTGTTGGAAGGGTATGTTTTGCTGACTCCAGATACCAGTCTTGCTTCCTGCTATATCACCAGTAACCTTTATGCACTGTCCTGTATTGATCTAGTTTCAGGTGGGTAGCCATGTTGGTCTGCGATAGAACAGTGAGATGTGAGTTGTCACCTAAAAGTCCAATTTGTTTTCCAGATATTGGATAAAAGGAGCTTGACTCCCAGAAGCTTTATACCTTGGAAATCCTGATCTTGAAGGTTCTGCTGAACTTGAATCTTGTTTTGCATTAATCTATCTAGTACATGTATATCCTGCCTTCCTCCAAGGAGCTTAGGAGGAAGTACCCCATTTTGTCTCTACAAGAACCCTGTGATGAAAATGAGTGGCCCAAGGTCACCCAGTTAGCTTCAAGACAGGGTGGAGATTTGAACCCGGGTCTGCCAGATGCTTGCCCAACCCCTGCGCCACACAGGCCAGTGGAGATACCCTGGCTGTGGAATTCCCACCATCAGCTCCTTACTTACAGTCAGTTCTCTAATTGAAAATCATTATTCAGCAGCAGCAGCAATTGTCCACCTAACAGATACTGCAGCTGATGAACTGGATCCTGCAATAAATGCAAAGGCCTTCTTGCTCCTGTATCCACTCTCAGGGAAAAGGGAAGTGGGGAGAACCATGTCATTAAGTCACTTTGGGTTGCCTTTGGGGAGAATAATTAACTGTGTGATCCTATGGTGAGTTACTCCAGTCGATTAAAGTAAATGGACTTAGACTGGAGTAATTCTGCATAGGACTGCACTGTGACTTTTGTTGTATGCCTAGGACAAATGGCTCAGCTGCCGTAGAGTGCTCTGCATGCTTTCTTGCTTATTTGAAAATTGTTAATCAGCAAAGGAAGTCTTCCTTGTGAAACTGTTGAATGAGAAGTGATCTGGGACTTTGACACTCTCCAGCTAGGGCTCAGTCAGGTGTTAGCTGAGTAAAATGAAAGCCAAGCTACAAGTGATGCCTGACACAGGTTGGACACTTGTCAGCTTCCCTCAAGTTTTGATGGGAAATGTAGGCATTCTGGTCTTGCAGCTTGGCTCTCCATTTAATTGAAGTTTACAGAGCAGCAGTCTATGGGAGGGAGAACATGCGGTCAGGAGGGGAGTGCAGGCATTGAACTCTCACCGGGCACCCCCCTTCCCCTCCGCTGAGTGTGTGTGTAGGGTTTCTGTAAACTTCAATTAAATGGAGAGCCAAGCTGTAAGACCAGGACACCTACATTTCCCATCAAAACTTGAGGGAAGCTTTAAAAAAAAAAACCTTGAGGGAAGTTGACAAGTGTTCAACCTGTGTCAGGCGTCACTTGTAGCTTGGCTCTGAGATTGATAGTTTTATCACCCAATACAGCTGCTGTGAACAGGCAGTGTGCTTATCTTTTACACATATCACAGACTCTGCTGCTTGCATTTTTGTTGCTTTTTGACCCCACTGATTACATCTACGAGTGTGCGTCTCTCCCGGCTGAGGTTATAGTTCATGTGTTGGATGAAGAGGGCTACCCAAATTTTTGCCACAATAAGTATGTAGGGTGACACAAGACTCCTGTTTTGTTGATCAACCTTAAAGACCAACTAGATTTCCAGATGATGAGCTTTCAAGAGACGGAGCTCCCTTTCTCAGATATTTGACTCTTGAAAGCTCCTGGAAATCTAGCTGGTCTTTAAAAGGTGCATTTTCCAGTTCAGGGTCTCTTTAAAGTTTACTCCAATATATTTGAAAGAGCTACATGGTTTAATTGGGTTGCCATGAATGCTCCAGTGGGAAATTTTTGGCTTTCTTATTTATTTATTTTTATTTATTTATTATTTATTATATTAGATTTTTAGTCCGCCCTCCCTGCCAGACAGGCTCAGGGCAGAGCACAACATTTCAATTTATATAAATAAGAATTAAAAACAGATAAAACATTATACAAATAACATTAAAACAGCTTTATGCAATAAATACAATACAGCTTCTCTTGAGATGGCGATGATAAAATACTGGTTTTCAAGCCCTGGCTCATATGTAGACTCACGTGTAGGGTGGTGGACAGATCTTCAGTGTGGCCAGTGGGGGCCCAACCTAGCCTCCACCATATGCCTGGCAGAACATCTCTGTCTTATAGGCCCGGCGGAATGGTAATATAGTAATGGTTTTCTCCTGAAAACCGTTTCTATGTAGTGTGCCTAGAGCTAAATTTTTGGCTGGAATCCTACCAGCCACAAACACATACTCTGAAATCGAGAAGATTGTGTTCTTTTTTATCAGATACGGATAACCATGTCTCTTAGTTTGCACTTGCAGCCAAGAAGATTAGATCTAAGGTGGTACTGAATGGGGTGGTTTTGTGACTCCTGGGATAGCTTGGTTTTACTTAATAGCTGTTTTACTTAATTATTTTAATCTGTAATACTGTAAAATCGTTTTTAAGCTGATGTTTTGTATAGTTTGGAAAATTTGTGACGGTCTGTGGCTATAGACAATAAATGTATTTCTACTACTTACTACTAGTTGGTCTTTAAGATGCTACTGGAGCTGAATCTTGCTTTTCTACTCGGAACCAACACAGCTACCCACCTGAGACTACCTTTTTTGTTGGTTTCTCCTGAATGAGTCAGCAAGGGCAACAAACTTTTCAGTTTGAAAATCGTGCCAACTTTGTCATCTAGTGGCTGAAATAATAATCACACCCTTTTCCTTCACGCAGAGCTTCACATAATAAAATGTATTTATTTACTTAGTACATTTTTATCCCTCCATTCTTCCAGTGAACACAGGGTGACATACAACATTCTCCCCTCCTTGTACCACCAACTCTATGAGGTCGATTAGGCTGAAGGAGAGTAACTGTGTTTTTATCTGTATGTTGTAATCTGTCCTGAGCCCATTCGCGGGGAGGGCAGACTATACATTTGATTAAAAAAAAATAAAACAACTGGCCCATGGTCACCCAGACAGCTTCTGCAGCAGTGTGTGGACTCGAACTGTAATCTTCTAGATTCTAATCCAACACACCGACTACTACCCTGCTTTGGCTGTTTAGCATTTATATTTTCAACCATGCTTCTCTGATGCAATCTGGGATCTTTCTGTATCTAATTAATTTTGCATTCCACCTTTGCAACCTTCATGGCTTCTGACACCATTTCTTCCCCTGCCTTTTCTAGAGTAACAGTCAACCTGACTGGGAATTTTAGTGAAGTCAGAAGTTTGCTTACTTCTTTGTAGCTTTGTAGATGGTTTTGATTTAGCCACTGTGACATAGTTCTTAGAGGGTCAGAGTCGGATTGGTGAGGACCAGATATCAGACTCGGACATTACTGGATGGCCTTGGGACAGTCTTTGCTCACTTCTTTATGGCTTGTTTGCTCCGGCATGGGTGCAGTTGCAAGGTGTCCTCCCTCACTTCCCTGCAGCGTTGCAGTGCTTTCGTTGCATGTTCCAGTTCCCCCCCGTCTTTTTCCTGTGATCTTTCTCAAGCCTGCTTTGTTGCATTGCTCTGGGAAAGACCACAGCAAAGCTGAAATGGGTGTCATGTGGGTGGGAAAGTTAACATTTTCCTTACCTTAGTCCCTTGAGCGGCCATTTTATCCTCTTTCATTTGGCTGAGGGAGCTTTTTGATTTCCTAAAAAGGTTGGGGGGGAATGAATATTTTTTTAGAGGTTTGGGCTTGATAAAACCTCCACATTGACTTTTAAAAGTTTCCTCTCTCCAAGATGATGACAAGCAGGAAGGGGGAAATCAATTGCTCCCAAACCTCGCCAAGTACCAACCATCAAAGCCTTGGATATGCTGAGAGATACGGCGGCTGGAAACAATGAAATGATTAGTTCACACCTTAACTGGGACTCCGATACCTATAAGAGACACAGAGACTTGGGGTGGGAGAAGCTAGATTATATCTTCCTGGAGGGTTTGGGAAAGGATTCTTTGACCTGTAAGAAGGTGGCAAACGGAGATAAAAAAATTGCTTGGCATGGAGGGAGGGGTCCATTTTGGCTGGTTCCCTCTGGGGGAAGAACCTCTCATACTTTAGCTGCAGCTGAAGGCTGCCATTGCCATGTGGACAAAGGGCTGGCTGCCTGAACAAAGGCACCAAGGTAATGGGAAGCCTTTAGAACGCTGTAACTAGTAAACTTAAAGAACCTGCCATAGAATAAGATCAGCTAGGGCATGTTCAGAGTGAGGGGCAGAGGAAATGCATGTTTACAGCTTTCTTTTGAGATCCCTTGCTTGTTCAAGTGCTGTTCTGAGAGTAGGTGTGTGGACTTTTTACTTTCAATAAATACTTTGCTGTTTTGAATACTTTTAGTGTTTTCCATACCATGTAGACCTCTGTTGTTCAAACATACTGTTCAAAACAGGTGCCAGGGGAAAGGGAGTGGTAAGTTGGTGAATCACTATTCACCAGGAGTGGCATGAAGGGGGAGATCACCCTGTGTACACCCCTTGGTGACTCCCATGCCACCTGGGAGTGGCGTGCTCTGGCAGCCCCCGAGCTGGGTGTGCCCCTCACCGCTCACCCCCAAGACTCCATAAGGGAATCCCCTTAATGGGGGGCCTGGGCGCACAGGCCCCAGCCTCCCCAACAAATGGGATCTGATCCAATGCCCACCGCCACCAGAGCCCGCAGGGCTCCCGCCAACACTCCTACTGCTGCAACCATTCCAGCAGGCTGTCCCACACGTCCTGCAGCCAAATGTCCATACCCCAGCTTGACAGATGAACCCCGTCCGGCCGGAACAGGGGGGCCAGTTGGTGAGAAATGTCCCAGTGGGTAATGAGGCAGCCGCCGATTTCTGAGATGAAATTCCCCATGGCTCTTGCCAGCTTCTGCCTGACTCCGTCGATCTTCTTAGGGCACCGGGCCCCCCGCCAAGCTCGCCTCTGGAGAAGGTCCGACCAGAGGAAGAAGGCATCAGGGAAGACTCCACGGAGATAGTCCAAGTCGGCGCACATGGCCCGCCGCAACTCTGGGCCCTCTCGCTGCAACTCTGGGCCCTCTCGTGAGCTGGATGACGATTGCGTCCGGAGGGCCTAAGCGACGCGCCTGATGCAGAAGGGTGGGAACTAGGGCCTCCCAACACATGCCGCAGACTCCCATCCAGTGAAGCTGAAGACGATCCTCCAGGCCCAGGTGGGCCCCCCAGCCAGATGACTCGGCATACTTCCCCGCCCAATGGACAATGCTGTGGCCACATAACCAAACCGACCTCCTGGAACCTGAAACATGGAACATAAGGAGCAACAGCCTCAATGAGATGGCCCAAGTGTGGGACGAATGTAAGTCCTGAAGGCCCCCGAGCGCCAGCGACCGATGGCCTGGATGGCTTTTGCGGGGAGGCCCAAATCGGCCGCAACTGTGGCCGCCCCTATACGGAAGGAGCGGGTCCCAAAATCCCGTGCTAGCAAACCGCACGACTGCACAGCGGCCCTCAGGATCGCAGAGAACTGGTACCGGGAGAGGGGGGACCCATCCCTGTGGATCAAAAATGGCCCAGGGAGGGGGGGCCGGAGCGTCAAGAACTGCTCAACTGCCTGGACTGGGCACAGGGACCGCCCCCGCGAAGCCCGCAGGCAGATGATGTGCCCCTTCCCCTGCTGATCTGCTTTAGTACGCCGGAGCCTGAGAGACACCCGCTGGTGGGACCAAGAGACATCTGCGGAGGCCACGGCGCGGCCGGAGAAGTCCGCCCTCAACCCAGGCACCAGCTCGCTAACCCTGAAAGCCCCGTAAAAGGCCAGGATGAAGGCTGTGCGGAAAAGCTGGGCCTCGTAAGAGGACTTACACAGCCTGGGGACCGCCTGGGGACCGCGAGAGAAGGCTGGCGCAGACTGGGGCAAGGTGGGGCGGTGGCGCAATTTAACCCCCCCCCACCGGACCAGAGGGGAGACCCCATGGCTGCGGCGTGCACCGGCCCTGCCCCTTGCAACGAATCCGGGCGCCCGTGATTGGGCGCCCGGAATTCAAAGCCATTGTTCGCGGGCCCCGTCGGGAGCCGGAAAGATGCCCGCGACCAGGAAGCCTGCTGCGAGTCTCCCGCCCGGCCCCGTCGGCGGCAAAACAGGCCCCCCGGTAAGGCAGGGGGGCCTTGCCTTGCCGCCTATGGGTGAAGGCCGTGGGGAGAGTGCGCGGCACGGGACAAAGCAGACATACACAGAACTGGAGCAAACAAGGCCACAACTTTATTAAAACAGCAAGTAAGGAGTATTGGCGTAGCATCTGCATCAGATCCCAACATCGGGTGACCCGCCTGTCAGCCGATGAACCACATCCCCCTCGGACCACCGGCCGAGGGAGGAAACCAGGAGCGGCATGAAGGGGGAGATCACCCGGTGTACACCCCTTGGTGACTCCCATGCCACCTGGGAGTGGCGTGCTCTGGCAGCCCCCAAGCTGGGCGTGCCCCTCACCGCTCACCCCCAAGACTCCATAAGGGAATCCCCTTAATGGGGGGCCTGGGCGCACAGGCCCCAGCCTCCCCAACAAATGGGATCTGATCCAATGCCCACCGCCACCAGAGCCCGCAGGGCTCCCGCCAACACTCCTACTGCTGCAACCATTCCAGCAGGCTGTCCCACACGTCCTGCAGCTAAATGTCCATACCCCAGCTTGACAGATGAACCCCGTCCGGCCGGAACAGGGGGGCCAGTTGGTGAGAAATGTCCCAGTGGGTAATGAGGCAGCCGCCGATTTCTGAGATGAAATTCCCCATGGCTCTTGCCAGCTTCTGCCTGACTCCATCGATCTTCTTAGGGCACCGGGCCCCCCGCCAAGCTCGCCTCTGGAGAAGGTCCGACCAGAGGAAGAAGGCATCAGGGAAGACTCCACGGAGATAGTCCAAGTCGGCGCACATGGCCCGCCGCAACTCTGGGCCCTCTCGTGTGCCCAAATCGTTTTCTCTGAGCTGGATGACGATTGCGTCCGGAGGGCCTAAGCGACGCGCCTGATGCAGAAGGGTGGGAACTAGGGCCTCCCAACACATGCCGCGGACTCCCATCCAGTGAAGCTGAAGACGATCCTCCAGGCCCAGGTGGGCCCCCCAGCCAGATGACTCGGCATACTTCCCCGCCCAATGGACAATGCTGTGGCCACATAACCAAACCGACCTCCTGGAACCTGAAACATGGAACTTAAGGAGCAACAGCCTCAATGAGATGGCCCAAGTGTGGGACGAATGTAAGTCCTGAAGGCCCCCGAGCGCCAGTGACCGATGGCCTGGATGGCTTTTGCGGGGAGGCCCAAATCGGCCGCAACTGTGGCCGCCCCTATACGGAAGGAGTGGGTCCCAAAATCCCGTGCTAGCAAACCGCACGACTGCACAGCGGCCCTCAGGATCGCAGAGAACTGGTACCGGGAGAGGGGGGACCCATCCCTGTGGATCAAAAATGGCCCAGGGAGGGGGGGCCGGAGCGTCAAGAACTGCCCAACTGCCTGGACTGGGCACAGGGACCGCCCCCGCGAAGCCCGCAGGCAGATGATGTGCCCCTTCCCCCGCTGATCTGCTTTAGAACACCGGAGCCTGATAGACACCCGCTGGTGGGACCAAGAGACATCTGCGGGGGCCACGGCGCGGCCGGAGAAGTCCGCCCTCGACCCAGGCACCAGCTCGCTAACCCTGAAAGCCCCGTAAAAGGCCAGGATGAAGGCTGTGCGGAAAAGCTGGGCCTCGTAAGAGGACTTACACAGCCTGGGGACCGCCCTCATGATACGCCCGAGGATGCTCAGAGTAATGGGCCGCCTGTGATCACGCTGTGGTGGGGCCAAGCGGGACCAGCCCTCCACTGCACGCCGTGCGAGGAAGCAGTCACAAGGGTCTGGGAAGCCCGCCGCCTTGCTAAAGAAGGAGATGGCAGCGAGATCCCTGCGCATGGTCCGAGGAGCGCGCCCCAGATTGCGCAGATGCCCCAGGTAGCGGAGAACCATGGCTTGAGATGTGGGCCATGACCCCTTCTCCCCACATCCGGTGGAAAAGGCCAGGAACCTAGCGGCCGCAGCGGAATACGCCCGCAACGTGAACGGGGCCACGGAACTCAATACTCCCTGCATTATGGCGGTGTGCCAATCGTCCAGAGCTCCTCCGGGAAAGGGTCGGGAGTGCGCCGCGCCTCCGGGGCCAGGCTGAAGAACCTCTCCATCTGGAAGCGAGATAATGCGTCCGCCAGGCCGTTATCGACGCCTGCTATATGCTGCGCTGAAAAGGTGACGTTAGTACTAAGGCAACACAACACAAACCGGCGGATGAGCCGCATGACCCGCTCAGAGCGAGATGACTGCCTGTTGATGACCCTGACCGAGGCCAGATTGTCGCACCAGAAGGTGACCCGGCGGTTCCGCAGGAGGCCACCCCAGATGGTAACCGCTACCAGAATGGGGAACAATTCCAAAAAGGTGAGATCCCTGAGGATGCCTGATCTGGCCCAATGGGGGGGCCAGTGCTGAGCACACCAGCGTCCCTTGAAGTAAACCCCGAACCCCAGGCTCCCGGCCGCATCAGAGTGGACCTGCAGGTCATCCCCCAGATCCAATGGGGATTGCCAAATGGCGACCCCGTTGAACCTTCTCAGAAAGCTGAGCCACACACAGAGGTCTGCCTTCATGCCCTTGGTGAGCCTGACGTGATGATGGGGGGCACTGACCCCTCTGCACGCCCTGGAGAGGCGGGCACAGAAGGCCCTGCCTGGGGAGATGACCCTGCAAGCGAAGTTCAAATGCCCAATGACTCATTGGATTTCCCTTAGAGTGCACTTCTTACGGTGCAGAAGACCCGCTAAGAGATTTCTGAGGCGGGACAGCTTGTCCCCCGGGAGCCTGGAAACCCCGGCCAGCAAATCCAGCTCAATACCCAAATACGTGAGCCGCGCCGCGGGGCCTTCGGTCTTATCCTGGGCGAGGGGGACCCCCAATTCCGCTGCCATGTCTTGGAAAACCCTGAGGTGGTCTGCACAAGCCGAGGTGCCAAGGGGAGCAATTATCAAAAAATCATCAAGATAGTGACAGACGAGGGGGGACCCCATGCGATCCTTGGCCACCCATTCCAGGAAGGTGCTAAAGGTTTCAAAGGCAGCGCATGCGACTGCGCAGCCCATGGGCATGGCCTTGTCGAAATACCACCTCCCTTGGAACTTGAATCCATAGGAAAACCCTTCCAAAAGGAACCTGGCCGCGGAGCGGTCAGGGTAACGTGCCAGGAGAGGAGTGAGGGCCTGGAGCCGGACCGGGGTGTGGGCAAGGCCAAGCTGCCCAAGAGGGGGGTCAGTTACCGGCACCTGCTCCTTGGGAGGTGCTAGAGGCCAGTCCTCCGTCCTTGCGAGAGGCATTGCTGGAGGACCGGCCACCACGAAAGGGCTGCGGAGCCGCTTGCCCACGGGGGCAGGACGGGCGAGAATGAGGGCCCCCGCATGCATCACAGTTGTGCTCGAAACGGCATTTCGAGCGGTGACACCTGCCCTGGTTGTATTCCCAGCACAGGCCGCGGGATCTATCCCGCCGTGGGGCCCAACGCCCAGTGCGGGGGGGGGGGTCTCCCTTCCCCTTCATATGGGGACCCACCAGCCAGAGCCATAGCTTCTGGCTGATCAAATCCCACCTGGCCCTCGGATTGTGGGAGGCCCTCTTTTGGAAGGCCTCGTCATAATCCATGGCCGCGTTCTCCCCAGCCAAGGCCCGGGCCCGGAGCACATTGCCCAAATGGTTAGATAAATGCCAACCCCTGTCCGGGTAGGCCGCTTGCACGACCCCCATGTACACAGTAAAACCCTCAAGCCAATTCGAAAAGGAACGCTCAGCCAATTCCTTCTTCTCCCGTCTTTTGCTGCGCTTTGAGGGGGGGCTGGACCGCCCGTCCTCCGCCTCAGGCCTTAGCAGGGACAAGACGTCCACGTAATACCCGTCTAATATTCGATTGCGGACCTTGCGGGCAAGGTGGATCCCGGGGGGGTCCTCGTCATCAATGAATGAAGCCCCAGGGGGATCCCCTTCCGAGCCCCACACCTCGCAGGGGGCGCCCTCCCCGTTCGCACCCCGGGCCCTGCGCCGCCGGGCCCAGACGGGGAGACCCGGGACCCCGGCCGCCACCTCCCAATAGTCCCCCCCAAGGGCCTCGTCCTCCGACGAGGAAGACTCACCTGAGCTCCAGTCGCTGTCTGACTCTTCGCGCCGACCGCGATGGCTGCTCCTCCTACGGGAAGACTTCCTCCTCTTACTTGGGCGGCGGCGCTCTCGGCTGCTGGCCTCCTCTGAGCTGGACGGAGAGTCGGCCCTCTGCCTGCGAGTTGCTGCTTTCTTCCTACTTGGCCTGCTGGCCTTGGGCTGAGGGATCTTGCCCAGAATGAGGGCAGGCGGGGCCCCGGCCACCTCCAGCCCAGAGCTCCCCAGGCTGTCCACGCGAGCCGTGAGGAGCTCCAGTGCGCGTGCGATATTTTGAAGTGCGCCAGTAGACTCAGGGCCAGACCCCGCTTCCTGCCCTCCTGCCCTGGGCTGCGGCCCCTTCCTTTTTGCAGCCCCCCCCGCCAGCCTGGGCTGGCTTAGAGCTGGTCTTCTCCCCAGCCACCCGCTTAGAGGCCCCTTTCACCATGCCTGCCCTTGCAGTGGCTGCATGAGGCTTAGCGGGCCTGCTGGGCTTTCGCTGGCCCTGGGTGGCTCTGGCCTCGCTGACCCCTCCACCCTTCTCCCTGCGAGAGGGAACCCTCGGCGAGGGGCGACTGGCCCGCGGTTTGGGCCCCCCGGCTGCCTTTTTCCCCTGAGAGCCCCCATTTCCAGCCCTTTTCCCCTTCGGAGCCATCTCCCAACCTTTAATATAAGCACCACCGCCTGCTTTGCTTAGCTGCAGCGAGCGCTGCTGTGGAAGCTCCCTTCCCCCGCCTACGAAGCCCCTCTGGTGCTTTCTGATGAGGGAAGTGGCACTGGCTCAGAGCTTGCCTCCCCTACGCACGAGGAAGGTGGGGGGGGATACCGAGCTCTCAGCTCGTCCCCTCGCCGTTCGCCGCCTTCCCGCTTCCTGCTGAGGTTTTGCTCTCGCTGGTCACTCTCCTCCTCTCGCTGGCGCTTGAACTCGACGCTCGTCGCTCTCCTCCTCCCTGCTGACGAGAGCTCCCAAAGTCCTCCGCCGCTGGTCTCAGCTCTCCTCCTCTCGCTGGGACTTGCCCTCGACGCTCTCCGCTTCCCCGACGTCCTCTGCTCCACCTCCTCTTCGCCGGAGCTGAAGGGATCTGGTGCGCCCGGGCTGCGCAGGGACGAAGCTCAGCTCGCACTTCACCCTGCCACAACCGCGTGCTTCCCTGCTCCGGTCTTTGTGCTGCTCTGATCGTCCGAGGGTGAGAGAAGGCCGGCGCAGACTGGGGCAAGGTGGGGCGGTGGCGCAATTTAAACCCCCCGCCGGACCAGAGGGGAGACCCCATGGCTGCGGCGTGCACCAGCCCTGCCCCTTGCAACGAATCCGGGTGCCCGTGATTGGGCGCCCGGAATTCAAAGCCATTGGTCGCGGGCCCCGTCGGGAGCCGGAAGGATGCCCGTGACCAGGAAGCCTGCTGCGAGTCTCCCGCCCGGCCCCGTCGGCGGCAAAACAGGCCCCCCTGTAAGGCAGGGGGGCCTTGCCTTCCTCAAGAGCGCACAAATATGGTAAATGGGTCCCAAGGTAACCAATTGCTGAGTAGCAGGAGATGCAGGCATAAGGAGGGGCCTTAGTACAGTAACATGGAAAGGGGAGCTGGGAGCACCAGCCCTCTTAAGGGATAATTCCTAAAACGGCCAGTTGGCGGCAGTAGTGCCAAAAGAGGGAGATGTTTGGTTGGCTGGGAGAACAGTGTGTTGCTGGGTAGAAACTTGGGTGATGTTTGGTACTTAAGACTTCTTGGTGGGCTTAACAGAGTGGCATTCATGGAGCAGCAGAGCTTTTGCACCACAAAAGGTAATTGACATACAGATACAATGGTATATCAGTGTGTTAATTACCAGCTCTTAAAGAATTCAAAAAAAGATCTTTCATTGGTGGTGTCTGGGGTGGGAGAATGGTCACCATGGGGATTATGGTAGGGAGAATATGGGGAAACCTACTATGCCGAAAACTGCATAGGACAAAATAGCAGGAGAAATTTGCATCACTCTGAGCTCCTTGAAGGACAAGTAGGATAAAATAATACATTATTTACTGTGATAATTATCTCCAGTATTTTTAAAACATGATCTCCAGAATTTTTTGAAATAAGTCAACAGGGCTTTCTACAAGACTGTTCCTACCTTTAATCTCCAAAAGGTGGAATTAGCAATGAAAGATATTAAAGCAACTGAGAACTGTTTTGCATTGCCTCTGATTTCAAGACAGAAAGACCACAAGGTATGTGTGAACTGGAGGCATTTCCTCTTTGTTTGTTTCAGATGTTGCAATTGTCATTAAACAAAAGCACATCAGGTGAAAGAAGGAAGGGCTGGCCAATAGGATGTAATGAAAAGGAGCAAAGCACAAATAGCAACAGCAAATAAACAGACGAATCACTGAAAACAGAAAAGAAGCTGATTAATCAATGTGGTTTGCCAGCAGTGGCTTTTCCTTGAAATTTAGTCACGCTTATGTGCCTTCTGATGACTTCCGGGATGGATTACAGTAATGTGTTCAATGTGTGTGTTTTTTCCATAGCTGGTGAGAAGCTATAATTGGAGCAAAGATAGTTTTCAGGTTACTTTCAGGTCCCAATGACATGGATTTTCAATGTTTAGAGATTTGCAGTGCGATCCTATGCCAGGTAACACCCTTACAAGTCCATTGGCTTCAATAGATTTAGAAGAGTGTCACCTTTTTAAGAGTAGAGAGTCCAGTAGCACCTTTAAGACTAACCAACTTTATATAAGCTTTTGAGAGCCACAGCTGAGACAGCTCTCTTTGTCAGATACATGATGAAGAGAGTTGTGGCTCTCAAAAGCTTATGCTATAATAAAGTTGGTTAGTCTTAAAGGTACTACTGGACTCTACTATGTTGCTACTACAGATTAACATGACTAACTCCTCTGGATTTCTACACGAGACATTTTACACGGATGGGGGGGAATGTTAAATTGACAGACCCTTCAGAGAGGTGATGAAATTAACAAACCCTCTGAGGAGCTCTCTCTGCAGGCTCTGTCTTTTAAAACTATCCTACGCTTCCCGGCTAACATTGCATCTCCCTACACTTGAGCATCCCTGTGTAAGATGTCTCATGTAGAGAGACTCTAAGATTGCACTGATAGGCTGGTAGCCGATTTGCCTCTAAGCCCAATTTAAGAACTTGTTCCTCTCTAACAAATGCCTTTGAAGACTGGAGGATTTGGAAGACTGCCCTTTAAATGTACTTATTCATTAGATTTTTGTTCTGTCCTTCACCCAGGGACCTCAGCACAATATATATGCTAAACCCTGTTCTTTTCTTTCACAATAATTCTGTAAAGTAGGTTAGACTGAAGGAGAATGCATGGCCTAAGGCTATCTTTAGGCCTATTTCATGACAGACTTGCCTGTCAGCTGAGATCTGCGAGGGAAGCTTTTAGTGTGCATGCCTCCACCATTGGAAGTTAGGTAGGTGAGTGTTACAGAGACAAGGACTTTTTGATTGTTACACCTCAATGATAAAACTTTTTTTTCATTTATTTAATACACTTTCTTCGCAGCAGGGTCCCCAAGGTGATGAACAATCAAAACCATTAAAACAAGCTTTTAAAAATACAAATTATAAAAACAATTAAAAACAACAGGCAAAGCAAATAAAGAAAACACAAGAACACTTAAACAAAACACACTAAACTGAAAGGCGTGTCAGTGAAATAACGCCAAACGAAACAGGTATGTCTTCACTCACTGGCTGAAGATGATAGATGGGTAGAGCCAAATGTCCTAAGGGATTAACTTTCATGATTTTGGTGTCCCAACCAAGGCTGTTTTCACACATCTTTAAAATAGTACGATACTCATGGAAGGCTGCCAGCTTCCTCACGTGTTAACAAATTGGAGGCAGGCATCCACGAAAGTACCATCATCACGGATGGTGTCAAAAATCGTGCGAGGAAGCCAACAGCCTTTGTATCACACTATTTTAAAGATGTGTGAAAATGGCCCAAGAAGGCCCTGTCTTGGGTTGCCACCCATTTAACCTCAGACAGTGAGGACACTCAAAGAAGAGCCCCTGAAGATGATTGCAGGGGCTGGGGAGGTTCATACGAGGTGCCAAGTAACCTGCTTTGGCAGAAGACATACTCAGCACCCCTGCCCCACTGCTGCTGCTCCGTGGAGCAGTGGAAACAAATTAGGGCTACAATGTCACTTACAGTGCAAGATTGGAAGTGTTGTCTAAGTTTTGGGGCAACACACTAGGTTTCACCCCAGACTCCATGGTTTTACCATACAGCTTGCACCAGAAGTAATGTGAGTGACATTGTCTTGAAGCCAATTATATTGTTGCCCTCCCCCAAGTCTCTATACTGTTGCAAATGCTCAGTTGGCAACCCTAAAATGGGAGTAGGTTTCCTTAATGAATTTTAGCCTCAGGCAAAGACTTCCTTTTCTCAAGGCTTCTGTTAGCTGTTACAGTTTACCACTTCTTTCTGAAAACTTGTTTTGTTTTTATTGTAGGGGTTACTTTTATCACTAGTCTCATTTTATTGTCATTTGAGATAATTTGGATTGCTATCAGGGTTTTTTAAAGATATATTTAGTTTTATTGTGAAATTATACAGCACTGTGGCATTTATCAGTGTGTTGTATCCTTAAGTATTGCTTTAATCTTACAAAAGCTGGTACATAAAGTGTAGGTGCAGTATACAAGAGCCCGTGTTGTACAGTGCTTATTAGAGCATAAAATCATGTTATATATTTAAGGAATTTTTATTCCTCAGCTCCTGCCTAGAAAAGCTCCAAGGTGATGAGGTAAAAGGTAAAAGTAGTCCCCTGTGCGAGCACCGAGCCATTACTGACCCGTAGGGGAACTTTGCATTACAATGTTTTCTTGGCAGCCTTTTTGTTACGGGGTGGTTTGCCATTGCCTTCCCCAGTCATCTACACTTTATCCCCAGGAAATTGGGTACTCATTTTACCAACCTCGGAAGGATGGAAGGCCGAGTCAACCTTGAGCCAGCTATTTGAACCCAGCTTCCGCCGGGATCGAACTCAGGTCATGAGCAGAGCTTGGGCTGCAGTACTGCAGCTTACCACTCTGCGCCATGGGGCTCCCTATTTAAGGAATTTTTATTCCTCAGCTCCTGCCTAGAGAAGCTCCAAGGTGACTACCAATGTATAAAAAAGATAATGTTAAAGCACATTAGCTAGATGGCCAAACAGAGCTTCCCTCATCAGTAGCAGTATATATCTGAACACCTGTTGCTTTAGAGCAGAACCACAAGTGACAAAAGGCACAGATTGGACACTTGTCAGCTTCCCTCAAGTTTTGATGGAAAATGTAGACATCCTGGTCTCGCAGCTTGGCTCTCCGACTGCTGTCCAATGGACTTTTCAACTGTCACTTGTCCAACATTCCGCCAAGCTGCCTACATTTCCCATCAAAACTTGAGGGAAGCTGACAAGTGTCCAACCTGTGCCTTTTGTCACTTGTGGTTCTGCTCTTAGACATCAAAAGGGGGACATTTTGGCCTCTTTACCTTTGCTTGTGGGCCTTTGGGGGCATCTGGTTGGCCTCAAACCAGATCAAACCATGAAGAACCACATAATAATATAGCAGCCATAAAAGAGATTGATGCTAATAAGAACAGCTTCAAAACAGCAATAAGAATGCTAAATGGTAATATAAACTATCACAATAATAATAAAGAGATCAAAACCAGGAAAAAAAATACTTGTTAGCTTCATCTTGTAATTGACAGCTGGGTACAGCCCAGACATAGCTTTTCTGTTACAAGGATAACCAGGCCTGATTTTCTGTTAAATTCCATTGCTTGGCAATTGCCTCTTAGCCATGCTGAAGTCATATTTTCAAACTGATTCACTGGCCCATGCCCTGATGTGTGATCAGTGGGGAATTCACCAACGAGAAACCAGCAAGCTGTAGTAGTTATTGGGTCTGAGAGAACCAAGTTAAATTCCCCACTGTCAACAAAGCTTGCTGGGTAACTTTGGGTCAATCACTCTCTCTTAGCCTAGCCTACCTCTCAGGTTTGTTGTGTGATTAAAATGGAGGAAATGAGAGCAACATATGCCACTGTGAGCTCTGTGGAAGAAGGGCGGGATAAAAATGTACTAAATAAACAAAATCTTTCCACCGTCAGCATTGGGGTTAGTTGTGATCTTTCCAGCTAAGGGCAGGAAGCAGACAGAAGTGAGAACACGTGAGACAGCAGTTAGCTATTGGCATGAAACAGAGGCTGGTCGCTGTAGTACTCTTGCATACTTTGGAGTGTTCTACACAGAATTGTCACAGAATTGTCTTTTGCATTTCATGGGCACTGCTCATGTTTTTCATGGTTTATACTCTCAGGCCAGACTAACCCAGTCTCATCAGAGCTTGGAAGCTAAGCTGGATCCGCCCCAGTTAGTACGTGGACAGGAGACCACCAAGAAAGACTAGGATTGCTATACAGAGGTAGGCATTGGCAAACCACCTCTGATTCTCTGTTGCCTTGAAAACCCAACAAGCGGTTGCCATAACTCACTTACGATTTGATAATACCTAATTGTAGCTCTGACCTAGATGGCCCCGGCTAGCCCGATTTCATTGGATCTTGGAAGTTAAGCAGCTCTGATTAGCACTTGGATGGGAGTCTACCAAGGAAGATCAGGTTTGCTATGCAGAGGAAGGTAATGGCAATGGTGAACCACCTCTGTTAGTCTCTTACCTTAAAAACCCCCAGCAGAGGGTTGCCATAAGACAGCTGTGACTTGACAGCGCTTTACACACATGCACTTATCTATGGGCTCTAGCCTACAATAGCCCACAGTTAGGGTTTCCAGCCTCCAGATGCTAACTGGAGATCTCCTGGAATCACAACTGATCTCCAGGCCACAGAGATCAGTTCCCCTGGAGAAAATGGCTGCTCTGAAGGTGAACTCTATGCCATTCTACCCCACCAAGGCCCCTCTTTTCCTCAAACTATGCCCTCTATAGGCTCCATCCCCCAGATCTCCAGGAATTTTCCAATCTGGACCTGGCAACCCTAGCCACAGTAAATCTGTTTAAGGTGTCTCAAGACTCTGCCTTGGTTTTTGCTTGCAACACAGGGCCAAACTAGACATGATGCCATGGGGAATGTCATTTGGCTCGAAACTGTGGCATCTTCTGAGCTGAACTGGGCCCCCACTGATTTTGGCAATAACATTACCTGCAGCTGCCGTGCGGCTGTGAGGGAAGAGAGTCAGGTTCAGGAAACCTAGACCTGACTTTTTAAAAAGTGTCATGTCTAGATTCGGCCCAAGCAACCCCTCTGGAAGAGGCAGAAAAAAGAGGAGAAGTTTCTAGTTGGAGTTCCTGATGGCTGAAGTGTGTGTGGGGGGCTCCTGGGGGCTATCCAAGTTGCTTTCAGTGGGAATCTTCTGCCGTGTAAGTCTGCCAGATTGCCTCCACTTTATGCACTGCTTAGAAGTAAAGGAAATGCTACTCCTTAAATTGCCAGGGCCCTCTCATCCAAATGAAATACAACCAGTCAGTGGCACTCAACTGGAGAATGTTGTCCTTAACCCCCACCCCTTGCCATTGCCATCTCCCACCAGCTGTTCCCTCCTCTCATGGCCACCCCAGTGCCTCTCACGGTCCCTGCCTAGAAGCTGGAGTTGCCAACTCTCCTTCCTTCCTCATTCCCTGGTCTTCTTTAAAGCACAGTGGCAAGTGGTGGATGTTCATTGGGCCATATTGACAGGCTTCTGGAAGCCCCATTGGTCATGAGAGTTTGGGAGTGATGAAGGAAGGAATATTAGCTCCTCTGGCTACTAGGGGTAGGTGGGAAGTGAGTTGGGGTAGCACACTGTTGATGACAACCACAGAGACAAGGAGAGGTGGTGATAGTGAGGTCAGCTCCCCCCTCCCAATCCATCATCTGAGACTACTGCCTTACCTCAGAGCAACTAGTATTAGAGCAACCAGTAGTGCTACCTCAGAAATTTGGACTGTTCAGGGAAATGGGGAGGAAACCTTTGGCTCTGGTTTCCTCTCAGAAACTTCAGGTTTCTGGCTTTCTCCCATCCCCCACTTTGATTTAACAGCCCCGTCCCTCTTCTGATGAATGTAGCTGTTCCTCAGACATCTAGACCTCCTCTTCTTCCTGGAGTGAAAGGAACCTGCCACTCTAATGAGTTCTAGCTACATTTCCAGGAAGAGTTTAACAGAATAATTCCCCAGTCAATAGCAACAGGCAACTTCCTGGGGTATATTCAGGTGAGTCACGACAGGGAGGGCAGAGTACATATACTCAAGAGGGCATTTGGCATCAGTTCCTCACGCCTGGCTATATTACTCTGTCTGTCCACTGCTGCCTCAGCTGGAAGGCATTCGCTGGTGAAAGAAGTCCACAAAAAGAAGATGTGGAGTGGCTTGGGAATCCAGGTGCTCACCCTCCTCACGATTCAGATTGGTAAGAGAACATTTCCATCTCCCCATTTGCAGAATCAAGGGGAGTAGAGTTTGGAGGTCCTTCTTTCCTGTGACTTTAGGGAACAGGAAAGAACTATCAACCAGTGTTGCTTTCCACACAGAAGGTCCCAGGTTCAGTTCTTGGAACCTACATTTTTTAAAAAGGATCTCAGGTAATAGGGAAGAGATTTCTCTCAGATGCTGGTGATCCACTCTGGTCAAAGCAGGCAACATGAAGCAGGATACACGGAAGGTGTCAGGTTAGGTATCTTCCGATATTCGCTTTCTAAAACCACAAATTAAGAGAGGAAGCCTAAGCAGACCTCCTCAGAATCCTAATCAGGTGTATTAAATTTAGTTAATTTTATTTCATTCATTTATAGCACACCTTTCCCTGCAGTGAGAATCCCACAGTGGCATACGGCATTCTGCTTTACTCCATTTTATCCTCACAAGATCCCTGTGGAGGTAGGTTAGGCTGAGAGTGTGTGTCTGGCTCAAAGTCACGCAGTGACGTTCCGTGGCAGAGTGGGGATTTGAACCTGGGTCTCCCAGATCCTAGTCTGACCCTCTAACTGCTCCTCCACACTGACTCTCAATGGGGCTTACTCCCAAGAACGTGTTCCTAGGTTTGCATTGTAAGATCTGAAAATGTTAGTATTTAGAAAAAAGGCTGCTGTGTGACCATATAAACTTATCAATTTGAAATAGGTGCTTTCTAGGTTACTGTGAAATGTGCATTTGGAAAGTCTGGGGGAAAATTTGAGAGGGATTTGAATGCCATTCCTTTGCTTATTTCATTTGCTCACTGTAATACCAATAACTTCCCCTCTATTTGCTTTAAAACTAGGGATGTCCCTGGTTGCCCCTTGCCATTTAGGTGGTGGTGGGGATACTTTGTGCTGCTGTCACTAGACTGAGGCTAGAGAGAGTATACAGTTAAGAATGCTATTCAAGTTCTTTAATCCTCTGCAAAGACCTTGTGGCCAGACAGGAAATCTATTTCTTTCTCCTGCATTGCAATACCTTTGCCTTGAGCAGTATAGGCCATGTGGGAGAATTTCAGGGTATGTCCACAATAACTGATTTGTGCTTGCAATAAAATGCAGATAGTGGTTCCTGTACTCTGTACCTTTACTGATAGTTATTGCACTGCTATCAAATACAAGGCTGAGAAGACTTGTTGAATCATCTGTTCCTTTACCTACTTCTTTCTCCTTTTTGCCTAAGGGGACTAAACAGGGCCACAGCCAATGCAGGGGCTACATGGGCCTGCCCCCCTTAAGGATAATCCAGGCCCCTTCCCTAAACACTTACTTGTTGTTAACAAACTAAAAGTAGGATCCTACTAACATTTCCACTGGTAGAAGAGGGAGGAGGGGTCCCTTGTGCGTGTGTCAACTGAAAAAATAATATCAAGGATCACGAGTACCAATAAGGAGGGGAATTAGAAGAGACAGATCTGGTACAACCTGACCCTAAGGCAGTCTAGACTTTTTACTTGAGACGATATACAGGAAACTGAGGAGGTAGTAGGGATCCCATTATCCTGCAGGGTGGGAGGATCCCTTGATTCACTCTCCATCCCCCACCTCCACTTACCTGGCTGGTGGGAGAGGAAGGCATGGGAATGGGCCTCCAGTGCATGCTCCTGGGGTGGTGCGATAAAGTCACTCCCAGGAAAGACGTCATTGCAGAGGGTCAATTTTGGCTCCAGACAAGCCTGTTTTGCCCTGTTAGAGGCCAAAATTGGCCCACTGTGAAGAGTGCACATGCCCCCACACTTGCATGATGACGAGGGTTGCCGGTCCCCCACTTACACTCTCCACCTCCCAGTCCTGCTTAACTAGCCGGTGGGGAAAAAGGAGGGGGAACGCGCCTCCCAGGGCATGCTCCCAGACAGCATGGTGCACACCTATGCTCCACAGTGGGCTGATTTGGGCCCCAAATGGACCGAATTGGGCCCATATGGGGCCTAAATTGGCCCACTGTGGGAAGTGATGTCATCACGCAGCCCAGGCGTGCATGCATGCTATGCATGCACACATGAACACATCAAATAAAGTAAGTGCCAGGCCTTCTGCTTCCCATCCTGAGGGAGAAGGGATCTGGTAACTCTAGTGATGATGTCACTTCCCAGGAGTGACACGTGCACAAGGAGCATTATGGCCACAGCAATAAGGTAAGTGCCAGGTACCCCACCTCCCACCAGGAGGCTAAGGGGACCTGGTAACCCTAGGAGGTAGCATTCTGTCTAATTGCTTAGTAAGATCCCACCTTCCAGATTTTTCCATTATTCCCACCTTCCAGATTTTTGGCCTATGAGTTCAGAACCCCTAAGATCATAGAATCATAGAGTTGGGAGGCACCTCCATGATCATCTGGTCCAACCCCCTGCACAATACAGGAAATTCACAACTAGCTCCCCGCCACCCCACATTCTCATTGGCCTCTGCTCCATGCCCAGAAGATGGCAAAAAAACATCCAGAATCAGTGGCCAAACTGGCCTGGAGAAAATTACTTCCTGACCCCAAAGTGGCAATTGGCATTTCCCTGGGCAGGTAAGAAAGGGCCACGAGCACTGATGTAACCCTTCCTGCCCTCCCTCTCATCATGATCTGCCATGGTTCATAGAATCAGCGATGCTGCCAGATGGCCATCTAGCCTCTGCTTAAAAACCTCCAAAGAAGGAGGGCCCACCGCCTCCCAAGGAAGCCTGTTCCACTGAGGGAGTGCTCTAACTGACAAGATTACTGACAAATAGTTTTTTGAAGGGAGTCTGGGTCTCCTGCTCTGGCAGGAGATCTCCCATCCCCTGTTGACTCCACCCACCATCAGTCAGCTGAGCGGCAGGGAAAAAAGGCTGGGGAAAATGGGGGACAATCAACATTGAACCGCTGCCGTGACATAACTTCTGGTACGATCCAGAAGTGACATCATCTAGAATTTGTCCCAAAGCTATTTGGTTAAACCTTTGTCAATTCCAGGTGAATCTCCTGCCCTACTCCCATTGTAAGTCTCCCACTGGTTGCCATCCACAGGCTGGCAACCCTATTTTTGTGGCACCTTTAAAAGGCATCATCATCATCAACAACAACATTTGATTTATATACCACCCTTCAGGACAACTTAATGCCCACTCAGAGCAGTTTACAAAGTATGTCATTATTATCCCCACAACAAAAAACCCTGTGAGGTGGGTGGGGCTGAGAGAGCTCCAGAGAACTGTGACTAGCCCAAGGTCACCCAAGTGGAGGAGTGGGGAATCAAACCTGGTTCTCCAGATTAGAGGCCCATGCTCTTAATTGCTACACGAAACTGGCTCTCATTGTAGTTGTTTCCCCATGGTCTAAAAATAGCACAATACCCACAGAAGGCTGCTGGCTTTCTTGCGCAATTTTTGATGCCATCCATTTACAAAATGCCACAAACGTGATTTGTGGCATTTTGTAAACAGTGTCAAAAATTGTGCAAGGAAACAGGCAGCCTTCTGTGAGTTTCGCACTATTTTTAAACCGCGAGGAAATGGCCTGTATGTATAAATAACGTATCTGTTCTGTATATGCACATACACCATGCAAACTAATCTACAAAACCAACAGTAAAAAGCTAAGAACTGAAACTGCTGACAAAAACAAATGAAGATAAAAAGAAATGAAATAAAACATGTCCGCATTCCTCAGGGGCAGCCCCTTGCCTCACCCCAAACAACGTTGGGTCCAAAGAAGCTGCATTTGCTTGTATTCTCTATTTGCACAGCCTTTAAAATGCCTTTAAAATTTTCTATTTGCACAGCCTTTAAAATGCCAAAAACTGTTTCCTTGTTTTCATCTGGTCACCCAGTGCTGTCAAAGCTTGTCTTTGCCAGAAAGAGGTTCTGATTTTCTGTCCTTATTTGTCCTTATTTTTGCAGGTATTGCAGAGGCCCAGTCGGAACCAGGTAAATAACACCTCCTGCAATGGGGTTTGGTTTAGTACTGATTCTGTTGCTTGCTTGTCCCTTTACACTGTGGAGACCATCATCCCCTAAATTGGTCCCTAAACTTACGACTTGTGCTGCATGGATCCCATTTCCAGCTTGTGACCTGCCCATCTTACTCTCTCCTCCAGCTTGTGGCCGACTGGTGCCCTCCACCCGAATTGTGGGTGGTTCAGAGGCAGAGGTGGGTACCTGGCCATGGATTGCCAGCTTGCAACTCATCGATTCACATTTTTGTGGGGGAACGCTCATCTCCTCAAGCTGGGTCCTTACAGCTGCACACTGCTTTAGCAGGTGAGTCGGCACTCATTTCTCTTCCTAAGGAACTCAGGGTCCATACTCCTAATTTTCTGTAGCTAACTTACTAACTCTCATAGCAAACCTAGGGAGCTTCCCCCCTCCCATCACTAAGAACCCAACAGTTATCTGCCATTTTCTCCAACCATTAGGCTATGCTCTCCCTAGAATCTTCTGGTCTCAGCTTCCCTTCCTCCTCTACTTGTCTACTTTTCCAGACAATTCATTTCCACCCAGATGTATTTCACCAGTATGCCTTCCTGCTAATGCACAAAGCGTTATTCTCCTCACAGGAATTCTGGCTGCCAGGCTTACTCTTGACTAGACATGGGCTTGGACAGAAAAAAAAACTGAACATGGTGTTCGTTGTTCATTGCCATCCATGAACAATGAACAACGAACATTGATGAACATGACCTGTACACGAACATGTTCGTTGTTCATTGTTTGTGGGGCTAGCAGGCTCTCCTTCAGCCATCAAGATTCCTACCACACCACTCCCAGAAACCCTACCTGAGCAGGCAGCAGGAAATGTACCAATAATAAATAATAGCTTGGCCCCAGAGCCTGGCAGCAGCCATGGAACCTGAAGGGGTAGATCCCTACCGCACCACTCCCAGAAACCTTATCTGAGCAGGCAGCAGGAAAGGTACCAGTAATAAATAATAGCTTGGCCCAGAGCCTGGAAGCAGCCCTGGAACTTGAAGAGGTAGATCCCTATCCCACCACACACAAAGAAAATTCAAGCTCCAATGCACTCTCCCTGTCTCTCAAAATGCCAACAGCAACTGTCTCTCCCTTACTGTGTGCAAAAGCAGACCTGGGAGCCCCCTCCCCCACCTGCTCTTTTCTTCCTTGTAACAAATTTGCAGCTCCACACTTGAAAGGAAGACCTGCCTATCAAGCTAAATTGGGCTTAGATTGGGGTTTCCAGGGCAACAGCAGGAGTTCAGACAGTTCAGGCAGTCCCTGCCTCTGGTTGCCAAAGGAATTGATTGCAGGTGCCAGATTGTCTGGCTTGATGAACAGCAAGGAATGAGGCTTGCAATGACCACCTGTTTGTTTAGAACGGGGCCTCAGGAACAGCTTGTTCACAAACAGCTGTTTAGGTTGTTCGTGGCTTTTTAAAGTTTGTATTGCTGTTTGTGCCCATCTCTACTCTTGAGCCAAATCATTAAACTGTAGAGTGCTAGGTTCAAATTCTTGCTCTGCCGCAAAGCTTACTGGGGGACCTCATTCTGGCCAGTCTCTCAGCCTAAATTTCCTCACAAGTTTCTTATGAGAATCAGGGAGAAACCAACATTGCTCCTCCACGAGTGACCCAAGGATTTCTAATGTCCTAGGCAGAGATCACTCTGTCCCCTCCTTCACCATAGTAGGTTTGCCAGGTTCCTGCCAAATGATGGGCAATCTCCCAGCAGTTGTAGCCTCTATCCAGTAATCTCTTGTGATTGGCAGGAGAAGGCAGGCTGTCTGGAGATTGCCCAACAGTGCCAGGAACCTGACAAGGAGGCTGGGGAAATAGGCATGAACACAACTGTGTCATCACCTGATGACATCACTTCCTGTGCAATCAATTTTCATTATTTTTGGGCAGATTCCTAAAGAATCAGCAAAGTTTTCTAAATTCTCCTATTTTAATGAGTAGGCTCAAGCCTGTCCTAACATAGCTGATAGTTGTCCAAGAGCTTTGAATACATCCTCAGGTTTCCCTTCTATTCCTTATTACTTAATGTTTCTATCCAGTGGTATCCTTGATCCTGAACTGTACATCGTTGTGTTGGGGGCCTACAATCTCTCAAACCCTGGCCCTGAATCAATGTCCGTTGCTGTGAAGAGACTCTTCATCCACTCCGGCTTCTCAAATATTGGGGGAGGCGATGACATTGCACTTCTGGAACTGGAGAAGCCTGTCACATTCACCAACCACATCCAGCCAGCCTGTATTCCCGGACCCTCCTTCGTCTTTCCACCCAGGATGGGTTGTTGGGTTGCAGGTTGGGGGAGCATCAGGCAAGGAGGTAAGAGAATGAACTGGAGGATTCCTGTGTTTTGCTAGGACTGAGCTAACAGCCAGTAACCTCTCAAGGCTGAGGTGAAGTGAAATATACAGGGGTATTGACTACAAAATCTTCTGGTGTTGTGCAATCCCAGTATCATAATGGCTTTGCAACTGAGATTACAGATGTGCACATCTGTAAATCAAATTCTAGCACAGCTTTAGCTTAGTCCCTCCTGCCAGGTTTCAGGCAGGTTGTCCCTCTTCAGTTGCGGGGAAGTGGGGGGGGGGGATAAGCACCATATTCAAATTTATTTATCTATTTGTCATGTTCATTTTGAAAAAAAAGAAACTATTCAACATACATAACTTCTGCATTGATTGATGGAGAGAGGTTTCTTAATGATATCATGAGGGCTAGCCAATCATTGTTGTGCACAGCTGACTTTTGCTTCAAACTTGTAGAGCCAGTTAATTTGGAGGTCAGCTGAGGAATGGATTACTTGGCTTGACCACAGAGAAAAGCACATTCAGAGTGCCTCGCTGCTATAAGAATGTTATGCATGTCTTCATCCTACGGTGATCTCTTCATACCTTGTCTTCATCCAAAACAATATTTTATTCCCTTTATAGGAAAAGAAATAAAAGTGCATTTTTCATGCGTAGGGTATAGGTGATCCAGACCTCTTTGCACAATAAAATGTTTTTGTATCTGGAATTTCCCTAGCAATCAAATTGCAATATGCAAAAATTTCCTTCTAGAAACTGCTTTAGTGGGTACCTTGATGATATATAGAATGTGCTTGTATGAATGTCACAGGCATGTAGTGGCCAGTGCCTGTGACTTCTCCTCTGATCCTCCTCCAACTGTGGTAGCTGCCAGGAGAAGACACAAAGCAAATATGTAATCGATTTCTTTATCATAGATCTAATTTCAGACTTGGACCCAGGGTGCAAATCAAAAAATCTACACAATGGGGCTATATGAGAGCCAGTTTGGTGTAGTGGTTAAGAGCGCGGGACTCTATTCTGGAGAACTGGGTTTGATTCCCCACTCCTGTGCTTGAAGCCAGCTGGGTGACCTTGGGCTAGTCACAGTTCTCTCAGCTCCACCCACCTCATAGGGTATTTTGTTGTGGGGATAATAATGTAAACCGCTCTGAGTGGGCATTAAGTTGTCCTGAAGGGCGGTATATAAATTGAATGTTGTTGTTGTTGTTGTTGTTGTTGTTATAGGGATAGAAGAAATATTTTTACTAAACATCTGCAGAAAAAACTGTAGAAGGAGGAAAGAGCATAATAAGAGGGAAGAATTGAGAGGGGAGAGAAGGCCAACGGACAGAGGGAATAGAATTTTCCCTCGCCTGGATATAGAGCAGAAGAAAGTCAAGTGGGGGCCATTGGGAGATGGAATGAGATTCTCCCCCTTGTGACTTCAACTTTTGCTGCCACTTTTGCTGGTGAATGCTGGGACTGTCCCTGCAGCCATGCCCACACAGCCTTAAGAATTTCTGGACAAGTTGAAACAGGGTGTTTTAGCTTCACCAAGGATGGCTGCAAAGATGGGACTGTTCTCATCTTTACAATCATTTTTGGGCCACCCAAGAACAATTTGTGCCATTTTGCTACAAGTCTCCACTTGCTTGCTTTTGAGTTCTGCCCTGCTCTTTTGATAGATTAGAATGGCTTAGAAGGAAAAAATGGAGAGCAAATAATATAGCATAAAATACCAGCTTGCAGACAATGTCACGATAATTGCACTTATGCGGCATAATTTGCATACTATTTGCATAACGTGCAAATTAGGCTACCTGGATTTGGGAGACTGGAATAAGATTCTATCCAATTCTCTCTCTCTCAGTCCCACTACCACCTCCAGAGCTTCTACAGGAAGTGCTGCTTCCACTTATAGATACCAACACATGCGAGGACCTTTACAGCTACCTTCAGGGGACACGCCCTATAATCAAGAATGACATGATGTGCGCAGGATACATGGAAGGGCAGAAGGATTCCTGTCAGGTAAAAGAAACATTCAAATGCCCCACTAGGAATGACACAATTTGAGTTTGGTGGAGTGGTTAAGGGTGCCGGGACTCTAATCTGGAGAACTGGGTTTGATTCTCCACTCCTCCACTTGTAGCCAGCTAGGTGATCTTGGGTCAGTCACAACTTCCTGGAGCTTTCTCAGCCTCACCCACCTCACAGGGTGTTTGTTGTGGGGATAATAATAACATACTTTGTAAACCGCTCTGAGTGGGTGTTAAGTTGCCCTGAAGGGCGGTATATAAATTGAATGTTATTATTATTATTATGTTATTATGAGTCAATATGAACTCTGCCCCTAATCAGAGATATTTAGAACTGGAACACCCATGTATGTTTGTGATACGGCACCACTCAGTGACTTGTGTGTGAACAGAGCCATGGCAGATTAAACATCCCGACTTTCACTATCACAAACACAATGCTTATCAAGGGATCCAGCTCATCCATGCTGCTGCTAACTGTTAGGTGTTAAATACTCAAAGGATGAGCGGTACACATGTATATATGAACCAGCCCATAGAGTTTCAAGGGAAAGGAAATCCATCATCTGCAAACTGGTGTCCAGCTAGAAGACCACTCATGTTTTGACTTTTTGATTGTTCGCAGTAATACTTCATGCCAGCACTGCTGAATGATACCAGGTTTACAGCACTTGGTTTGAAATAACACATACACTGTTTTAAGGCAGCAGTCCATCGCTCTATCATCATGTCCGAGATACAGTAAGTGAGCCAGACTAAAAGATAAGTGAGGGGTCATTTGACTAAGGATCAAAATAGAAGGTGGGAGGTTTTATTTATTTATTTATATAATTTATATAGCCTAGGCATTCCACGACCCAATATTATTTCTTTTATTCAGGGAAATCTGTTTAACACATGGGCTTTTAGGGACAATAACAGCAGCAAAATATTTAAAACGTATGACAAAACAGAACCCGATATTGTAGAGCTCCTCCTTGTCCTAAGGTTGTCAGATAGGGTTACCAGTCCCCTGGTGGGGGTGAGGGATCCTCTTCTCCCAGCCTCCCCCCTTCACCTGCCTGGTGGTGGTGTGGAAAAGCATGGGGAATGGCCCCAAGAGTGCACTCCAGAGCACATGAAGTCGTTCTGGGTGCAACTGGGAATTGCTCTGGAGCACACATAATTACTCATGATGTGCATGCTCCACCCAACCCCCCCTGTCCCCCAGTTTGAGCTCCAGGAGACCTGTCAAACCTATTGCCAGGCTTCATTCAGCAAATCCTGGAAACCAAAAAGGGGTGGGTCCTTGCATGCCTGTGAGATGGTGCTGCACTGATGTCACATCCTGTAAAATCTGGATGTGATATCATATGTGCTCTAGAGTTTTCAAAACTCTATGGTAAAACCACAGCATCTTCGAAAATCCTAGGGCATCCAGTCTTGTCACTTGCAGGTTTGACTAGAAAAGATGTCACCATGGCAGCGAGAGAGTGAGCAAGGAGGATTAGTCGCTGTATCTCCTTGATACAGGTGAGGAGGTGGGTGTAGAAGTAAGACTGGCTCTGCACAGCAAAAAATTTATCAGTTTGTGATATCATTGTGCCATTACCCTAGTCTCTGTCAGTCCAGTCAAAAGCTTCTATTTGCCCTGCCTGAGGTAAGATATAGGCAACCATAGTTACCTGTCTTTTTAACCTTTACAGAGCAAATGGCAGCTCTGGCAGGGAAATTATTTGTATGAGGAGAATGGTGTAGGAGGGAAAGATCACCTCCCTCCCTCGGTCTGAACTTTACCACCTCTTGCCTATGGTAGATGTTTAGCCTCTTACTACCCCTGCAGATTGTTACTAAGTACTGTGTTCTGCATCATGTGTATCTAAGGGCCAAGCTACAAGTGACGAATGACACTTGAACAGCAAGTGGATTGAGTGGAGGGCACGTGAACAGGGAGAAATACACTTGCCATTCAAGTGTCATTCGTCACTTGTAGCTTGGACCTAAGACAAACAAAACAGAAGAAAAAAGACCCACCCCCAAAACAAATACATGTAGACAAATTGTGTTTTCTGCAGTGCTTTCGGTTTCCAATGGCATGACGCTACCTCTTGCTCAACACCTATGTTCCGTCATTTCAAGTATGTTTCCTTCCAAGCAAAATGACTTGTGGGTGTGTCTTGTGGTAGAAGGAGGAATACATACTCCAAGGATCTTTGGAATAAGCTGTGCATAGAGACATTTGCACCCCACCCTCTCTCCTCATGGAATCAGGCCATCTAGAGTCAGGGTTTGGGGATTTGTTACTCCCACCACAGCTATATCCCCAAGTACCAGATTATTTACTCCATCTCACCCAATTCTCCTGCTTATGCAGCCCATGTTCCACATGGCTTTGGTCCATGCAGGTACCCTGATCTCCAGCATAGCCTATTGGGTGGTCAGAAGGGACCCCTCCCTTCATTTACAAGCAGAAAAAGCTGGTTGGACCCAAGCGTTACTTTTCCACATGGGAATGAACAGAAACCACTGTCTTCCATGGAGAAAACAAAGGGAGCCCACCTGAGTGGTGCTTCATGTTCTTGGTGAGCCCAGCCTTTGATATTCAAACCATGATCTTCAAAGCAGTACATATTCCTCACAGTACCTTCATTCTGATTTGGTGGCTATCAAGTGTGATAGAAGACACGCTCCCAGCAGGGCATTATGGCACTTTGCTGGGGCCAATTGTGGCTCCCAATGGGCTGAATTTGCTCATGAAAAGCACGGGATCATGCCCGTGGCCAGCATGATGATGTCATTGGGAGGGTATAGGGGCCTGGCAACTCTAGGTGAGGGAGAGAGAGAACATAATACAGCCAGGAGAAAAAGTATCAGAACCACACTCCCTGGCATCACCCCCAACCCCCTCATGTTCTAAGTGTCATTTCCCACACAGGCCCTCTCCGAGGCCCAGGGAAGCCCAGGCCACTTCCAGCTTTGGAAGTCCCTAGCCATATTTTTTTAAAATGACAACACGTAAAAACAAAATCTATAATATAATTTTAAAAAATCTATAATATTAAAAGGTTCTGTCTGTCTCCATCTGTCTGTGGCATACATAACTCCTCAGAAAATAGGACTGGCAACTCCGTCTTGGGAAATTCCTGGCGATTTTGGGAGTGGAGACTGGTGAGGGTAGAGTTTGAGGAAGTGAAGGATCTCAGCAGTATATAATACCATAGAGTCCATCTTCCAAAACATTTTCTCCAGGGGAACTGATCTCTGTGGCTTGGAGATCAGTTGTGATTTTGAGAGATCTCTTTCCAGCACCTGGAGGTTGGCAACTTGGACATTCTGGCCCACGTAATCTCCAGAAAGCCCCACCCACCTTCTATATGCAATGGAAGCAACCGTTGTCTGTGGTAAACATAACTCATCTGAAAATAAAGCTCTGAGCCTCCAAATGGGTCACTAGCTTCAGTATGATTATGGGAATTGCATTGACAACAATGGAAGGAACCCGAACAATCATGCCTGGGCCGTAAGCAGAAGCCCTCCTCCCCACTATTTGCAATGGAAACTAAGGTACAGCACATCAGAAAATACAGCTAGGGGTATCAAAATGGGACACCAGCTTAAAGATGATGATGGAACTTGCAGTGCCCAAAATGGAATTGGACTCTCTTGGCACAGATAAGCTTCCAAACATCCTTCTGGTATTTGCAGTGGAAGGAATGGTTTATGCACAACAAGTCAGGAACAGCAGGCAGCACAGGCAGGGAGGGTAGAAAATATCACCTCTGTCACAAAACAAAAGGGGCGTAACAACGTCACTGACATATCAGTCTGTGTGGTTTAGTGGTTAGAATGTTGGACAAGGATCAAAGAGATGCAGGTTCAAATCTCCACTCTGCCACAGAAGGCTGCTGGCTGACTTTTGGCCCCCTATATCCTCTGAAGAAAGACCTACTTTACAAGTTTGTTGTGAGGATGAAATGGAGGACAGGAGAACGATATAAGCCACTTTGGGTGGGGTGTAACATTTGTTATAAATCTAATTTGGCCAACAGATCACCAACGAAAGGTCAATGCTCTTGCTGTTGCTTCCTCCATTTTTGCGGCTACTCTTTCAGGAGCAGGAGGCAGAACTGCTCATTCACCATTAAATATCGGATGCACAGCAAGCTATAGCATTGGCGAGTGAAGCAAGCAGGGCATAGCCCCTAGTATAAAAACATTGAACTTGAGGCCCAGGCCAAATGGCCTTCTCTCCGACTATTAGCCCTGTGTCCAGAGGAGCATATACAGGCACACTAAAACATGCATGGTTTCAGGTGTGAGTAGCACCTTGAATAAATACCAGTTGAGTATAATTTCCACCAAGAATGAACATTTTCATAGGACTGGCCTCTATTTTCCACCTAGGGAAATACATGAGTGTGGCCAGGTCTCATTCTGGGCCCTGCTCCACTCCTGCTGCTGCTTGGTGGAGCTGCAGGAGCAAAATTGGAAGGAAAAATGGCCTTCTGCTAATGTTATGTCATCACATCTGGAAGTGATGTGACCATATTGGGTGAAACTCTCGGAAGTGCCCCTGGTGCACCAGGCATTTTCCTGCCCTTCCGCCTATTTCTCTCATCAATGCCCAATACAACAGCATGCATGCAATAGGGAATTGGCAGGAGATTGGCTGCCATAAGCCTGGATACATTACTCACAGGTAACCTTAGAAGGAAAAGCCTTCTTTAATACTGTCTTCCTCATTTTTCATTATACTAACACACCAGAATGGATGGAAGATATTCTAGTCTGTGGTTGGAAGATTCCTTTGGTGAACAGAGGATTCCTTGGCATGTGTACAGGCACTTTTGGTCGTAACACATTGGGTGGGTTCCTACTAGCTTTACCACACAATTTTGTCAAATCCTCTTGCTTACTGTAGCTTTTCTCCTGTGTGGCTTTTGCCCATGTGGGTCCTAGAATCCTCAGCTTTGCCTTTTTGGTGTGCTGCCCCATCATCCTAGTTTGCAAGCGGAAAAGCTGGTAAGATCCAACCTATTGTCTGGATACAGATGCTATTATTTAAAAGTGTGATAGGAAGGGGGGAGTGGGCCAGAACATAATATTTTATTTCTTTTCCTTCACAGGGAGACTCTGGAGGACCGCTTCTTTGCCCTTGGGATGGGGTCTGGTTTGTGGCTGGTGTAGTGAGCTGGGGGGCTGGTTGTGCTGCCCCTAGGCGCCCTGGTGTCTACACTCGTGTCACTGCTCACCTTGAGTGGATCTTACATCATGACCAAGAACTGGCTCTAAACCAGGGGACTGGGATCACCCAAACAAATTTTCCTTGGTTCCTGCTGTTCCTATTTTTCATTAGGCTGCTTTATTAACATGACAGATGGTTCATATTGGCTCCATTGAGAATGGTTTCCACCAAAGCTGAATGGGAAAGCATTGTTAATGGCCTCTCCCAGGTTGTGATGCTCCCATCCATCAGAAGCATTGGAGGGGGGGGGGAGGGTCCATGGGACCTGCACGGACAAAAGCTGTGTGGGATGGGGACTATAATACAGGAAGTTAATTGGGCAAGATTGAGTGAATGTTGGCTGGATCCAACCCATAGCAGTGTCCAACAAGACAAGGTATTTGCCAGTGTATTCCCTTCTGCCCAATACATAATGCTACTGCTGAATGCTCTGATCTGAACTAGGGATGTGTAAAACCAAACTCCTGACCTGAAGATATACATGGAAATTTCTGTTTTAAATCATTACACTGATTCTTCAGAATGGTAACACAAATCCAAGATGCTTGGAATAAGGAAAGCACCACCCTGAAAACAATTTTGGGGTTCTTTTTCAAGTCCTGATGCTTATTACCAGCCATACAGCACAAGCACATGTTTTTCTTGGATTGTATTTCCTGAAAATAGCATCTCTTCCAATCAGACCCTTGCAAGAAAGGTGCAAGGCACCCCCAGCCAATCTACTGATTTCCTGGACAATGATATCTCTCCTTTCCAATCAGACCCTCGCAAGGGAGAAACACAGAACTCTCCCAGCCAATCCCAAGCTGCAGAGAGCTGTCATTTTTCTTCTCAGTCCTTTGTGGATGGAGAGAAAGTTTTCTTTCCCTCTGGAAGTCAAAAGCCTGGGCTTGTTCAGGGCCTTTAAAATTCAAACTCTATCCAGTTTGCTTGAAACCTGAAGGTTTTTGGAAAGACATGCAGAAGACATTCTGTTGAAATTTTGGTGATATTTAGTTGAAAAACAACTCCAGCCCCTACCCCCCCCCCCAAAGTCCCATGGGGAATAATGGAAAAACTGCCAATCTCTTTTTTTTTGTATGGAAATTTTATTTAAAAAGAAAAGATGTGACAATAGAAAGTGCATAAAAAACCAAGGAGGGATGGCAAATAGATGGTTTTCAGCGGCAAGGTAAAAGATTCTTATTGTCAGTCAGTCAAAGAGTAGGACAATGAAATGAGTGCAGATTGCGGTGGGGGGAGGGGGGTATGCTGATGCCCGGTCTGGAGTTCTCCTGCTAGGCTGCTACTGTTTTAGAAATTAGTAGAGACAAGTGCAGCTACGCAGAGAGGGACCTACTTTGGAGGTCTTAAAATCAATCCCCTTTATTCAATCTGTTTAAAATTTAGGAGGTCCTTAGATTAGAGGTCAGACTGTATTTTGTGCAGCTTTGATGCCATTATCTTTATAAACGAAAACCAAAAAAATCACAGGGACCACAATCCAACAATGAAGTTTTATGTTCAGAAGTACAGAACTAAATTTCACACCGCACAGTGAAGAATAAATCAATTTGTGAAAAAATACCAAGTGAAAAAATACTTTGGAGACAGACCATACTAAATGTGACTTGAAAATTGTGGATGACTTTAATCTCAATATAGTGGCTTTAGAAGAAGCACACGGGTGCGAAATGGGATATTTTGAAGCTGGCAAGCCCGTTGCCACCTCCAGCCGGGAGTTTACAGTAAAAAATTTTTTGACTCACTGGCCAAATTGATTTATTCTTCACTGTGCGGTGTGAAATTTAGTTCTGTACTTCTCAACATAAAACTTCGTTGTTGGATTGTGGTCCCTGTGATTTTTTTGGTTTTCATTGCTTCTGAGACCACCCCCCTCTTTGGATTCACATTATCTTTATAAACAGCTGCCCCAGACCCTTGAATAGATTTCCTATTGAAAATAATAGTCCTGAAGGAAAAAGAAAAACGTGGAATTGACTCTCAAACTGGTAATATCCTATCCGAAATAAGTAATAATGGTAAAATCTTTCCCCTCTCCCAAGTCCAGATCAGAAAAAGTAACAAAAATTTTCTCAGTGTGTATTCCTAATCTGTACACATTATTTAAAATGAAACAAGCTGCATACATTCTGCTACTTCAGGGAGAGAAATAACCTGTCCGTGAAATGTCCAATTAACTCTGCCTTCTGGTGTATCACTGAAACAATATCATTTTAGACCTATAATCACAGTCACAAAGGCTAGTAACCAAAAAGCTGTAAAGGCTACAAACTCTTTTTTTAACAGCTCAATGTCAAAACTGATGTGTGTGCGTGTTTGAAGTTATTATACAATGTTCTTTGGGCACCTTGTCCAGTGTGGTGCTGGGTTACAGGTGTGGGTTGGGAGTGTTCCTACAATCTTATTAACTGTATTAATTTTTTTTTGTAACTTAACATTAAATTATTTTAATTATTTTGCATCTATTCAGGCTGATTGTTCTTTCTTCTAAACTGTTCAATGGGTGATTTGGTAAAGGGGAAAATATTTAACACCAGAAAAGGCAAAGTAAGTTTTGGACAGAGACTGAGTAAATAAGTATATGAATTTTTAGGTGGGAAGGAATACATGATATTGAGAGCAATCCGAAGCAGATCTACTCAGAAAGTAGTCAATGGAATTTAGTTAATGGAATGTAGTCTGCAGTGCTACATCACCCCCAGTGACCCACCCATGCCAATTGTGGGTGCATGGGAATGATGTCAGTGTGTTGTGATAACATCATCTGTGAGCCCCCTATGACCACGTAAGTCCCCTCCACCCCCTACTGGTTGCCACTGGGGATCTGCCAACTATTTGTCATGGCTAAAGTATCTGCTCATTCTTCTGAATGGTTTGTACCTCTTTTGAAAGCAGTTTATTTCTTTGTTTTCAGTGAAGTATTTTTACTTCTAATATCATGTTTTAATGGATCATTCAAAGAAAACAGAGGCCTAGTTTCATTGACTTGGGCTTTGTTGCAAGCAACCATACAATAAACTGGCAACAACTATAACTTCTCCCTTAGTTCTCCAACCCATGTTGAAACTGCTTTTTCAGTTCCTTATACAGTCTGTTCCAGCTCCCTCTGCTGGTCAGGAAAACTATCTGTTCTATCAAGGGGGAAGAGATTACCTATCAAGTAGCCAGATACTGGTTGGTGATATTCAGGTCTTGGAAATTTTATTGTACTGCAACTAGATCTTAATTCTAATTGTTTTATTTGTTCTATTCTATGCTTTGAATTCTCTTTTTAGTGCAACCATGTTACATGATTGGTCAAATGACTGTAAATAAATATATACTTAGATAATTACTTTGGAAAGTGGAATACAAAGTTGGGCAGAATGAGGAGAAAAAAAGGTGCTAAACTCTTTTAAAACAGCAGAAAGAATGGCTGATTTTCTTCTATGGGGAAGAGAACCATTTGTTTTCATCGGAAGCACTTTCTCATCTCTACCCCTCCCCCCAAATTGGGAGGAATTTTGGAGGATTGTAACCCCTGCACTGGAGACCTCCCTGTTGAGTTGCGCACACTCCTTGCTGGAGGGCTGAAATGGAATGGGGTTCATAGGTCAGTGGGGATGTTCCACAACACCTTGAACTGAACCTGATAACTGTTGGTAACCAATGAAGCATCTCAGAAAGGGAGTGAGGCAGAGTTGCCATTCCCCCACTGGGGGCAGGGGAATCCCCTGCTCCCACCCTCCACCCCCACCCACCTAGCCAGCAGGGGAGGCCTGAGCATCCCGGGGGTATGGTCCCAGGTGGCATGGCGCGCTCCTGTGGGCCCTATCCAGGCCTGAATTGGCCCAGATTGGGCCCAAATCGGTCTGGATTAGGCCACTGTGGAGTGCTCCCATGCTCAGCAGCAGCCCATTCCGATCCCCAAATTGCGCTCCCATGGAGTGCTGGAGCACTCCTGGGGGTGGCCGTGGCCTGCACGATGATGTTACTCCCCGGAAGTGACATCATTGCACAGGCCCAGGAGCACACACTTTGTCCATGCATGACTGACAACAGACCAGGTAGGTGCCAGGGCCTCCACCTTCCGACGGGAGGACAGGAGGACCTGGCAAACCTAGAGTGATATGCAGATTCTGCTTAGCTCCCTCTAGTAGCTGGGCTACGGTGTTCTGTACCAACTGAAGTTTCTTAGTTACATTTAATGGCAGATTCATATACAGTGCATTACAATACGTTACCCTCATAATAACCACAACATAGATCCACATGGCCAGGTCAGCAGAGGGGGGTCCTATGTGGAGTTGGCAGAATGCCTTTTTTGCCACTGAGTCAGGTTGCTTCTCCAGCAATAAAGCTGGATCAGTTATCACTCCTGGGATCTCAACTAAGTCAAGAGAATCAGTTGGACCCCATCAAAAATGGGGAGAGTTTTCAGACTCTTGGCCTTCCAAACCACTGTTTACTTCCATCTTGTCATGTTTCAGTTTCAGCTTGTTTACCCTTAGATTTTTAACTATAGCAGTCAGTCAGACATTGGTTCAGAGTCTCTATCACATCATCAGGTGATTTGGAAAAAAATATAGAGCTAGATGACATCAGAATATTGAAGACTCCCTATTCTAAATCCATGAATGATTTCTCCTAAGGGTTTTACATAGAAATTGAATTGCATGGGGGACAAGACTGAGCCTTGTAGGACCCCCCAAGGCAGGTTCCATGCTCTAGAAAACTTGTCTCCAATAGCAACCTTCTGAATCCTGTATCAAGGAACAATTTAACCCAATCAAAAGCGCACCCCTTAATCCCTCCTTCAGCCTCCAAATGCTTTGACTGGTCATCCACTAGGGCCACTAATGCCTTTGTTGTCCTGTAGCCCAACCTGAAAGAAGTCTCTTTTTCTATCATCTTGCTCAAGAAAGATAAATTAGATACGGGGTGATAATGAGCCATGTCATTCTTCTCTATTTTTTTTTAAATAATGGACGGATGACTGGAAAGGAGTCCTGAGTCAGTGATTAATTTTTAATGGACATAGGGAAATTATATGATCTTTACAACACTTTAAGTATCCAGGACTGGCTAGGGTCTAACACACAAGTTGTGGCCTTCATAGATCCCAGGATCCTGCCATCATCTATCACAGTGAGCAGATCAAAGTGGTTCATAAATGGGCCAGATGGTGTGTTGGAGGTTTCTAGTTTCTCAGCTGTATTATAACTAGACGTGGGCATGAACAGAAAAAACCTCAAACATGGTGTTCGCTGTTTGTTGCTATCCACAAACAATGAACATTAATGAACATGACCTGTTCATGAACATGTTTGTTGTTCATTGTTCGTGAGGCCAGCAGGTTCTCCTCCATCCATCAAGATCCCTACCACACCACTCCCAGAAACCCTACCTGAGCAGGCTCGGGGGCCAAGCTATAAATAATAGCTTTGCCTCAGAGCCTGGCAGCAGCCCTGGAACTTGAAGGGGTAGATCCCTACCACACCACTCCCAGAAACCTTACCTGAGCAGGCAGCAGGAAAGGTACCAGTAATAAATAATAGCTTGCTCAGAGCCTGGCAGCAGCCCTGGAACTTGAAGAGGTAGATCCCTATCCCACCACCCACAAAGAAAATTCAAGCTCCAATGCACTCTCCCTGTCTCTCTCTCAAAATGCCAACAGCAACTGTCTTTCCCTCTCCACTGTCTGCAAAGCCAGAGCTTGGATCCCCCCCTCTACCCTGCTCTTTGCTTCCTTGTAACAAATTTGGAGCTCCACACTTGAAAGGAAGATCTGCCTATTAAGCTAAATTGGGCTTAGATTTGGGTTTCCAGGGCAACAGCAGGAGTTCAGACAGAGTTCAGGCAGTCCCTGCCTCTGGTTGCCAAGGGAATTGATTGCAGGTGCCAGACTGTCTGGCTTGATGAACAGCAATGAACGATGCTTGCAATGACCACCTGTTCGTTTAGAATGAGGCCCCATGAACAGCTTGTTTGTGAACAGCTGATTGGGCTGTTGGTAGGTTTTTTTAATTGGTATTGCTGTTTGTGCCCATCTCTAATCATAAAAAGCATCCAAATCAGATCATTTGAGAGATTTTCTCAGCAAAGAGCTTTGCAAAAGCTTCAGAGCTAATTGCCAGTTCCTGCAAGTTTAAAAGCTCAGTCCTTGAAGTCAACAGGTGGCAAGGTACTTTAAACAACTGAGACGGGTGCCAACTAGATGTTGCAATAGTAGCAACAAAGTAGGATTTGCTGACTTAGCCGGAAAAAGAGACAGACACAGGCTTGGAGATAAATGGCCGTTTATTAATATAACAACAATATACTGCATAACTACGGCAAGGGCCAACTATGCGGTACAGGCCAAGCCACGGGGTCACACCTGACCACCGCCTTGGCCTGTCTGGGCGAGCCCCAAAGCCCCGGGTATAGGCCATCCATTGGATAGCTGCCACCCGGCCAGCCAGGCTAACGGATCCCCCCACCAATCTCCAAACGCCCCAGCCGTACAGCATGAGGGAAGGACTTGTACCTGGGGATCCCCGCAGGCGTCTGCCTGTGCTGTGGTAGCCGTCACAAGCATACCGCACTGATGGCAGACCCTGTTCCCCCACATCTGGGGGAAATGCCAGTGGGTGCTCACCGGCCCGCTCCCTATTCCCCAGAAATCTCCTGCCAAGGGGACCGAAACGGCGCCACCCAGGCCAAAACCCTCAACCTCTGCCACAGTGCAAGGTAGGCGAAAAAACTCCCAATCCAACAGCCAATCAGGAACAGGAGCAAAAAATTCCTACCTGGCTCTGGGAACAGCAGCCGGCTAATCCTGCACTATGACAGGGCGGGTGGGTGGGCCGAGCTAAAAGGCAGACTGAGAGGCCGGGAGAACGGAGCAGCCTACTAAGGCGCAAGCTCCGCCCCCCCAGCCAAATGCCCGTATGCCCGGGAAGGGGCTGTCTCCTTCCGGGCAAGCCAGCAACACATGGCCCCCGGCTTATGCAGCGTTGCTGCAGCCGGGTGTGCCAATTTGCTGACTTAGCCGGAAAAAGAGACAGACACAGGCTTGGAGATAAATGGCCGTTTATTAATATAACAACAATATACTGCATAACTACGGCAAGGGCCAACTATGCGGTACAGGCCAAGCCACGGGGTCACACCTGACCACCGCCTTGGCCTGTCTGGGCAAGCCCCAAAGCCCCGGGTATAGGCCATCCATTGGATAGCTGCCACCCGGCCAGCCAGGCTAACGGATCCCCCCACCAAGCTCCAAACGCCCCAGCCGTACAGCATGAGGGAAGGACTTGTACCTGGGGATCCCCGCAGGCGTCTGCCTGTGCTGTGGTAGCCGTCACAAGCATACCGCACTGATGGCAGACCCTGTTCCCCCACATCTGGGGGAAATGCCAGTGGGTGCTCACCGGCCCGCTCCCTATTCCCCAGAAATCTCCTGCCACCGCCTGGGCCAAGCCTCTGCTTAGGCCCTGACGCCCCACAGGTGGCTTAGGGCCAACCTCAGCCCTTGCCGCAGATCATCAAGGAATATCTCGTTGCCCTCTGGTGACAAATGGACACCATCATCTCGGTAGAGATGGGCAAATTCGGCCTTAATCCTCGGGTGAGGCAAATAAATCCCCAGGCCTGCCCCTAAAGGTTTCTTCATAGCCCGGTTTGCCTTGCGCCGCGCTCCCTCTATCGCCCGCGGGTCAAGTGCGTTGCGCCACACCCGACGCTGCAACATCTCGGACCAAAAGATGAGCACACCAGGCCACCGGCGGCTTATCTCGCGCAGGTCCACAGCTGCCTGCAAAGAAAGGGCCTTACCTTGCACAAGGCCAAGGTCATTCCCGCCCAAGTGTATAACCAAGATGTGTGGGGGTGGACCCGTCCGCCCCCTGAACAAGAGTGGTAACAAGGCCGGCCACCGAAGGCCACGCCTTCCAAGCCACTCGACCGTGGCAACAGCACTCAGCCCGAGCTGGGATCCGATGGAAGTCCGTCTGGCCTGGTGGGCAGCCCAGAACACCATGCTGTGCCCGCAAATTATGATTCTGCGCTTCACAGGGCCCGGCGCCGCACCTAAGAAAACAACAGTTAGCAAGGGCTGTCAACAATGGGACAAGGGGCGGATATACGAGCGAAACGCGCCAGACCGCCACCTGCCTACCTGCTGAATAGCCCTCTGGGGATAACCCATCGCAGCGGCAGTAGAAGCCGCTCCAATTCGAAAAGAGTGGGTCCCGAACTTGACCCCCGACAACCCAAGCTTACCAAGGGCCCGCTCTGTAACCGCCCAGAACTGATAACGGGTCAATGGGGCCCCATCAGCGTGCCGAAAGAAGGCCCCAGGAGCGTCACCCCACAGCTCAACGTAATCCTTAAGGGCATGCACTGGGCAGAGCTCCCCGTCCGAACAAGGACCAAGAACCAGAGTGGTTCCAAGCTGCCTCTGATCAGTCTTTGAGCGACGGATCCTAACGGATACCTTATCCCCCACAAATTTAATGTCCCCAGCCGCCAAGGCCCTACCAGACGAATCAACACGAGACTGCACAACCAGCTCGCTGACCCTCAATGCCCCAAAAAAGGCCAGTAAAGACGCCGCATGAAACAGCCTTTGCTCATAAGATGATGAGCACACCTCAGCCCATGTGGCACCCAAACCCTTCAGGACTGAAGGGGAAATCGGCTGCCTCTGGTCCCTAGGAGCCGCAGCTTCCCGCGACCAACCCTCGAGCATTTTGCGGATCCTAAAGTCCGCCGTGGCCTCTGGAAGGCCACGCGCTTTACTAACAAAGGCCAGGGCAGCCAACTGGCCCCTGATGGACTTAACAGACAAGCCACGACCATGCTGAACCACACAAAAGTGCATGAGATGCTCCGAAGGAATGGGCCATATATCCCGGAGACCCACCGTCCCCCTGAACTCGGAGAACTGCCCTACCGCACGATCATATGCCCTCCGAGTACTAGGAGCTAAGGCCAACTGGATCGCCCGGTTCGCTTCCACCTTCCAAGATGCCAAAGCTCGCTGGGCATCCGTGCTGGCAGACGATCGGCCTCCGGGGCGAGGAGCCAGAACCGTTCCATCTGTTGGCGAGACAACGCGTCTGCCACACCGTTATTAATTCCAGGAACATGTCTGGCTCTGAACAATATATTCAATCGCAGGCACCTAAGGGTAAAAGCCCGCACCAGCCGCATGACTCTTGGCGACTTAGAGGTCAAGGAGTTAACAACATGCACCACAGCCTGATTATCACACCAGAACTGTACAGTGTGGTTTGACAGCTCATCCCCCCAAAGCCAGACCGCCACAAGCAAAGGAAAAAATTCCAGGAACGTCAAGTCCCGGGACAACCCCTGCTCCAACCAATCAGCCGGCCAATGGGCTGAACACCAGTGACCCCTAAAGTAGACCCCAAACCCCAGGGAACCAGATGCATCGGAAGTGACCTGAAGCTCGGCCTCGAGCAACAAATCCTCCCTCCAAAACGTAACTCCGTTAAATGAACCCAAAAAATCCCTCCAAACCTGGAGGTCCGCCCGCATGTCGCGGCTGAGGCGCAGCCGGTGATGAGGCAATTTCAGGGACCCCATGGCATCACAAAGACGCCTCAAGAAGGCTCTACCCGGAGCAACTGCCTTGCAAGCAAAGTTCAAGTGCCCCACCAACTGCTGCAATTCATGGAGGGAAACTTTATTCCGCCCCATAAATGCATCAAGCCGCTCGCGAAGGTCCTGGACCTTGTCCCCGGGGAGTCGTAATGACTGCTGAACGGTATCCAACTCAATCCCCAAAAAGGTCAACACCGTGGAGGGACCCTCAGTCTTCTCGTGAGCTAAGGGGACCCCTATCTCGTCGGCTAGGGAAATAAAGGTGGCAAGCAGCCTGGCACACTGCCCAGTGCCACACGGCCCAACGAACAAAAAATCATCCAAATAATGACAGGTATCAGAGCTGGCCGAGCGGCACCGCTGCTCCCATTCCAAAAAGGAACTGAAGCGCTCAAAGGCCGCGCACGAAATGGAACAGCCCATGGGGAGGGCCCTGTCCATGTAAAACTTGCCCTCAAAAGCAAAGCCAAGGAGCTCAAAGTCCTCAGGGTGGACCGGGAGAAGGCGGAACGCTGACTTAATGTCGCACTTTGACATTTCAGCACCGATACCACAACGGCGCACGACCTTGACCGCCTGGTCAAAAGACGTATAACGCACCGAACACAGATGCTCAGGAATGGCATCATTCACCGAATCTCCCCTAGGAAAAGACAAGTGATGAATGAGGCGGAACTCACCAGCCGCCTTTTTTGGCACCACACCGAGTGGGGAAACCCGCAAACAAGGAACGGGAGGGGTGTCAAATGGGCCGAGAACACGGCCCTCTGCACACTCCTTTGCAATCTTAGCGCGCACTATGTCTTCCATGCCAGCCACAGACCGAAGGTTGGCTGCCATAAAAGGCATGCATTGGCCCTGAAACGGAATCCGAAAACCAAACTTAAACCCCGAAACTAAATATTCCGCATCAACGCGGCAAGGGTAAAAGGCCAATAGGCCCTCAAGTACCCTCAGATTTATTGGGCTGGGCCCCTTTTCCAGGCCCCTGCTGATTACCCCCACCACCGTATCGTCTACCTCCCCCACCGGGCTTGGCCTTGGGGCAAGCGGCATAGGAATGGAGGCCGGCACAGGCCGGGCATTCATGCCTGTATTTACAGGCCTTCCGATTGCAATGCCCCTTGGATGTGAAATCCCAGCAAAGCAGCTGGGGTTGAACCTGCTGCCCCGCCAGAGCGCGGGAACCAGTCACATTTTGCGGGCGGGAAATTAAGTGGCCACTGTCCGATCTATCACCCGAGTTAGGCTTAGCCGGGGTCATAACCTGCAGCCAAAGCTGCTGGTGAACCTGATCCCATGGCAGGTTTGGGTTCATAGCAGCACGCATCCTGAACTCTTCATCATATTGGAGCCAGGCAGGGCCAACAAATATCGTGTAGCCCTTATAGATAATATCCAAGTATTGGAAAAGGGAAACAGCCCTCCAGGGCTGCGCTCTCACCAATACGCCCGCGTAAATCAAAAACCCGAGTAACCAATTCGACCAGTTCCTATCCACCTTACGCCGCCTAATTTTTTCCTTGTCTTTCTCATCCAAATCGTCTTTGTCCTTCTTCTCCAGTTCCCTGAAGAGAAGGGTAAAGACATCCACGTATTCCCCCCGAACAATTTTGTCCCGGGTGGCCTGAGTGAGATGGTCACCAAGAGGTAAAGCCGTATCCCCGAATGGCAGGGCTCTATATGGCACAAAACCATAAGGAGAAGACCCGAAAGAAGGGAATCCTCCCTGACCTCCATAACCATACGGCCAACTCGAGGATGGCAGCCCGAAAGGCAAAGTCGGCACCGAGGCTGGCAGCTGGCCCTGAGAAGTACTAGCACTACCATGCCAACCCAAAGGAGATGTAGGTGGCCACGCAGACGTGGAAGGAGAAGGTGATGAGTTAAGAGCAGTGTTCCAGGCCTGAGCCGAGTGCGGCAAGGCCGGAGAAGTGAAGCCAGGGGGCGCTGAGGCAGCAGGCTGACCCCAGGGCCCCCAAGGACAGGTGCAAGGCTGCTGAGACACAGCCAACTTACCATCCTGCGACACCGGATCCACAGCAATGGCCACTTGCCCTCCCTCAGCAGCAGCCTCCTGCTCGTGCTCGGGCACAGGAACCTCCTCCACCGGGTGCACTTGATCCTGGCTAACGCTGGGCTCACCACTCTCAAGGGGAAAGGACGATTCCAGAGCAGCGATGCGCCTCAAGATGTCTTTCTGAAAGGCAACCGGTGCAACTTTAGTAGTGGGCCGCCGAACCCTGGCTCTGGATGCCCCCGGCTGGCTCCCAACCCGAGCCCGTTCCAAAGCAACTAAGCGCTCAAGGATCTCCCCCATATTGGAACCCCCTTCATCCTCGTCAGAAGAGGACACTGTTGGAGGGTGGGGTCTCTTAGCGGCCTTTTTTGCTGGCTGTTTGCCCTTAGATGGGCCACCTCCCTTCTTAGGAGGCATAATGCGAGCACACCCGCTATTAAACAAGGGGCAATGAACTGCTAAGTAAAGCAAGGAAGGCTTGCCTTGCCCTGGGTTAAGCTTGCAGTTGCATATAAGAATAAAGCTATAATTGCGCCAAAACCACCCACACTCCCAAGCACGAGAGTGGGACTCAGACCCCTGTGCAAACCACGGCTCACAGGGACCCAAAATGGCCGCCCGGCACACTCAAAATGGCGGCCACCCAATTAAGAATAGGCTGTAAAGCCACCCCTGTAAAGCCCCCAGACAAAATTTCTTAAATGCAAGGGAAGCCACCCACTACCAGCCCGAGCAAAGCCTGCAACCCCCAGCTGCAAAGAAGTGTGTGTGGGGGAAAACAGGGCCGCAAGTATGGGCCAATAACAAGAGGGGGGGGGAATTCGCAATCCACCCCCAACCACCACGCAGGAAGACCCTGCAGCAGGCGAAGCCTGGGAAAAACTAGGCAGGGCCCACCAGAACACGCTGCTGCCGCCCCCGAACGGCTAGCCGGGCAAGCGCTGCAAAGCGCAGAGCAGCCGCGGAGTCAGGCCGCGGCGTCCCACCGCCGGTAAACAGGGAGCGCCCGGCCGAACAATGCTGCGGTGCCACCCCACAAGCCCCGAAAAAAGGGGGGGGGAGTGCGCGCCGAAAAACGCCTCGTCCTCCACGCCCAGAGCCGAGCGCAGCGCTGCCTCTGTTCCTCGCCGCCGCGACCGCCGACTCCGACGCCTCCAAAGCAGCCTCTTCCAGCTGCAACGATCCCCTCTGCCTAAGCTCTCCGTTGCCCTGCGACGCAGGCCACCAGAGCTACTCGGAGGGAGGAAGCACCTTCCACCACCGAGCTAAAAGGCAGACTGAGAGGCCGGGAGAACGGAGCAGCCTACTAAGGCGCAAGCTCCGCCCCCCCAGCCAAATGCCCGTATGCCCGGGAAGGGGCTGTCTCCTTCCGGGCAAGCCAGCAACACATGGCCCCCGGCTTATGCAGCGTTGCTGCAGCCGGGTGTGCCAATTTCTTTTCCTCCCTGCTGCCTCATGGGATTTCCAATGAGCTCTATGGCACAGCCTGTCACAGTCAATATGTGTTTTCCACCAGCAATATTAGAAACATCTCCCTGTCCTCTTCAAGTCACCCAGCTCCATAGTAAATGAAGGTAATAAATTTGATCTGGAGAGTCAGAGAGGTTGACAGGTGGCCACTTCCATAGCTTCCAGGAACTTCTCATTCCAGACTTGACAGGCTTATTCAATTCCTATATTTCCACATCACATTCTCAAAATGGCCATTAGAATTAACATAGGTTTCCAGCGTAATACTGGCATCTGGCAGGCAGTGGATGAGGGCAGAGACATATAAATATGTGGTGTTCTGATGCCATGACTTCACTTCCAATGTGATTCCAGATGTGACATCATCGTGTCAGTGTAATACTCTAGGATTCATCCAAAACTCTGTGGAATTTTGAGGGAGTCCTAGAGCATCATGTTGATGCAGTGACATCACTTCTGGTGCCGTAGCATTGGAACATCACATATCCCCCCATATTTTTCTATGTCATTCTACTTAGCAGTACAGCCCAACTCAAACTGCCAATGGGAGGTTTCGAACCATAGCACAGGGCAGCCCTAAATTAACTCATGAAGTTCCTCTCTTAATAGAACAGATGCCTGTACTTCTGGTGGTGTTTTCTTGCTATGGACCATTCCAAATCCAAGTGCCTCTTGGGATCCAGCTGTAGAAAGGAAAAAAAAACTAGTAAGGTGTGATAAACATAATTTCTTCAGCAAGTCCATGGGGAGTACCCTGATGTGAATGGTTGACATCCTTCCCCTTTAATTAAGAAAGAGACTATAATTCTACCTGTCAAACCTTCTGTGGAAGTTCAGTGGGTATTAGTAACAATATCAATAGGATTGTCTGAATAAAGCATATGAATATATCCCATCACCTTCAGAATGGACACTAACAGCTAGGAACAGACCAAGATCTATGAGCGGGATCCTTTAGTTTTTTAATCCTAGGCTGTTTGTCTCTTAGCGATATGAATGTCCATTCATATCAAGGACATAAAGGATTTAATGACATTGTAAGAGATACAAATAGAGAAATCTGTACTTGGAATGAAGATTTGTACTCAGGATGGGGATATTAGTGAGACTGCTGTTGTTACTGCTTCCTCATATGTTATGCAAGAATCACATTAATAAGTGCAGGGTGAATGATTTACACCTTCCCCTTTATGAACATCATAAGTCTCATCAGTCAGGAGACCTCATTATTGGGGCCATTGCTTCTCAAACTTTTCTTGCCTACAGTTCAATAGCCTTCAATGAAGATCCACAACAGGCATTAGCTGAAGAACTTGCGTAAGGATTTTTTAAAAATAAAAAACAACCTTTGTATTTCCATTTGTTTTGCCTGCTAATAGAGTTATTGGGCTTATGAAGTATAGAATTCAAACAGTGCCTTATCCTGTTGGAATGGTCAAAGAAACTCCCTTTGGTCCAAGAGTAGAAGAGAGAGGAAAGTCCCTTCAGAATGTATTCAAGGTTTAGTTTCCTCTGCTCACTCTAGTGTCATAAGAAGTGGTTTTATTAGCTCATGTTATACATTTCTTTTTGCATTCTGTCTTACACTTTTATTTTATTACGGGTCTTTTTTTACTGTAAATTTATCATGTCATAATACAGAGTAAACAGCCTGGGGAGAGAGGCTGTGGCTTAGGCTTAGAGCATCTGCTTTGCATGAAGAAGGTTCCAGGTTCAGTCTCCAGTATCTCCAGCTAAAACAGGATCAAGAAGGACGTGATGTGAAAGACCTTTGCTTGAGACCATGGAGAGCTGTTGCCAGTCAAAGTATGATAGACGAAGGGTTCGTGTATCATATTTAGAAATAATGGGCTGGATTTATTTCTGATGGCACTATTCGGCTGGCACAACAGGGAGAAGGAAACCCATTTTTACCGAAACAATCTACATCCTTGATCCCAACAACATGCCATACTTTTAAAAGCCATTTACGCCACATATAATTAAGGTTTCTCTTAATTCTCTTTATATTTCTTCTGAGATGCCTATCTTTTGGTTTCAACTACTGCAGAATTTATTTCATCTGAGATGTGTTTAGGAAACTTTAATTGCATGGAAGCAACTACCATTTCCTTGATATCTTCCTGATTCTTAATATTAAAAAAGATCTGTTACTTTTGTTATGCTTGGATAAAGCTGAATTACACAAGAAACTGGAAGCAAAGCATCTTCATAAGATATTTCATGCAAATGGGCTCCATAATAGAATAACAAGATTTGGGTCCAGTAGCACCTTAAAGACTGACTAGATTTCCCGGGTATGAGCTTTTGAGAGTCAGAACAATCTTTCTCAGATATCTGACTCTCAAAAGCTCATGCAGAATTTCCTAGCTTAAGGACTGTCAAAAGAATGATTGTGTATAAATACAGTTGTGGATATGAATGAAGAATATGCAGAATACTGACAATAACTTTAATAAGTATGAGCAATCCATCTGATACAGATTGCAACTCTCGTTCTAGGGTAGTAACTAAGAATTACCAGCACATCCTGGCTTTGGAATTTGCAGTCAAAGAAGTCAATGAAAACCCTCACATCTTACCCAATATCACCTTGGGCTTCTACATCTATGACAGCTGTTTCAATGCAAAGTGGACCTACCAATCCACAATGAAACTTTTATCTACAGTAAAAAAATTTGTGCCCAATTATAAATGTGACACCCAGAATGACGTGATAGCAGTCATCGGGGGACTGGACTTTCAAACCTCCCTTCATGTAGCCACTCTCTTGGATATCTACAAGATTCCTCAAGTAGGATATATGTTCTTTGGTATGATTCTGGGAAGTAGAGATAAAAACAGGTCCCTCTGAAGTAATCAGATGGAGTGGGGGAGAGGAAATGAATCTATTTTTAAAAATAGTGTTTTAAAAACGCCCAACAAAGTTTCCACCGAGTAAGTGGCTGCAGAATGGAAACTCCTCAACTGATATACCACAATAGAAGGGACTAAACACATGCATTCAGGCTCTGTGGGTGCAATTACTCTCCCCTCTGTGCAAATATACTGCTGATGATTTGGAATGTCTGCTCAAAATTTGCATGTTGTAAAAATAACTGAGAACACAGCTTATGTCATCTATAGGTCTGTGGAAATAATAATAATGTTCTAAATGTACGTCTACAACATGGGTCCCCAGTCGAGTTGAACTTGTGGGCACATTTGTAATTTTGAGAACAGATCATAAATACTGCAACAGGATGGTTGCTGTAGGGTCTGAGGTCCAGTAACAAAACATTTGGAGGTTCCTTAAAACATTAGGAAGTTGCAAGCCAAACGTCCTTCTCTAATGGAAATGGCTGTTTCCAAATGCTTCCTGTAGAAACAAAGGCAGTGCCTCCTGGGCTCTACTGAAGATCCTTGTACTCCTTTGAAGGACTGGATCTTTGCTTTGGGGAAGAAGCAAGTGAGTGCCAGGAAACAAACCACAGGCACCACATTGAGGATCACTGATACCTGGCGGAGAAATTCGCCTGGCAGAATTCTAATTCTTGTGCAAAGAAATATAGTCTCACCCCAACCCCCCTAATGATAGCACAGGACAGTAACAATGATATATCCTGCAAAATTGTCATATATTACATGTGATTGTCTCTTCCTCTTCACTCCTTTAGCTCATCTATGGCTCTGCTCCAATGATGAATGAAAAAAACCCAGGCCTTCACTTCTACAAGATGGCCCCTAATGAAGGGCTTCAGTATGAGGGAATCATCTCTTTATTGCTTCATTTCAGGTGGACATGGATTGGGGCTCTTACTATGGATGATGACAATGGAGAAAAAATTGTGCAAACTGTACTTTCAGTATTTTCCCAGCGTGGCATTTGTTTTTCCTTCATAGAAAGGAGCCCGACATTTACTTTTCTCAGTGATTATGAACACATTATGCAACGGGGACTGGAAATACATGACAAAATCATGAGAAGCAAAGCCAATGTGTTGGTATGTTATGGAGACTCTTATTCCATGGTTTTTCTGTTCTGGTTGCCTCAGCTATCAGAAACATCAAAAGGTAAAGTTTGGATTATGACATCCCAGATGGAGTTTATTTCAATGGGCTATCAAAGGAATTGGGACAAACAAATCATTCATGGTTCTCTGTCCTTCACAATTCAGTCCAATAATCTACCAGGATTTCAAGAGTTTGCATCGAGCACAAAACCTTCCGGCAAAATAGGAGATGGTTTTCTCAGGGACTTCTGGCAACAGGTCTTCAGCTGTGTCCTGCCAAATCTGGTTTTAGGTAGGGTGGAGGAGAAGATTTGTTCTGGGGATGAGAAACTGGAGGACCTTCCTGGGTCTTTTTTTGAAATGAGCATAACTGGGCACAGCTACAGCATTTACAACTCTGTCTATGCTGTGGCCCATGCGGTACATGCCATGATTGCACATGGACTCAGTTGTAGAGTAACTGTAGAGAGAGGGCGACTGAAACTTCAGTATCAAGAGTTATCGCAGGTAATAGCATAAATATCTTCATACGAGGGAGCACCATGTTTATTTGTGTATCATCAGGCCCTGATCTTCAGAGTAAATGATATCCCTGAACCTCTTCCTGTGCTCATATTTTCATTTTCCCTCCTCTCCCCAGCAGCTAAAAACTGCACAGTATTTAATGATTCATGCTAATGCATCCCACAAGATAAATGTTTAATCTTTTAAGGGAAGAGTCTATCTAAATTCCCCAATATTGTTTCTTTTGAAATCCATTTATCTCCCCAGTGGGTACCCAAAGTAGCTTACATCATTCTGTTCTCCTGCATTTTATCCTCACAACAACTATGAGGTAGGTTAGCCTCAGAGAAAACAATGGGGAATCCAAAACATAGTGGGAATTCAAACCTGATTCTCCTGGATCCTAGTCTAACATTCTAACCACTAAACCCCACTGATTCCTGGAGTCCATAAGGTGAAGGGGGTCTAGTGTTGAAGGCTGAGTGTAGGCATGGGCAAGGAAGGTGCATTACTAAGATCAAGGTTTTCTCCATCTAAAATTCAGAGAGTCTGATTGGTTGATATCAAGTTTTCCAAGTTCTACCATTTACATGACAGTCCACAAATCATTCTCATCTGAGGAGTTTGTGACTTGGACTCAGGGAATAGGTTAGTCCTGAAAATTCTGACCCAGACCTAGCTCAGAACCTTCAGAAAGTTTTATTCATCACATATCTTCTAACAATACTCTAGGGCCATTTTGAAGCAAATACACAGAAATCTGTTTTGCAAGCCTCCAGACTTATGTATTTGCATGTGTGAGAGAGTTGGTATGAGAAACGGGAATAAAATCTTTTACTTTAGAATATAAATGTATACTGATTGAAAACAACACAAACTGAACTCTCAGAGTGCATGTATATGCATCAAATAGGTATTCAAAGAAACGGCCAAAATAAATGAACATTTTTATTTAAAACTTCCGAAGAATTTGAAAATTAAATTAAATTGGGCAGGAAAGTTGTGTATTTACCTACAATATTTAAAGCAAAGTGATGTGTGGAATAAAATGAAGACATCTAGTGAAATCCTAAGCAGAGTTACTCTAATGGACTTTCAATGGGCTTAGACTGGAGTAACTCTGCTTAAGATTTCACTCTTAAACAATTAATGGCAATGCCTGTAGATATCAATCTGGAAGATCCAATGTGCTGCTGTTTAGTTGCAGCTTTTGTAAAGTCTTGAAAACATGAAGGCATGAAACTGCCTTATATTGAATCAGAGCATTTATCCATTGAGGTTGGTACTCAGATTGGCAGTGGTTCTCCAGGATTTCAAAGAGAGGTCTTTCACATCACCTATTACCTGATCCTTTTAACTGGAGATGCTGAGGATGCCAAGGGCTGAACCTGGGCCAAGCAGATACTCTACCACCGAGTCATGCCCCCTCTTGCCATTTCTTTTCCTGTCTAGCTCCATCACTTCCTGAGGGGTCTGTCATTTAACAACAGCGCCGGGGACATGGTTTCCTTTGACCGCAATGGGGAGTTAGTAGCTGGGTTCGATATCATCAATTGGATCATTCCCTCCAACCAATCTTTTGAGAGAGTGAAAGTTGGCAAGATGGATCCACTGGCTCCTCCAGGACAAACATTCACCATTAATGAGAAGGCTATCATATGGCACACCTGGTTTAACCAGGTAGGATGCAAGTGTAAGCAATTTTGAATGAAGCTGAAGTCTTAGTCCTGATGTGCAAAATAGTGTTGAGTCCCTGAAAAAAATATATTAATTTTGTTTCAAAGAAAATGTGTCAGTTGATGTAAGAAATGAGGCTCCATCCATTTAAACTCTCGTTTCCGTTGAATGTGCATTTATTTATTTACTTACTTTATTTATAGTCTGCCTTTCTTATTGAGATCTAGGTGTCACACAGTGTAAGTCAGTAAGATCAATAGCTCGGTCATTCAATAACAATGCAACAGGATATGGATTGCAGAAATTTGAATACAGAAATCTGATACAGAGCTGAAACCATTCTGAAACATATATTGACAATTTGTAGGAAGAGATAAGAGATGCTTTTTATTATATCATTGCTTTAATATATACAAAATCACAACATTCTTGCACACTTAGCCAAATTTCGTTCAATGAGTCAAACTAGATATTGCTTGAAATGGATGGGCACTGCTTGACCTTTTTATAGCACCTATGTGAAGCAGATACTTGATGAGATGTCACATATATTACACAAACACAATACAAAAAAAGTTAGTGAAATGACAGTCTACAGATGTATGAAGTTACAGAAGATGTATGAAGTTACAGAAGATTTCTAAAATGGTCAAAAGAAACAGATAACATCAATACATGTAATGAAGACATGTTGAATCCCCTCAATGTAGATTTCAGTCTTGTTAGCATAGCAACATGCATAGAGTCACATATAGTGGATTAGATTCAACGAGCTTTTCCACGGGTGGAAAAGTCAGAAGGAGTCTCTGGTAAACTCCAGAAGCGGCTGTGCTGGAGATCTGGAGACCTCCACGTACAAAAGTCTTGTGGGATGAAGACTTTAGTAAGAAGGGGAATTTGGCAAGATTGCTTGAAAAAACCTCAGTGGCTACTGTATTACATCAGTAAATAAAAATGATACTGGAACTGTAACAATTCAAAGATCAATGTTCTAATGTATATTGTTCTCACTTTTCTTCTATTCATTAGACACAGCCTCTCTCTGTATGTACTGAAAGCTGCCAGCCAGGTTATAGTAAGAAAATGAAGGAAGGGGAGCCATTCTGTTGTTACAACTGCATCTTATGCCCAGAAGGGAAGATTTCTGATGAGAAAGGTAAGACCTATATTGTACAGGGCTATCAAGCAAATTGGCTGTATGTCTATGTAAAATCATTCAGTTTTGTTATCTTTGTCTCCTTTTTGAAATATGGCTGAAACTTTTGGTTGCTTGGTTGGGAGGAAAGGAAGTATCTCATATATGCTTATGTGTGAGTATTTGCCTCTGGTAAAACTACAGTGCAATCCCAGGCAGAATTATCCCAGTCTAACCCATTGACTTCAAGGGGCCCTAGATTAGAGTACTTCTTCATAAGATTGCACTGAAACTGGCCCAATCAAAAGCTACATTCTTCTGATTAAACTAGGCATTAAATGATGAGATTATTACATTTAGAAGGTATCTGAATATGATTGATGGAGGGAGATGTAATTCAACGTGTCCTTGAAAGATGTATTGGTAGGGTTGGTTCCTCTGTAGTAAGAGAGGATCACAAGAGACATTAAAACACAGCTTTATTTATGTATGTATTTATACTACACTTTTCCCCACAAAGGGGCTTACAAAGGGGTTCCCATAAAAGAGTTCTCATCTTCTCCATTTTATCCTCAGAAAAACAACCCTGTGAGAACAGCTAGGCTGAGAAAGAGACTGGCTCAAGATCACTTAGCAAGCTTCCATGGCAGAGAAGGATTTTGAATCTGGGTCTGTCAGCTCCTGGTCTGGCACTCTAGTCTCTATAACACACTGGTTCTCTGCACTGAGTCCCCTAAGGATTGTGGACACAACCCAAGATGTTGGTTTTGTGGTGACTGAAAGTGCTGTCAAGTCATAGCTGACTTATGGCAGGCCCTGCTGGGGCTTTCAAGACAAAAGACTAAGAGAGGTGATCTGCCATTGTCTGCCTCTGCAACCCTGGTCTTTGTTGGATGTCTGCCAGCGAATTACTAGCAAGGCAGACCCTTAGCTTCCGAGATCTGACGAGATCAGGTTTTTCTGGGCTATCCAGGTCAGGGCAAAGTGTTGGTTTAACCTTTCAAAATTCTGTTTCAATTGAGGTAATTAAACATGTCTCCATGTGTAATGACTGGTCGTCTTTGCCATCACACTCACACAACCACACCACATTTCATACGATCAGCACTAGATATAGAAAATTACTACTTGGAAAGGGACAATTTCAGCATATGGTGAAATGCTTGGGATATTTGTAGGAATCAGGCTGCGTATTTTCCCCCCCACAGACATGAATGATTGTTTCAAATGCACAGATGAAAATCATCCAAACAAAAACCAAGATTTATGTATTCCCAAGGAAACAAGCTTCTTGTCTTACGAAGAACTTTTGGGAATCAGTTTAGCCTTTTTTGCCATTTCCTTTGCTTTGGTAACAGGTTTGGTACTAGGAACATTTATCAAGTACCACAACACTCCCATTGTCAAAGCCAACAACCGGAGCCTCACTTACACTCTTCTCATCTCTCTCCTACTCTGCTTCCTTTGTGCTTTGCTATTCATCGGCCCACCTGAGAAGGTGACCTGTCTCCTGCGACAAACTGCTTTTGGCATCGTATTCTCAGTGGCTATTTCTTGTGTGTTGGCAAAAACTATCACTGTGGTTCTGGCTTTCATGGCCACCAAGCCTGCATCCAGCATTAGGAAATGGTTGGGGAAAAGGCTGGCCAGTGCCATTGTTCTTTCCTGCTCCTTTCTCCAAGCAGGCATTTGCACTGTCTGGTTAGTAACCTTTCCCCCATTCCCAGATGTTGACATGCACTCTGCAGTTGATGAAATTTTGTTGGAATGTAATGAGGGATCTGTAACTATGTTTTACTTTGTCCTGGGCTACATGGGCATTTTGGCTATTGTGAGTTTCATTGTGGCTTTTTTTGCCAAGAAATTACCTGATATTTTCAACGAAGCCAAATTCATCACTTTCAGCATGTTGGTGTTTTGCAGCGTCTGGTTATCTTTCATTCCAACCTACTTGAGCACGAAGGGAAAATACATGGTAGCTGTGGAGGTCTTCTCTATCTTAGCTTCTAGTGCTGGACTGCTGGGTTGCATTTTTTCCCCTAAATGCTACATGATTCTTTTTACATCTGGACTGAACAAGAAACAATTAATAAAGAGAAATTGCTGAGAAACTTCTGCCTATGTCCTTTGCAAAACTCTGCACCCAAAGGCGTGCGTGTACCTCAGTATTTTTCTGTTACCTCATCAGTAGGTTACTTATATAGATCTTCTTGAGAGCTCAAAAATTGCTTCCTTTTTCTTTTAAAACATTTTTGGTGTTAACAGGTTGCTTAAAAAGAAATAATAAATCCACCTACTTTCGTCCCTTCTTTTTTCTTTCCAGCACCTCTTCTTGAAGCCCACAAACTGCATTTTAGTTCAGACCAGTTTAGAATGTTTCCTTGGCAGGGGATGGTGAGATAGAAGACCTCAGAATAGTTCTCATGCACGTATGGAATTCAGCACACCACCATTCCCTCTGTATCACAACCATATACTCTCATAAATTTTAGGGAAATTGGGTCATTTCCTAAGAAAGAACACAACACAATTGCTCCAATGGGTTGGATCCAGCCAAACTTTTTGCTGGTGAAATAGGAAGGCAGAGTCCCATCTGATCACCCAAAAAGGCAACACTGGGGATCATGGGACCTGCATGGAGAAAAGCCACATGGTAATAAGGAGGGGAGCTGGGTGAGATTGAGTGAAAAAGCTGTCTGGATTCAAGCCAATATATGTAAGAATTAAAAAGTGACAGGTAAAATCTCTTCAATTTTAATATGGAATTGGGACAGTAGATTTGATCATCATTGACATAAGCTTAGGGTTCACAACAACAAAAGAGAAGCTACCATGGACTAAACAATAAAGCAAGCGGGATTCCCCCCGTGGTATACAATAAACACCAATATCAAGTTTGAAAAACTTATTCCTTAAAGTGCAAATGTATAGAAGGGCTACAGGTGCAGTCAATAAATATTAGTATCAAAAATATCATGTAGACACATTAATAAATAGGTAACACAAATAATGATAATCAAGATACCAAATATCACAATAAGTAAGTTCCAGCTGCAATCTCTGTTGGTTAAGGCAACAATAATCATACAGTGTAGCTGTTTTCTCCTACTACAGATAACAGTGTTCTCAAACAAAGGTTGCTTCCTGGATCTGAGGTAAGTAACAGTTGTACACTCTCAATATAATAGTCTTGTGAATAATTATTTCTTATTCCTTGTTTTGCAAAATAAATAATTATTCACAAGACTATTATATTAACCAACAGAGATTGCAGCTGGAGATTGGGAGACGTTACTCCGCCTCCTAAAGGATGCCAGATGGGCACGCAGGTCCAATAGCTTGTCATAAGGCAAACACAATGTTTGCTGCACAGTATCGAATTCTTGTATTGGTATCGCAGAAGAGAATTGTATTCCGAGGAGGTAGTGGTGCCATAGGTCTGTCCATCTTGCCTAAAGAGCCATCTTTGGCCTATACATGCCTTTGAATATGTGCCACATTACACTGAATCTGCCTTGTTAGGCTGTTTCATTTTTATGCTGATGCAAGCTTTGACCTCGAGATGGAATTCTCCCTGTCCCAGGCACAGTGCAGGGAGGGAGGTATCCATTAGGCACCTGGATTAAGAGTGTGGGTAGCATCAAATCTTGATTAAGGGAGGACCAGGCAATCAGGCCTTGGATTGGTGCCAGGCATTTAGCCTTATCAGCTAGGCTTAGATCACCAAGGCCAGCTTGACAGTGAAAGCATTCCTTGGCCTTGGTCCTCTGATTGATCACCTTCCCTCTCATCAAGATCCTTCTGGGGAGGGTAGTGTTGCAGGTGGGCATATCCAACTTTGAAGTATATAAGTCCGAGCAAGAACCATCTTAGTGGGGACTCAGTACAGACGAAAGCTGGTGTCGTGCTGTACAGAGCTTGGCTGTGGAGTCTGCCCATTGCTGCTAGTGAGGGTCCCCCAGTGACTGAAAGGGCATTGTGATTGCATCAGGTTACATCTTTCCTTTGCTTTATTTTATGCTATATGTTATATGCTGTATGTTTATCTCTTTGTCTTATGTCTTTATGTATATGCTTTGATTATTTTATTTGCTTTGTGTAATAAAGCCATTTTCCTTCACCATTAAAGTGTTCAATTGCAATCAAATCCTAAAAAGAACCACCTGCCCCTTGGCAGAACAATTCTATCCCCAAAAAGGTCAAGATCATCAAAGGTCACTCGGTTTTCTCATGTGCCAAGGGGACCCCCAGTTCCCCAGCCAAACTAACAAACCCTTCAAAATGACTGGTACATTGGCCAGTGTCTGCAGGCCCCATGAAAAGGAAGTCATCCAAGTAGTGCATCATGTCCTGGCCTTGAAGCCAGCAATGAAGCACCCGCTCAAGGAAAGAGCTGAAGCATTCAAAAGCAGCACAGGAAACAGCAGATACACAAGAGAGGCTTTCCAGGGAGAGTACAAATATGATAAGCCAAGGACTCCCTTAAAAGATGATAAAAATACCCAATGAACTATTCAACAGTATTTATTCTGAAGTGGTAACAGTGAAAAAAGTGCATAGTGTTTCTAATAAATATGATACAATAAATACAGTTTCAAAATTCATAAATACAATCAATCCATAAATATTCATAGAATTACAACAATCATATTCCAATTCATATATCTAAGAAACATTCCATTTCCTAAAAAGCATATTGTACAATAACTCCATAGTACATTCCATATGTAGTCGATGGTCTCAGATAAGTTCAATAAGCTGAATAGCCCAGTATTGGATCTGTGCTGTATTGCTTCACTTCAAAAGCTCTCTATTGTACACAAAAGACAGCTAGAATTCCTATGCATGTCCCACCTGGAATTAGGGTGTAGCTTCTCAAAAATCCTTGGGATAAACTGGAAGAAGGCAAAATGCTGACTTAATGTTGCATTTGGCCATCTTGGCCCCAACCCCACATCGACGAACCACCTTGACTGCTTGGTCAAAAGATGTGTACCGTACTAGGCACAGGTGCTCAGGAGTGGCGGCATTAACAGAACACCCCCCCCCCCCCAGGATAAGAGAGATGGTAAATAATTCTAAACTCACCTGCCGTCTTTTTGGGAACCACACGCAGTGGGGAGATCCACAAATTTGGAACAGGGGGGCAGGGTAGGGTCCTAACACCCTACCCTCTGCATATTCTTTAGCTAGTTTTCCCCTTACAACCCCTTCCATGCCATAAACTGAGCGAAGGTTAGCTGACATGAAAGGGGTCTAGGATCCTGAAACAGGATTCAAAACCCCTCTGTAAAGCCTTCTAAGAGACACAGGGCATCATCTCGTCTGGGGTATGTGGCTAAGAGCCACCTAAGTGCCCTCAGATTTATGGGGCTGAGCCCCTTTTCCAGCCTGCTGCTGCTGGTTGCCCTCACCCCCCTACAGCCATGCTTGCCACCTGGCCTCTGGTGCTTACATGCCATAAAGGTGTGAGGCCCTCACAGATAAGGCGCTCGTGTCCAAATCTGCAAGATTTTCTATTACATACCCCCAGGGAAATGAATTCCCAACAAAGGAGCTGGGGTTGAACTGACTGCCCCGCCATGGTGCGGGTGTTGGTACCGACATTTGACCTCTGCACTAAGTGACCGCTGTCCAAATGATCTCCCATGTTGGGCTTAGCCGATGATATTACCTGCAACCACAGTTGCTGATGAATTGGGTCCCAAGGCATATTAGGATTAAGGGCTGTCCTCATTCAAAACTCCTCATCATACTGGAGCCATGCGACCCCAGTAAAATCATTGTACCCTTTGTATATTATATCAAGGTACTGTAACAACGAAGCAGCCTTCCATGACTGAGCCCTGGCTATAACCCCCGCATATATCAAGAAACCGGGCAGCCAATTAGCCGAGGTCCTATCAACCTTTCTACGTTTCAGCCTCTCCTTATCCCTTTCATCCACTTAATCTTGATCCTTTTTCTCCAGCTCTCTGAAGAGAAAGGTAAAGTTGTCAACTTATTTGCCCCATAGGATCTTAACTCTGGTGGCTTGTGTAAGATGGTCACCCAAAGGAAGTGTCACGTCCCCAAAGGGTAAGGCCTTGAAGGGGACTGACCTGTACAAGGATGGGCCATACATAGAACTAGCCCAAGGGGTACCTGAGAAGGCCTGCCAATGGGCCAAGGAGCCTGATGGGGACTGCCTATCATCTCCCTGCCATGGAACAGCAATGTACGGACTGCTAAGTGGCCCCACATACTGGCTGGGCAATGCTTGTTGAGGCCAGAAGGCCATGAGCCTGGCTGTCCCCCATCTTGAGACGTACTAGGCTGCATTCAAGCTGAATAAGGTGGGGGGTAGATACCGTGGCTGGACCCCACAGCCAGGCATATGTGTGGTGTGGTGTGGTGGGATTACCCTCGCCTTCAATTGGGCCCACAGCCACAGCTACAGGGCAGGATTCAGCCAAACATCCCGATACCTCGGAATCCATGATCTCACCATTGCTGTAAGTCGCTGGTGCTGCACTTCCTCCGCCACCGTCTGTGCCCAGGATTCCTTCTAGAGCAGAGAGATGGGCAAGAATTTCACATTGTAATGTTGGCTTTGCCACTCTGACTCTGAGGTCTGGCAGACCCAGGCCCTTAGGTCCCCCTGGCTTACTCAAGCATGGCTGTGTGTGCAAGGATCTGCAGCAAGCCAGCAGCCTCCTCTTCGTCAGATGCTGCTGCTGCTGGCACTGCTCTTTGGGGTCCCTGCCTCTTGGTTGGCTGGTTTCCTTTTGATTTGCCCCCACCCTTCTTGGGAATTGAACAGCACTAGTATACTCTAAAAGAAACTTGGGACCTTCTATATGCCAAGCGGGCACAATAAGTATTGTGCCTCAGCCCACTTAAAATGGCTGCCCCCAGCCCAAGAAACAAAATGGCCAGTGCTCTCAACTGCTTGGCAGCACTTGGCAGAGAAAATGGCTGCAGAAAAAAAAAATGGCTGCTGCTGCAAGCCAGAAAATGGCTATTCCTGAGGGCAAACCAATCCCAGCACACCTGCAAGTAGGCGAGGGGGGGGGAGAAGAAAGGGAGCTAGGCAAAACGGTCATGGCGTCCCTGAACTTAAAAGAGGGGCTTATAGCCAGTACTGCCACCTAACTCCAAAATGATGCAGTTAGGGAAAAATGGGAAGGGGTGAGTTTGAGGACACCTGCACCCCAGAGAAGAAGATGGTCCAGGAGTAATTGTGAAAAGCCTCTCGCCCGGCCCCACAAAACTTCAGCGCAAGACGATGACAATGCTCGTAACAGGGGAAACAGGGAGGCAAGAAGCCTTGAAGCAGGTGTGTGTGGGGGATGCGGAGTCTAAAGCCAGCACCCCCGCTGTATGCCCAGCCTCATGAGCCCTACAAGGCCCACGGTAGGTCCTTGGCTGCTGCGGTTCGCTTGCCACTGCCATTACTCCCCTGCCACCGCCACTCTTCACAGCTGCACAAGCCCAGCAAAGGCCACAGCAAGGCCTTTAGCTGCTGCACCTTATTTGCTGTTGCTGCCGTGCCTCCCTTGCCACTGTGGCCCATCACTCGATGCCGCTTGGCACTGCCGCGCTGCCTTGTTCCCCGATGCTGCACTGCAAAGTGCTGCAACAGGCCTTGGGGAAATGCTCAGGAGAAAGCCGCAACTGTCTGCCTTTCCGACCAAGCACGAGGCAACTGATGGCGAGCGCTGGGGCGGAGCTGCCAATATGCATTTGGATCTGCCCTTCCCCTGACCCCTGGATGGCTGGGTAGAGCGCACTATGACTCTTCCTCCATTGGGGGAGCAAAGAATGGCCCCCGGCTTAAGTCAGCTTTGCTGCCAGCCGGGACTGCAACATTCTTTAAGGTGTGAGAGGTCTTTAAGGTCAAGATCTGCATTTCAATAAATGTATGTGGGAGGTGGGGGGTGGGGGAAACTGGGATACTTTTAACAGTTGAGGAGGAACTGATATTGAACGTGTGAATGTATTTACACAGAGCAAATTGAAGTGTGACTGTGCGAATGAATATATGGAAAGTTGGAGGGGGGATACATGATATGAGGTTCACTTGAGCATCCAGAGGCACGTAGTAATGTGCATTTCCATCCACAGTTACATTCTTTTAAACTGATTGACTTCAACAGACTTTAAAGGGTGTCACTTTGTTAAGGAGGATACTGTTAGGTAGTGAGCTAGTCCTGTGTAGCCAGCCCTGTGCTTTCAATCTCCTAGGAATGAAGAAGGGAAGCAGATAAATCAGTACACCATTGTGTTCTGTGTAAGGAAAATAAACTCAAGTGTGAGGTTCTTATTTACACTCAGGTATTTGCCCATGTGTTATGTTCACACAGGAGAAGCCTTGAGTGTAAAATATTTCCATTCACTTGCTCTTGAGGCCATTTCTACTATTTTGTTGTTGTTGTTATACTGGCCAAATGTACCAAATCCTGGTACATTTGGCCATCCAGTTAAGTAGAAGAGAAAACTTCTGTTCAAGTATGGTAAACATGTTTTCTTTGGCAATTCCTTGGGGAATCCCAATTTTGTGTTATTACTTATTTTCCCTCGGATTACCAAACAGACCATAATTTATTCTGCAGCTTGCCAAAATCTCTGTGGACTTCCAGTGTCCAGACAATTTTTTTCCAGTGGAGAAAGATGACATAAATACATCCCATGTCATTCAGAATTGGGGCTAGGGACTAGGATCCAACAGTCTGGTTTCTGACATTTTACCAGTGCAATCCTAAACGGAATTAAATCCTCAGTCCATTAGAAAGGTGTAACTCTGCTTAATATTGCACTGCTAGCCTCTCAAAAGATTGAATATTCAGTTATATTAGGAATTGGATGATGTAGGAACTAAAGGTGGAACTTGAATCTAGAAAGAAGATTTATACTTAGGATGCCGATACTACTTTTGCAGCTGGTACTGCTCTCTTACAGGCTATGCAGGGTTCACCTTGTTAAATGCAGGCTTAGAGAACCACATGCTTCACTTCACAAATATCATCAGTCAGGAGACTTCTTTATTGGAGGTCTTGCTTCTCAGAGTTTCCTTATCATAAATCCACCAGACTTCAAGAATTATCCCCCTCCGGCATCATTTTCAGAACTGGTGTAAGCAGTTTTTTTAAATATATATATATATATATATATATATATATATATATATATATATATATATATATATATATATATATTCCAAACCTTTAACTGGATATACTAGCAATTGAACCTGGGATTTCTTGTCAGCAAAGTGTGTGCTTTACTGCTAAACCACAATCTATCTATCTATCTATCTATCTATCTATCTATCTATCTATCTATCTATCTATCTATCTATCTATCTATCTATCTATCTATCTATCTATCTATCTATCTATCTATCTATCTATCTATCTATCTATCTATCTATCTATCTATCTATCTATCTATCTATCTATCTATCTATCTATCTATCTATCTATCTATCTATCTATCTCTTTTGAACACCTGAGTGATCATTCCTAGAAGTCTCGCAGTGCAATCAGTAAATTTACAACTTTCTAAGTCCATTCAAGTCAATGGGTTTAGAAGGGTGTAACTCTGTTTAAGATTGTACCATCAGTCCATCCTGAGAAATAGGACCATAAGTGTTTGATCCAATGTTCTAAGACTCTCAGAAAAAAATCCAGAGGTTAATTAATCATAAATCCACTGTGTCATGTATTCCTGTTTTTTTTTCTTTTTGTTATGTACTATATTTGCAGACTTCCCTGTTACTACATAACAATAGCTAAAGATGTCCTATTTTAAGTTTGTCTAGTTCAATATTGTCCTTTCTATTTTGATGTGGCTCTGCACAGTCTCAGGCAGTGAAAGTTCTTTCCCAACATTCCAAACCTTTAACTGGATATACTAGCAATTGAACCTGGGATTTCTTGCTGGCAAAGTGTGCGCTTTACTGCTAATCCACAATCTATCTATATTGCCTTTCTAGCATACATGCTCTTTTTGACAGTTTTAAATCCATTAGGAACAATCTTTCATTTATATTCCTACTGTGAAGCATATGTAACAACTTTGTTTCAGATCTTCTCTAAACCTTCATGAGTTTAGTTGGTAAATGATATTTTAACCACATATTTAGTGTCTAGCACTTCCAGCACTTTTCCAAAATACTCGTCTTATAAATTTAATTGAACCCCTGGAAGTTTCAGATCTTTTACTGATTTTTTTTAAAAGAAAAAAACATGTTACTTCAGAATTTGAAGCATCTTTATATTCTTCCACTAATTTCATGCATCAACGTACATTTGCCATTATTCTTTAAATCCATCTAAACCTACACTGAACCATTCCAACAGAACATTGTAATTTGGAGACATTAACACTTCAGTGCCTCCCAACAATAATATTTTTACTTCAGATCATTCTCTTATCATACTATTTTCTTGCAATATTCCCATGTGTTAATGTTGAAATATTGAAATAATGGGGTCTGCATCCTGTGTCTTTTTGGATTTCTTCATATGATAGACTTCTACTGTTTAAGGTCATAGTTTCAAGAGAACCAAGAGGGGCACATTCACCTGACAAACTCGCAGCTCAGGTAATGAAAGCCAACCCAGGACTAGAGCTATTTCAATAGAAAAACCCAGAGGGAAAAAGACTGAAATGATACAGAATATAATTGATTCATTTTTAGCATTCCCAACTCTAACGAAGTACAATACCAAGAAAGTATCAGTGTACTAAAGGTGAAAATTGGTATTGTAAATATGGAAATAACAGTGTGATGAATTTGAAACCTGTAAAACATCTTTCTGATACTCTCATTCCAGAGTCGTGCCTAAGAATTATCAACATATTGTGGCCTTGGCATTTGCTGTAAAGGAGATCAATGAAAATCCTGAGATCATACCCAATGTAACTTTGGGTTTCCATATCTATGACAGCTATTTCAATGCACAGTGGACCTATCAAGCCACAATGCAACTTACTTCTTCCTCATCAAAGAATTTTGTCCCCAGTTACAAATGTGACAGCCAGAATAATCTGATAGCAGTCATTGGGGGACTGGACTCCCAAATCTCCCAGCATGTGGCAACACTATTGGGGATCTACAAAATTCCACAGGTAAAATGTGTCTTGTGGTGTGGGTAGTGAATACCTTGTTAACATATTACTTATTCTTCTAGAACTGGATATGGATTTTAAGAAAGGAATGACCTCAGTTGAATTGGTAAGACCTTATTATTTGCTGTGAATGTCAAAAGGGGACTGCCAGAAACCCATGTCCAACTCAGGCTTAGGCTGACCTTCCCCTACCCTGAGGTAAAACTTCTCCTCTTTAAGCCTATGAAGCTGTATACAGGGCTGGGAAGCCTCTGGTAGCGTGGTTGATGTTAAGCTTCAACTTTTCTTCTTGTCCCACCCTTATGGAATATTAAAAATGGTTACCCAGCCAAGTCTTAGTAGCGAACAGATCAGGGGTTTGCGCTTTCCTTTAGCAGAAACTGGCTCACAAGGCTTGGGGAGGTTCAAAATGTAACAGAAGGTTTATTTACAGAAGGTTAAAATCAAAAGGCAGGCAGGCAGGCAGATGTTTGAACTGAAGTAACAGAAAGGTTTTTATACAGAAACTTCACTGGTGTGAGGCACTAAACACTTGGTATTTTTGAGAGGTTGGCACAACTTCACAAATGTTTCACTTTTAAAGCACAGACAGAGCATGACTTTCTCTCCTCTCCAGACTTAAGGGTGCTCCACTGAGACAGACCCTTACTAGATACTGGGCAAGCGTTATAGTTATTATGAGCTATAACCCTGTTCCTGGCACTGAAGGGGAGACTCCTTTCTACCACCTACCTTGGCCCACTATAATTCCCAGATCTCTCAAGTCTAAGTAGGAGTTAGTGCTGATTTTTCCCACTTTAGTCCAAAGACTAAAAGTGCTTCACAAACGTTACTTCCTCACACAGAAGATTCTCTAGCTGACCCTTTCTGGTCAAAAGCCAGGCTTCAACTCCCTTTCACTCTCTTGTTTTTTCTCCAGCTCCAACTGATAGCCCCCTCAACATTCCATCCCCAACTGCCATTTCAGGCTATGCACATGGTGGGGGGGGGGGGAGGAAACATGTCAATCATAGCTCACTGACTGGAAATCTCAGCATCTGAAACTGAGTCCATCACAGGGACAAACAAAAATGGTCTTAAAGTTTCATTTATAACTGAGAAAAGGTTGGCAAGGCACCTGGATGTAGTCCCAGTGGTTAACCAAATATTGGATAAGGTAGGAGGTTATCTACAGTACCTCATAGCAGATTATAAGAACATTTCATACAATAATTTAAAAGTATTCAAAATTTCCAGTAGGTTTCATTATTCATTATTCATTTCATTATGCAAATAATTTCTCTGACATGAGTAGTGTGTGGGTTAAAGTGAGTTATAAGACATAGACAGTCTGATCCTAAGCAGAATTATACTGTTGTAAGCTTGTTGACTTCACAGGATGACTCTCTCCTGAGCAGAAAATTCCTTAGGAATTCTCCCTTAAGCAAGCTATTATGCTCTCAGCTACTGTTGTTATGGGAAGGGAACTTTCTTTCTCTGAAATTCACTTTTTTAGGTCCCTTTATTTCTTTTGTTCTTTTTTTAAAAAAGGGGTTATCTTTAATGTCTCTTTGTAGATAAAGCAATGCACTCTTTTGTAACTTCAGCCCTTTAAGTTGTTTTATGGTACACACCATCATGTGATGCTCTAGCTGAAGGACAGGAAGGTTTGGAAAGACACTGCCTGCCTCCAAGCATCTAGAGTGAAATTCTGAAATTCTGCAGAACCTCCCTTCCTGCCCATCCTCTCTTCCAATTGCTCTTTGATCAAAACAGAATTGGTTAGAAACTGACTCCAAATTCCTAAAAAGAGGAAAAGAAAAGGATTGTTGGATTTCAGGGAGAAGTTTGGTAATGAGAAATTAGAAGAATTTCAATTCGCAATGCTCCTCAGAGACTCTAGCATAGGAATAACACATTTTTTTTACCTGATAGAGTTGTTCTAATTAGAGATGGGCATGAACCAAAATACGAACCAAAATTTATGACGAACCAAGCTGGTTCGTGGTTCGCAAACCGGTGGTTCATCAGATCCCATTTCTGACAAACCACCACGAACTTTAGGCTGGTTCGTTTGGTTCATTTTTCTGCTCGTCACTGCAGACAGCCTGGTGTCAATCAGTTTCCTAGGCAACAGGGGATGGACTTCCTGCAGATCTTCTGCTGACCTGGAAGTGACCTTCTGCTGGTCTGGAAGTGACCTTCTGCTGGCCCAGAAGTGATGATTTTCTGACCTGGATGTGACATTTTCACAAACCAAATGAACTGGTTTGCGAACCGGGGGCTAGGTTTGTGAAAGTTCGTGGATCATGGTTTGTGAAATTTGACGAACCACGAACCACATGGTTCATTTCCCCCCCCCCTGGTTTGTGCCCATCTATAGTTCTAATGTGTACTGACATAATATATAGGTTCTTTGAAACCTTGGCAGAAAGTAGAAATGCATTTATTATTCTGTCTTCTTACACTATAATCAATCTGCAGCTCATATATGGCTCTGTCTTCTTACATTTTCTGTCTTTTGTCTTGTTATGCTATAAACAATTTGCAGCTCATATATGGCTCTGCTCCAGTAATGAAGGCTAAAACTTCAGGCTCTTCCATCTACCACATGGTACCTAATGAATCCCTTCAGTATGCAGGGATTCTCTCTTTACTGTTGCATTTCAAGTGGATATGGATTGGGATCTTTATCATGGATGATGAAAATGGGGAAAAAATTGTGCAAACGTTGCTCCCAGTATTTTCCCAGCATGGTATCTGCTTTGCCTTCATAGAAAGAAGTGTTAAATCACATTATGTCACGGAAATTTCTGACATGATTGGACATGGTGCTAAAATTCATGAGAAGATAATGGGCAGTACAGCCAGTGTATTTCTGGTATTTGGAGAATCTTATTCCGTCAATGATTTGAGATGGTTGCCGTATGTCTCAGAAAAAGACACTGTGCGGTGGAATACAAAGGGTAAAATATGGATCATGACATCTCAGATGGAGTTTACTTCTTATGCCTTTCAAAGAACATGGAGTACAGATATCATCCATGGTGCTCTATCCTTCACAGTTCATTCCAAAGACGTTCCAGGATTTCAACAATTTGCTGGAAGCATAAACCCTTCCCACTCAAAAGGAGATGGTTTTATGAGGGATTTCTGGCAGCATGCCTTCATTTGCAGATTCCCAAATTCAGTTCAGCGCCAGGAGACTGATGATATCTGCACTGGGGAGGAGAAGCTGGAGAGCCTTCCAGGATCTTTTTTTGAAATGAGCATGACTAGCCACAGCTACAGCATCTACAATGCTGTCTATGCTGTGGCCCATGCTGTACATGCCATCAAGTCATACCAAAAAAAGCATAGCGCAATGGCAAATGGAGAAAGCCTGGATTTGTCAGGCCAGAAACAATGGCAGGTAAAGTCAGAGGAAGCAAATATGGGACAGCACCATTTCTGTATGAGTGACTTAGCTCAGCTCAGACTAGTAAACCATATGCCCAAAGGTGTATTGTGGCCACATATTCATCTTCCTTTCCCTTTCTCTAGATCATATTTCATTTGGCATGTGTTGTTTTTTCCTCTTTGGAAAAAGGGTCACTTGCACTTATGTAGATTTTGTTCATTTTAACAAATAACAACAACAACAACAACAACAACAACAATAGATTTATATACCACCCTTCAGGGCAACTTAATGCCACACTCAGAGCGGTTTACAGTGTGTTATTATTATCCTCACAACAATCACCCTGAGATGGGTGGGTCTCCAAGGTCACCCAGCTGTCTTCAAGTGGAGAAGTGGCTCTCCAGATTAGAGTCCTGCTGCTCTTAACCACTACTCCAAACTGACTCTCATGTGTTAGACCTCTGTTCTATTTTGTGTGTGTGTGTGTGTTATGTGCCTTCAAGTTGCCTCTGACCTATGGCAGTCCTATGAATGAGAGACCTCCAAAATGTCCTATCCTCTTTTTTATATATGCAACTTTTACAAATCACATCGGGGGAAAATACATAGAGAAAGCTGCCCAAAGTAATACTGTGAGACATTCTGTGACTTAGTTTCAATCTTTTCTAAAATCTTCTCCTTTTCTTTTTAGCTCCATCACTTTCTCAGAGATATCTCATTTAACAGCAGCAATGGGAACCAAGTTTTCTTCAACAGGAACAGGGAGATAGTAGCAGGATTTGACATCATGAACTGGATTATTTCCTCAAACCAAACTTTTCACAGAGTGAAAGTTGGCAGGATAGATCCTCAGGCTTCCCCAGAACAACCATTTGCCATCAATGATGAAGACATAACATGGCCAAGCTGGTTTAACCAGGTAGGGTCCAACAGCATGGACAAGTCTCCCCAAATTCTTCACATGCACTGAACATCTGTCCTGACAGAACAAAGTGATATTAATTAGACAGCACTATAAATAATATACTTACACTGAAAACACAGCAAAGTTCAAGTGATGAAAAGAATGAAGCTTCATAACTTCTGTTCAAATCCTTCTGCAGTTGTATATATAAGTTGATGTTTTGGAATAGGGGATCTAACAGCACCGTCCTATGCAGTTAAACCTTTTTAAGCCCTTAGTCTTCAGTGGACTTAGAAAAGTGTAACTCCGCTTAGGATAGCATTGAAAAACATTGAACTTCTGTCCTGATAGAACAAAGTGATGTTAATATAAATACTATGCTTGCACTGAAAATGGGAAAATCCTGTTTCAGGTAATCCCTTCTTCCTGGCAGTTACAGCATCTCAAGAAAAGTCACAGTCAAGATTCATGCATGCTGGCAGCTTGCACAATGGCAATGGCCAGGAAGAAAGGGATGCCTGAAATGGGATTCCTTGCTAGCTAACCCGTTGCGGTTACACCTGATTGTATTTTCAAATATATTTATTGGTCAGTCACTGGATTTTTGCCATGCAAAATGCTGTATATGAATTTTGATATATAAGCTTGTATAGCTACTGAACATTTGTGGTCAAACCTGATTGTATTTTCAAATATTTATTGGTTAGTCACTTGGTGTTTGCCATGTAAAATGCTGTATATGTATTTTGATTTGTAAGCTTGTATAGCTACTGTAAATTTCTGTCTATTTACTCTGTGGTTACTCAAGGTGACTTTGTGGGGCGTGCAAGCATTGATTTTGCATATTGCAGCTGTAATTCACTCCCACAGGGCACTTGTTAGCAATTTGTGCCAGCTTTTGACCACTTAGAGTTTATTTTATATTCTATTAACTTTCTTATAAAGTAACTTTTGCATTATTTCTTTGGAATTGTTATTCATTCTGCCTTAGTTGGTCACGGCTATTGCTTCTTTCCATTGTACACAGAGGCTGCTTCCACACACGTTGGATAATCCACTTTCAACACTCTTTAGTGAACATTTGAAACTGATTTTCCATGTGTGGAACAAAAAATCCACTTCCAAAGGATTGTGAAAGTGCATTGAAAGTGCATTATTCAACGTGTGTGGAAATGGCCAGAGTTACACCTTTCTAAGCCCATAGCCTTCAATGGTCTTAGAAAGGTGTAACTCTGCTTAGGATACCATTGAAATACATTTTTAAATTCTCTCCTTAATATTATGAATAATGATTATATGATGGTGATGTGAGAACATTAAAGATTTTAATTAATTAATCTCAATGTAATTATATGTGTCCTCCTCTCCCATTTGTGGATTAGACACAACCTGTTTCTGTATGTACGGAGAGCTGTCAGCCTGGATACAGCAAGAAAGTGAAAGAAGGGAAGACATTTTGCTGCTATGATTGTACCCCATGTCCTAAAGGGAAGATTTCAGACCTGAAGGGTAAGAATAATGGTGTACAAGGTTATCAACCCTATAGATTTAAAATCACATCCACGGTTAGCTTTGTTTAGGGTTTGAAACATGATTGCAAAATTCAGTAAAGATGGGCTGGGAAGAATCTGGTGAGGAGAGAAGATCCTGATATGTATGGGCCTTTGTGTGAATTAACATATTCAACAGCCAGAACTGAAGGAGGTGAATGAGCCAAAACCACCATTTGACTTTTCAAAAATTTCATCTTGTCACTGTGACTAGTTTTGGTCCACTCCATTTTTATTCATTCTTTTGTGAAGTTGACTACTGCTACAGGGTTTACTTGGACTTTTCTTTGACGGCTACTGTGATTCTCCAATCTATATAGAAGTTGGTTGCTTATTGCTTGATAATCGTGGGTTACTAGAACCTCCATTTAAAGAGGGCTCTGTGATCTCAACTGGCTGAACCATTTTTCCTATGCCCCTACAATGATTTATGACCTCTTTAACATTTTGGTTTAAACCACTCTTTTTTTCCTTTTCCAGACCTGAATGACTGCAGTAAATGCCCAGATGAGAAGTATCCAAATGAAAACCAGGATTTGTGTATTCCCAAGGATACAAGTTTCTTGTCCTATGAAGAACCTTTGGGGATCACTTTAGCCTTTTTTGCTCTTTCCTTTTCTTTGATTACGTTGCTGATACTGGGTACTTTTCTGAAGCACCACAACACTCCCATTGTCAGAGCCAACAACCGGAGCCTCACCTACACTCTGCTCATCTTCCTCCTGCTGTCCTTCCTTTGTGCTTTGCTGTTTATTGGCTCTCCTGGGAAGGTCCTATGTCTACTCCGACAAACTGCCTTTGGCATTAACTTCTCAGTGGCTATTTCTTCTGTGCTGGCAAAAACCATCACTGTGGTTCTGGCTTTCATGGCCACCAAGCCAGGATCCAGCATGAGGAAGTGGGTGGGGAAAAGACCGGCCAATGCCATTGTTCTTTCTTGCTCCCTTTTCCAAGCAAGCTTCTGTGCTGTGTGGCTGGTAACATACCCCCCATTCCCAGATGTTGACATGCATTCAATGGCTGAACAAATTGTATTGGAGTGTAATGAGGGGTCCGTGATTATGTTTTACAGTGTCTTAGGCTACATGGGCTTCTTAGCCGTTGTCAGCTTCACGGTGGCTTTCTTTGCCCGGAAGTTGCCTGACACATTCAATGAAGCCAAATTGATCACTTTCAGCATGTTGGTGTTTTGCAGTGTTTGGTTATCCTTTGTTCCAGCCTATTTGAGTACTAAAGGGAAATATATGGTGGCTGTGGAGATCTTCTGTATCTTAGCCTCTAGTGCTGGGCTGCTGGGTTGCATCTTTTTCCCCAAGTACTACATAATTTTGCTACGGCCTGAACTGAATGTCAGGGAACAGCTAGTAAGGTGGAAGGTTTAAGCATGTAACTAAGGGTGAAGTATGTAACTCTTTGTTGTATGCTGCAATCCAGAGATATATTTGCATGGCCAAGTATTTTTGTGATAAAAATAAGAAGTTGTACAGTGGCATCTTAAAGGTTATTCCAGCATATGCTTTCATGAGAAAGAGCTCGCATCATCAGATGTACTGCAGTGTGCATCCATTAAGATGATGCTTTTATATTCACAAAAGAGTGGTGGTAGCGGGATGTTACAAAGAGAGGTCTAAACTGGTAATGCCTGGTCTCCACACACATGAATTGTATAGCTTTGTCTAGCAATCACTCTTTCTGGCTTAGGGTAGATATTGCAAAACAACAGTTTCTCTTATTCTAAGCGACCTGGAAACAAATCATCCCTTAACTGCCATGACTAAGGGGATGGCAGGGTGTTCAAAGGGCAGCAAGACTATAAGCTAAACAAGTTATTATTGGATTTATTTATTTATCACATCATCAAAAAACCCCACCCACAGCAAACAGAAATAAAGCCTAAACTATTTAAATGTATCCCATTATGTCCTATTTTTAAAGCAATATAGTTTCCTATTGTAGGTGAAAGAAAGTGCTTCTGTCATTTAAATAATAGATCTTTCAGCCTATGACATTGTTGGCAGAATGTCTTTGCAGCACTCAGGCCACTGCACTGATTAAAGGGGTAAAAAAACCCTTTATTATTAGAATTGACATTTCTGTCTATCTAGAGCTTGCTGCTGACCTCTACAGGATCTTGTCTTCTTCTTTGTATACTAGACATTGCTATATTCCAGCAGACACAAAATGACACCATTCAATGAAAATTACCAGCTATATAATTTAAGCTATATTTCCCCAGACTTTATGAATAGGCATAACATGCCAGGCATAACATGAGCGGATCCTGGAGGTTGGGGAGTATGGTGGTGAAGGAGCAGTTCTTCTCAATCTACACTAGGGGCCAAGCTACACATGATGAATGACACTTGAACGGCAAGTGGATTGAGTGGAGGGCAAGTGAACAGGGAGAAATACACTTGCCGTTCAAGTGTCATTCGTCATGTGTAGCTTGGCCCTAGGTGGCAGCAATACCCTTTGGAGCTTTGAGTCATGGTGAAATGGCTAGAAACCATTAAAATATATTCGAAATAAATATTTATTATACAGTGTACATATTAATAAAATTAAATACAAAGGGCCTGAATGTCAGGCTACATAGGAAAGCTTTAGATAAGCAGTAACATTCTCCAAATACAGTTGATAAACACGTCAAATGACTAACACAAGGCCATATGCATGTCAGCCCAAGGGACTTCCTCAGTGGTCAATAATACACACTTCTGCAATAAACAAACCCACACATCCAAAACCCAATATGTATGAATTCTGCCCTGGTGTTATCTCATATATTGTGTGGTATGATATAAATTATTACAGCAGGCCATGGATCCCTTCTTATGGTAATTGCACTCACACAAAGCTCTTCATTGGTGTTATATTCTGGTATTAAGTTGACAATATTTCTTGATGTGTGTATCATCAATCTATAATTGAAGTCAAATGGCCAATACAGATTGGTCTTTTGTTGGTCATTTGATATGTTTATCCATTGTATTCGGAGAACGTTACAGCTTATCTAAAGGTTTGCGTAACCTGACATTCAGACCTTTTGTTTTTAATTTTATTACTGTGTACACAGCATATTAATAAATATTTATTTTGAATATATTTTAGCTTAACCCTTGTAATATCTACAGTATATTTCAGGTTGAGTTGTGGGGTTCCCCCTTCTTTTCTTTGTTTGAGATGGCTAGTAACACCAGTAGCCCTTTTTCAGATAGGTTAGCTCACACTAAGGCAATGAGGGAGAGCTGATAAATCCATTGGTTAGGTGAAATATAACCAAGCTGTTATATAAATATAAATATTAAACATAAATATAACCAAGCTTTTCTGTATTGTGTCGTCATTTCAGGGGTGGGCAGCCAGAGATCCAAATCACTGTGGCGCAGCTGCTGCCTTTTCTAAACCTTTCTTCTTTTCCTTCTAAACCTTTCCTTCTTTTCCATCACTTCCTGAGAGGGGTTGCCTTTAACAACAGCTCTGGGGACCAAATTTCGTTCAACAAGAATGGGCAGTTGGTAGCTGGCTATGACATTAGGAACCGGGTTTTTGCCTCAAACCAATCCTTTCAGAGGGTGAAGGTTGGGAGAATGGGTCTCCAGGCTGCTCTAAAACAAGCATTCGCCATCAGCGAGGCAGAGATAACATGGCTGAGCTGGTTCAACCAAGTAGTTTGAACCAGCTTGGCTGGTTTGAGATGCCTTTTAGCCATAGATGAGCAATGAGTCTCAGATGGGGTGGGGGTGTGGAAAATTTGACTGGACAACAGCAAACAGTATCCTTGCGATACAGCTATTTACTAATAGATCTCTTTCTGTAAACATAAACACTCCTGGATAACAAAATAAATGTTCAGTAATCTGGTTTTGGTGCTGGTGTGCTTGTTTGCATGAGTTAATATAACATAATATGCTGAGGGTATAAAAATACCCACATGAGAAATGATAAATATTTTCCTTCACAGCTGTTGCCAATTTTCTAATATCTAGGCTTCAAAGCATTTCCTCTCTTGTTTCAAATATAAAATAAGAATACCTTTATAAAGTATACCGAACTGGTATGTTACTTGCTATGGAAAGGGGGTGGGTGGGAATCTACTCAGAAGATACATTCTCCTTCATGTGAAAGTGCATATTTACGCTCATGATTTTGTGACACACACTGTCTTCTGCAACCACAAACATAGATTTGGGGGAAGTGGCGGGTGACATCCAAATATCCTAAGATACAGTGAAGCTTTGCTATCAATTTGCCTCAAAATGTGTGTAAGTTTTTTCACACGTCTTTAACTGGGACCTCTACCTGTGCTCATTCCACTCTCCAACCCTAAAGCTCCCAGCGCTCGCCATATATGATGGTAGTTAGAATACTGAATGAGCAGTTTTGCCTCTTGCCAACAGAGCTGTAGCAATACTGGGGGAAACAACAGCAAGAGCAATGATCCCTTTTTGCAGACAGTTCCCAAAATTAGATTCATAACAAAAGTATTAACCCACCATGGGCTAATGTTCCAAAATGGGAAACAAAGAGGCTTACATTGTTCTTCTGTACTCTGTTTTATACTAACAACAACCCTGTGACATTGGTCTGGCTGAGAGGGTATGATTGGGCCAAAGTCATCCAGCAACCTTCCTTGGCAGAGTGGATCCCCTTGAACCTCATCTAGCATTCTAACCACTACACCACACAGGCTCTGATAGGTCAGGGTTCAACCTCTTTTGTTTTGTTAGAGTGGGGATTTTATTTCACCCTTCTTATCTGACCTGACTGCTGGCTTCCATTGCAAATGCTAAAGGTTTGTTTTGGAGAAAATCTATTCCAGGGTGGTGTGATGCCCATTTTAGACATTGGAAGTCTCATTATCATCCTGAAGCCAGTCCCCTATTTTTAAAGCTGCTAGCTTTATTTTCTGATGAGTTATGCCTGCCACAGATAGCTGCAGCTTTCAAGGCAAAAAACAGGTATGTGTGTGTGTGTCTGCAGATGGCAGGGGCCAGGATGTTCTGATTTCCTTCATGTTTAGCACTGCAACTCCCACAATCACCCAGAAGCCAGTTGAAATTCTGAGGCAGGAACCTTTACTTTTGGATGAGTTATGCCTGCTACTGACAACCTTAGCCTCCAGTGGAAATACTGCTTTTTCGTGTGTGTGCCTAGGTGTGTGTTGTGGAGATAACCAGTGTTTCTGGCAATTACATGGGACAGGATTTGGCATTGCATCTCCTGTCCCATGTAATTGTTCAGGACAAGGAGTGAACAATTTTGAGGGTCCTAGCTTTATTTTTGGATGTCTCATGTCTGCCCAGGCACACTTAACTTTCATAGCAAATAGCATTGTGGGGCTTCTGCAGCTAACCCAGGCCAGGATCTCCTTATACCCTTCATTTTTGTTATGGCATCACCCGTCATCCTAATTGGAAGTCCAAATTTCATATTCTTAGGCTTATTTTCGGAGGACGTATGCCTTTCAAAGGAAGAAATGACTTTCAATACAAAAAACACTGGGGGTGGTGGTCCTAGTGATTATATGGGCCAGGATGTTCTAATTCCCCTCAAGTTTGTTAATGCAACTGCCATGGCCACCCTGAAACCTGTGGCCAATTTTGAGACTCCTAGATTCATTTTCTGAGGTGTTATGCATGCCACAGATGGACAAATGGATCCTTTAATTTACACAGATAACTTTAACATTCCAGATAATCAGTCTGAAAATAATTTTTCTCACATGCCACTTTCTAGATTAGGTGCTGCCTATTTCTGTATGTAGTCAGAGTTGCCATCTTGGCTACAGCAAGCAAGTGAAGAAGGGAGAGGAATTTTGTTGCTATGACTGCATCTCATGCCCAGAAGGGAAGGTTTCAGAACAGAAGGGTAAGAAACATGTACACACTCAGCAGTCAGGTTGACGGTGTTCCATGCGAACATGCTTTTAAAAACAAAAACATACGGTGATTAAATAGGTTCACATTTTGAACACTGTTCGCAAGGGTGGGGACTGGGAGATAAAGGCTTAGAGGAAGCAGCTGAGGAGGACATAATCTGATGTGTATATGGATTCCCTGTCTCAAAGGAATAATGATGGAAAGTTCTGATGAGAAATGAAGACATCTTTCTGTGTTTGGGGCTGAGTTGCTCATTTTATTGTTCCTTGATCTTCAGTGAGTATTCCCAGAAGGAAAAGAAGGCCACCAACTTTCATTTTATGTCATGAATGACACTTACGTAATGCACTGGGAAGTCTAGAGGCTTCACTTTACCTCCAATTGTCCAATGAAGCTCTAATCCTTCCAGACCTTACAACTCCAGAGACCATTTAGCAGCATAAAGAGCTGTAATTCTTATCACAATCTCCCTGCCAGATTTCTGAATATCAGAAGATTTAAGGTGAAAATATTCTGACACATCATAAGAAATGGGTACAATGTGTTTGTATGTTTCCCCTCATATCTTGATTGTAACCTGAATGTTTTCTTTTTTTCAGACAAATGCCCAGATGAAAAATTTCCAAGCAAAACCCAGGATGTATGTGTTCCCAAAGATCTCTTCCTTGTCTTACGAAGAACCCTTGGGACACAGCTTAGCCTTTTATGCTCTGTCTCTCTCTTTTATCACAGCTCTGGTGTTGGGAACATTTATAAATTACTGGAACACTCCCATTGTCAACGCAAACAACCGGAGCCTCACCTACACTCTCATCATCTCCCTTCTGCTCTGCTCCCTTTGTGCCCTGCTGTTCATTGGCCAGCCTGAGGTGGGGACATGCCTCCTCCGTCAAACTGCCTTTGGCATCATCTTTTCAGTGGCCATTTCGTGCATACTGGCAAAGACCATCACTGTGGTCCTGGCTTTCATGGCTACCAAACCAGGAAGCAGGATGAGGAAATGGATGGGGAAACGACTGGCCAACTCCATCGTTCTTTCCTACTCCCTTGTCCAAGGAGGAATTTGTGCTCTGTGGCTAGCAATGTCTCCTCCATTCCCAGATGTTGACATGCACTCAGTCACTGAAGAACTTATATTGGAATGTAATGAAAGATACATGGTTCTGTTTTACTGTGTGTTGGGATATATGGGGTTCTGGCCGTAGTTAGCTTCATCGTAGCCTTGCTAGCTAGGAAGCTGCCTGATACTTTCAATGAAGCCAAGTTTATCACTTTCAGCATGTTGATCTTTTGCAGTGTGTAGTTGTCCTTTGTTCCAACCTACTTGAGCACAAGGGGAAAATATATGGTAGCTGTGGAGATTTTCTCCATCTTAACTTCCAATGCTGGTTTGCTTAGTTTAATATTTTCCCCTAAATGCTATATCATTTGGTTGAGGCCCAAGTTAAATAACAGAGAAGGATTAATTAGGGGGGGGGGGGGGATGAAAGCACATAAGTATCATTTGTTCTCTTCAGTAGTACAGAGATACCTTTGCTCACATTCGATTGTCTCTGAGTTTTCTTCTCAGTAGTTCCCCAGTAAAAACCATCAATATAGTTTCATCCCTCTCTTCGAACCAGTGTGAGGAAGGAGGTGAGGAAATTTTGGCCATTGTTCTTTGCATCTCTCTTATTCAGCCGTGTTCTCTGGTTTGCAGTATCTCACCCATTCCAAGATATTGACATCTATTCAATGTCTAAAATTATACTAAAGTGTAACGAGGATTGGGTGACTACATTTTACAGTGCCTTCGGTACAAGTTAGGTTGAAGAAGAAATGACATCTGACTCCAAGTGGGTGTAGTTAGTGCAACGGCAGCCACACAGAATCTATTCACCCCAGGAATCTATTTTGTGATCTATTTCAGATAACAAAAACTGTGTGGGAGGGCAGGTGGAAGCCTCTCTTATTCAAGTCCTGCCGCTGAACTCAACTGAGCCCCAGTGTGCTCTGTAATGTGAGTTCAGAATCAAATGAAAACAGCTGGGTCAAGGTGTTATCTTGACATCAGATATGATGTCTAGTAATTCCTTTGGCAAAATGGGCCTCCTGGCCATTGTTTGCATTCCGCCCCCCCCCCCCCCCCGGTGATTTCTGGGCAAGTTCAGCAAAGTTGGTCTTCTATTCTGTTTGGTTGTACTCTGGTCCAACCTACTTGAGTGCTAGAGGAAACACATGGTGGCCCTGGAGATCTTTTCTAGATTTTCTTCCAGTGCTGGGCTACTGGGATGCAGTGTTTCCCTATGCGTCACTTGTGTTGCATCATCCCTACATTCAGACACCTTTGTCAAGAAAAATCTGTGCTGTTCATGAAATATCTATTTTGAACTTCTGTTTGTCCCTTCAAAAATAGCTTTCATATCTCCGTGAAAGTGGACACACATTGTGGATGCAATTGATGGCCGGAATATGAAAAACTGTCTGTATATATACCTCTCCAGATAAAGAGAGGGCTCAGAGATCACCCACTTTCTCTTCAATGGTGACAAGCCTTCTGGATTTAGAGCAGAGGCAAAAGTCTGTGTTGTAAATCAGAGGGAATTGCTGAGAGACTGGGTTTACAGCCTGCTCCTTGACGGAACTCAAGTCTGACCACTCTTTTAACTTTCTGAGGAACTATCTACTAACATCTGTTATGGTGGACTCAGGGCTTTTTTTCTGGTAAAAGAGGTGGTGAAACTCAGTGGGTTGCCAGCACAGGGGGCAACTCTTGGAGGGAGGTAGCACCCCTGGAACCACATGCATGTGCACAAAGTGCGCGCATGCTCCCAGGACCACACAGTGATGTCATTTTGGGTCAGCTGGAACAAGGGGGAAGTTTTTAAAAGTTTAAATCGCTCTCAGCGAAGCAGCGCAGAGGGCAATCTAAACTCCCCTCTGTTTGGAGAGCATGGGCTGGGGCCACCAGCCATGTGACCATTTTCAAGAGGTGCCGGAACTCCATTCCACCACATTCCTGCTGGGAAAAAAGCCCTGAGTGGACTTGTAATAAAGCCAAAAAATGTTGGAAACAAATACACGCAATTATCCAGAAGGTTTTAAAGACTAATATACAAATGAAATGGGAGGGTTTTTGTTGAAACTAATAGACAAACAGAAGTTACTCATGGAACATGTTTTTTGTATATGACAACAACAGCGAGAATGTTATATGTTAAAAAATAGAAATCTATAATATTACCTACAACAGAAGAATGGCTGGAGAAGATGATGGACTATGCTGAGATGCCTAAACTTACATCTTTGATTAGGAAACAAAAATGAATTGATGATTTGTGCATTTGAAGATGACCCAAGCTGAAAAAATATGTTTTAGAGGGAAGAGAGATATAGTCACTTAGGGTTAATTTGGGGTTAATGTATATTATTGATGGTAAAGGTATATTTGGAGTTAGGTAATATGTAATATGTATACATCTTTTCACAGGGAAAATTGGTACTTATTCCTAATTTCTATTACTGTTTCTTTTTTTGGCTCAGTGTTTTTCTTTTTCTTTTCCTCCTTGATGTTTTTATTAACCTGGAAAAACTTTTCAATGAAATTCTTTTAAAAAGATTATAGCTTTAGTTTGTTGAAATTTATGGTTCCAAATTTACATATTAATCATTGCCACTTAGTTAAAGGAGTCATAATCAGAAGAACATTTTACACCAACAGCCCAATCCAAAGTGCTGGTCTGGCACAGCTTGTTTGCTTCCTAAGCACTTTGGCAGGAGAGCTATGCTGGTGCCCAAACCCAGGAATGTCTGGTGCAGATGCCACCGTGAACACGTGCCCCACTGTTCCCCCAATGACCCCACCTGCACCCGTCAATGGCTGGGCTGCCCCCATGATAGGCATACAAGTGGCAAGCAATGGCGCAGCTAATGGGTGAGCTGTGATTCCTGCAGCCCATAAACACCTCCCTCTTCCTGATGGAGCTAGCAGCTGGGGACTAGGCACCACCACGAACTTTGTGGCAACTGCATAGTGGTGCTCTGTTGAGGTTGGGTGCCCAGATGAGCTGCTGATGGGGTACATGGCCCAGGGCCTGGAAGTTGCATGCCTTTCTGTGGCAGGCCTGAGGCAAGCACCCCCCAGAGGAGTGTACACTGGTGGGGCAGTCCTGCCCCTGTTTATGTGGTTGGCCAGTGGCTGTGACTCCCTTCTGGGGTCAGAGTCAGAGGGGTGGCCCAGTGTGGGGCAGAGCTGGTGAGATGCCCCAATGACAGGGCACATTCCAGTAGCCCTAGCAATGCTGTCAGAACTTGCCCATTGGGGGGGTGGCTGCCAGTGCCACAGCCATCCAGTGCAGGTACCCTGCTCCACTGCCAGTCATGCCCACTCCTTGGGACATGGTGTGAGATGGGGTTCCCACCCAGGGAACATCCCATTGAGTAGTACCCAGGGGCATTGACGGGGACAGCACCCACCAGCAGGTGAGTAAGCATACTCGGAGGCACTGGGTGTCCAAAAGAAACTTTATTCATCCATAGGGAGCATACATGTTATCCAGACAACTGTTGGCACAGGGCAGGGGACATCCGCACCATATGCTGGTCAGGCTGCAGGCCCCATGCCTGCACCCCTAGCATAACTTCCTCATCCTCTCCACCCCCATCCAAGTCTGAGGGTAGCTTGTCTACCTCATCTGGCCTGCCAGGCTGTGGATCAATGGCCCCACGTCCCCCTCAGAGGATGTGGAGTCTGCCGTGGAGCAGGGACCCCACTAGCCACTGTATACATGGACTGGCCAAGGCCAAGCATCTGGATGAATGCCATTCCAGCTGTTGTGGCCTGGAATGTCTATGTCATGGCCCATAGTTCTGACAGCACCTCTGCGAAGAACACCACCATGCAGGCTCCTGCGGAAAAGGAGGCAAATGAGCATGGGAGCCATCTGCCAATGGGTCCCATTGCCACCCGACTGGACCCCCTATCACCTGGCAGTTCTGGGCCCTCAAGATCCTCACATGCATCTCCCTGCTCCAGCTGCCCGTGGTTGTCCCCCTTGGTGAGGAGAGGGATGGGTTCTGTGGCAGGGTGGCTTCTCAGATAGCATTTGCCCCTCTGTTGCTGCCTGAATCAGGGATGTGGCTGTGTCAACAACTGCCAGTTCCAAAACCTGGCCCCAGAGGCCCTTTACCCTGGAGTCTGCACCACCAGCCCCAGCCCTGGATTTACCAGCAAGGCTCCTCCATGATGGCTGAGGGGTTGACCACCAGAATCACTGCCTCTGGCCCCAGCAAGCCCTGTTTGACCACGCACTTATACAGGACACCCTTGGCCATGAGGGCCCTGATCCATTTCCTCACTGGCACAAAGGAGTCATTCCACTACTTCTTGGTGGAGTGTTTTATCTGCGTAGCATCACCAGGGCAGACACCCTCTCTATTGCCATTGCCAAAAGGCCTGATGGCAACCAGTGGCTGAAGTGTCCTGCCTGTAGCGAGAGCGACCTCAATGTGCTCCACCACTAGGCTGTACAGGAGCACCTTCTGGGCCTCAGTCTAGTTGAACTGCCGATGGGCTCTGCTCCCACTAGTGCTCTCTGCAGATATGGCATCCCCCACCTGAGGAATGCAGGGGATGGCCCATGCACCATAGGAAAGGGAAGGGAGTGGGATACCAGCATGCCCCTAACAGGCATTCTGCAGGATGGACACAGATAGCCAGGGTGGTGATGCTGAATACCTGTCCATGGACCCACCTTTTCCCTCCACCACAGGACCCAGCAGTGAGGGCCTTGCCTGGTGCCTGCTCCTGCTGGCCAACATCCAGACATTGTGCCTCGTCCCCTTCCTGCTGGAGCTGTACGTCGGGGCAGTGCGAAGCCTCTGGAGGAGTCGCCATGCCCGGCAGTACCGTGAGCACACCAGCTCTCTCCCATTCTTGAATGGCATCTGCCTGGACAGGGTGGCCATTCAGGCCCTGCGCAAGAAGTTTGCTCTGGTGCTTTAGGGGCATGCCTTGGCAACCAGGGAAATCCGGGTCCTGCAGCAGAAGCTGCTCTCGCTCTGCTTCTTGTCAACTTGGTCTTTCTAGGGCATTGTGGTAGAGGTCCTGGAGTTCTCCCAGTGCCTCCATGGCTTCCTGAAGGTGATGATGGGGTGGCTCCAGAAGCACGTGCACTTGCCCACCAAGGAAGCCAAGCTGGCCCCCATCCAGGCCTGCTTTGTATCCATGGTGGGATTCCAGAATGTGGTGAGAGTGGTGGACTGCACCCATGTTGTGCTTTGTGCCGCTGGGAGGAGCCCCAGGTCTACCAGAATCAGCACTGCTTCTACAGCATTAATGTCTCAAGAGGCCTACAAAAACCAGGGCATCTTCACAGACCTGGTTGATAAGTTTTTCCCCTTGCATGGGTGCCAATGAGCACCACCACTGTTTTTCTTGATGTAACTCTCTCCTGCCTTGAATGGTGTTCCTGGGTCTGAAGCAGCTTAGGGAGCTGGCTACCTCGCACCCCACCCCCTGGACTTCCCCCTGAGTGCCAGCGTGGCGGTGGGGAGGGGGTTTATGCCATATTTACACACATGCATGGCCATCGCTGAGCACTGGCATAAGGCTGCAGTGGAGTGGTGCTGTGGCTAGGTGCCAGCATGGGTGTGTGTGTGTTACGCCAGTATAAGTGTGGGTTACACTGGTGTAGCCCTTAGTTCACTCCTTGAGCACTTCCCTTCCCCTTTAGGATTGAGCTGCAAGAATTTTACCTTTAATGAAATGACACAAAATGTAGTGGGAAGAATGTTAGACAGACACAGGACATCCAGATTCAAATCTTCATTCAGTCATGATACTGATCGGGTGAGTTTACAGCACTCACTCCTCAAAGCCCAACCTACTTTACTAGGTTATTGTGATAATGACAATATAACAGGGGACAATCATACATTCATTCACAGGTCCTGAGAAGGAGGGTAGGAAACATTTCAATGGATAATTGTTTGGCTTGGCGATACTGTTTGCCTAGTCAGTGGATAAGAGCCCCATGGCACAGAGTGGTAAGCTGCAGTACTGCAGCCCAAGCTCTGCTCACCACCTGAGTTCAATCCTGACAGAAGCCTGGTTCAGGTGACTCAGCCTTCTATCCGTCTGAGGTCAGTAAAATGAGTACCCAGTTTCCTGGGGGTAAAGTGTAGATGACTGGGGAAGGCAACAGCAAACCACCTCGTAACAAAAAGTCTGCCAAGAAAATGTCATGATGTGATGTCCCCCCATGGGTCAGTAATGACTTGGTGCTTGCACAGGGGACTACCTTTACCTTACCTAGTCAGTGGATGGAGATTTTTCACACTAATTAAACAAATAATATGGAAATCATAGTCCTAATTTTTTATACCAAGATACTTGAGACTTTTTAAAATGTGAAACTTCTGGTCTATTCCAATATTCATTTGATGTTCTAGTAGGTCAGCCTTGGGTTACAGTTCCACTCTTGTCTGTCTCCAGATAATAAATATGTATTCCTCTCTTCAAAAGTAAGAAACATGTTTTCTTCTGGAATTCTTCTGAGAATCCCTAGCTGTGGTCATTCCTTCCACTTTAAAAAACAGAAAACCATAAATTAATTTGTTGCTTATCTGAATCCTTGGGGCTTTCCTCTATGCTGTGAAAGTTGGTAGAAATATACCTCTTCATATCTGCAGTATAGACTAGAGACTAGAAATGGGCTAGAGACCCACCAGTTTGATCTCTACAACTTTACATTTTAAGCCTCAGGCTTCGAGTCTATCATCAGAGTGAATGTTCTTTCTGACCTGTGGTAATCTTGGAAATATACTGCAGTAGGTTGTAGATAGAAGCAGGATTAGCGGCTGGAGAGATTTCTCCTTGAGATGAAGTTCTTACTGTTGTTGCAGCTGGTTCTTCTTTCTCCCAGGATAAGCAAGACTCTCATTGTTAAGTGCAGGATTAGAGATCCACACCCTCCAGTCCAAGAATATCATCAGCCAGGAGACTTCTTTGTTGGGGGCATTGCTTCTCAGAGCTTCGACATCAATCCAACAGAATTTGACAAATATCCCCAGCCAGCATTGGTTGGAGATCTAATGTAAGCTTTTATTTATTTATTTATTTATTTATTTATTTATTTATTTTTTTATTTATTTTTTTATTTTTTCTACCTGAGTCCTAGGAGCAAAGGTCTATTACATTTATATTGTATAATGTGTCAATATTTGTTGATCTAATATTCTACAATCATATCTATTAGTTTGCCTTCCTTCCCTATGCCACAAAACTACATATGCAGCTACTGTATTTGAAGTCAGATTAGTACAGCATTTAACACAATACTGTCAGTCCTGTCTGGCTTTAAGTCCCCATGGTTTCCAACACTGATAGATCTTTCCCAACACTGGTTAGTTGTAATCTGTTAACTGGATGTACTAGAGATGGATCCTAGGACTTTCTGAGTGCAAAGTGAGTTCTCTGCAGCTGTACTGCAAGTCACCCCCCATAGCCTTTCCAACATCTAGTACATATGGTCTTTCCTACCATTAGTATGTTTCTTTTTCATTTTGTCCTAATAAATTTGTTTTAAACTCTCCCTGAGTCTGCATGAGGTTGTTCCATAAATGATGCAGATAAACACACTCCAGTTTTCTGGAGCCTTTGGGCATAATCAGCTCATTGATTTTTAATTATCCCCACATTAACCACATATTTCCCTACAATCAAGAGTCTTTGGAGGCTTATGATCCCATCTAGAAAGTGTTTACTGCTAAGGTATTTTAAGCAGAGACCATGTGAATTAATTGTTGCAAATGTAATGGAGCCTGAGTCCTCCCTATTTTTTTTTAAAAAAAGGTTCTCCCTATTCCCTGGAAAACAGCATCCCTCCCAGCCAGTCTTAGCCCTGTGACAGGTGATGTGAGTTGTCTTGGTCAAACACAAAGTCTTTCTTAGGAGAGAAGGAAATTTTAAACTATAGTCGCCTTCCATGTCAGCCATTTTGGGGCACATGTGTGCAGTATATGTGCTGCACTCGCAGTACCTTGTATCTTCGGAGACACACCTTGCTTGAATTATGTTAGACTCCAGCTGGTCAGCTCAAACATGAATGATTTTATTTATTATTTATTTATGTCATTTATATTCCGCCTTTCTCACTAAGACTCAAGTTCAGTGTAGTGGTTAAGAGCACGGGACTCTAATCTGGAGAACTGAGTTTGATTCCCCACTCCTCCACTTGAAGCCAGCTGGGTTATCTTGGGTCAGTCACAGCTTCTAGGAGCTCTCTCAGCCCCACCCACCTCACAGGGTGTTTTGTTGTGGGGATAATAATAACATAATTTGTAAACCACTCTGAGTGTGTGTTAAGTTATCCTGAAGGGTGGTATATAAATAAAATGTTATTATTATTATTATTAAGGCAGATTACATAGTGTGAGATTAATGCAATCATTGGCAAGAACAAGGGCAGGCATTTCCATACAGTGTAAAGAACATTTCCATAAACAATGTCACAAGCTAAATGAATACAAGTTTACAAATACATAGCATTAGCAAGGATCCAATATGGGGTTAAAGAATTGCTGAAACAAAACATAATCAATTCTAGGACTTACATTAAACAATATGAAGCATAGGTAGTATATAGGAATACATATTTAAAGCAACAGATAATATGTAAGGCAACATAAAGGTGAAGTCTATGGTTCCTAACTCATTAGCGAAACGTCTGGGACCCCTTTCCTATAATACCAACCTCCTAGCTGAGAAAAAAGCCTTTTTGAACAATTCAGTTTTGCATTGTTTGTGGAAAGCCAGGAGCATAGGGGCTCTCCTGACCTCCTCAGGCAGGCTGTTCCAACAATAACATTTCCATGAATTCTTAAAATGGATGCACCTTCCCTTTCTTAAATTACAAAGCTTGTCTCAACATAGGTGGTTTAGGCACATTTTAATATAACGATAAAGAATATGATGTGATGATTTTTAAATTGTGAAATATCCTGCTAAAGTATCCAAATCTCATTCTAGCACCGTACCTAAGAATTACCAACACATCCTGGCCTTGGTATTTGCTGTAAAAGAGATCAATGAAAACCCTCAGATCTTACCCAATGTCACCTTGGGCTTTCAAATCTATGACAGCTATTTCAGGACAAAGCAGACCTATCATGCCACAATGCAACTTATGTCCACCTCAAAGACATTTGTACCTAACTTTAAATGTGACACCCAGAATAATTTGCTAGCAATCATTGGGGGGTTGGACTCCCAAACTTCCCTCGATGTGGCAACAGTATTGGGACTCTATAAGATTCCACAGGTAAGATGTTTTGGTATTTGACACATTGGTTAACATATTGTTTGTTCTTCAGAACTGATTGTTGGGTTGAAGAAAGAACTGAATGTGGTTTAAAAGTTCAGAAAGACTGTTTATATGAAATAGAAGACAATGATTTGATGATTTGTGGATTTATGGAGTGAGAGATTTTGACACTATAAAAAAGTAAGCTTTTAATCATTACCTAGAGAAAGTGTGGATTTGACATGATATAAATACTTGTTTTGTAGAAGATTGGAAACCTTTAAGTTTAGATTTTTTTCTTGTTTTTTTTCTATATTAGATATTTTTGTATGTTGATTTTTTGTTTGTTTTGTTAGCATGTGTGTAACTGTCATTTGTAAGGTTTGTTTTTAAATATATAAATCTCTTAACAAAAATTAAATAAATAAATAAGATAAATATGGACAAGGACTCTGGATATAATTCACGCAGAAAAACTTACAACCAAAGAAGCAAGAACAGCATTTTGAGGCATAACATACCAACATTTAGAGCAGAGGGACTCTAATCTGGAGAACGGGGTTTGATTTCCCTACTCCTCCACGTGAAGCCAGCTGGGTGATCTTGGGCCAGTCACAGCTCTTCCAGAGCTCTCTCAGTCCCACCCACGTCACAGGGTGATTGTTGTGGGGATAATAACGTATTTTGTAAACCACTCTGAGTGGGTGTTAGGTTGTCCTGAAGGGTGGCATAAAAATCAAATGTTGTTGTTATTTCATTCAGTGTCATGAACATGCTCAAAATCCTTATTTGGTACATATTGTTGATCCTGGTAACTAATCAATAATTTTCCTAGTGATATGAGAACTTCCGTATTGGTAGGTCCCATACCACACCATAAACATCTGTAGGAAGAAATCCCATTCCACATTCTGACTTCATTTGAAGCAATGCTGCAAGGTTTCTTCTTTCCTCCATGGGTCTTTATTAAAGACACAAAACTGCAGGGAGGGATCATACAGATATTCAGCAGCAAACTGTTGCTACTTACTTCTCCACTCCAATTTCACCTAAATGCATTGGAAGTGCAGAGACCATGATGATTTGATAGGGGTGAGCAAGTTGACCCAGTCAAGATGGCAGTTCTGTGAATGAAGGTAAAGCCAATATGTGGGGTTCAGCGTAATCTGAATGGACTTCTACTCCCCTGAAATATCAGCTTTGTGATCTGAGGATGACTCCAGATGCTGCTCTGTCTATAGAAAAATAGATGACTTGCAGTGCTTTCTAGCATTTAGCTGTTCAGCTACTGAGGACATTTCTGGAGAAAGGTGACCTGGCCAGTGTGTTTATAGACACTTTGGAAACATGCAGACTACTTTAATATAAAATGCTCCAGGTAAGCCTGCCAGTGAAGGCAGCTTGAAAACGTGAACAGAGGGAGGCTGCAGTGACCATTTAGCTCAGTAGGGTTTATCAGTGACACTACCTCCAAGTTAGTTTCCCTGGGCCAGTTGAAGGGGCTGATATTGACCCTGGATGCTCTGAATAGGTTGGACAAAGTTCCCAGGGGTCGGCCTTAGAGATGGGTACGACCCAAAATAAATTAACGATCCAGCCGATCGTCGATCGGCGCTGGTGACGATCCACAATAAACGATCCACACCAATCATCTCCTGTTCCCGAGCCGTGGATCATGGATTGTGGATCGTGGATTGTGGAGGCCAAAGCGGGGTGCGCTGCTATTCCCAGCTATGTGGGAAGGTGGGTGCTGGCAGTGGCAGCCGGGCCTGGTGGGCACGGGGAGATGGCGACGAGCCGCCTCCCCTCAGGGGGCGGGGGGGGGGTCTGGCCTGTGTTTGGCTGTCAGAGCTGCCTATCAGGGTTTGCAGGGATGAGATTGGAGTTCCCATGGCTACAGAACACCCCCTTCCCCCTCCCTCCCCTGGCTGTCTTCTCCCAACTGGTGACTGCTTTGCCGCTCCGTGGTTGTAAGGAAGCCCTGCTGATCAAGGAAAGCTGGGCTTCCATTCGGGTTTCCAGGGTGACAGAAGGAGGGCAAACACAGCTCAGGCATTCCCCTGGCTCTGTTGCCAGGGGAATAGATTGCTGGTGCCTGAGTGTCTGGCTTCCTGATCCGAGTACAATCGCCCCGATCAAGCCCCGATCCAGCCCCCCCCCCCCGATTGCTGCATTGTTGGCCATAGCCGAGCACGATCAGCCGGGTCCCGATCACGCGATTGCCATTATCGTGTTTTTTTTTTTATCGTAATGCAGATCGTGCCCATCTCTAATTGGCCTCCACATGTACAATCAAACTTGGATTTTGAGGTCATCCTGGAGGCTTGGCTGAGGAAACCTGCTTTTTCACAGATTTAACCCAGTAAGATGTAGTCATTAGAGAATCGGAGTAGGATGTGGGAGACCCAGGTTTGAATCCCCTCTCTGCCAAGGAAACTCAAGGGGAGACTTTGGGTCAGTCACACTCTCTCAGCCTAGCCTCCCTCACAGGATTGTTATGAGGAAAAAATGGCATAAGTTGCTTTGGGTCTCCAAAGGGGAGCAAGGTAGAGTATAAATGAAGTAAACAAAGAAACTTGCATTGATTCATGAAAAGGCATTTTTGACCACCACTTCTAAATTATGGAAAACCTTAACTCAGAAGGTGAATCTCTGTATACCAATGTATGACTTCTGGAAGTCCAAGAATTATGAATCCCCAAATGCCTTTAATGTTGAATAAAGTTGTCATATTTCCATCTGAACTGCATTTTATTTAGGTTCTTTACAGGTTGCTTTGTAGCTTTGTAGCTTTTACTATGGGCAATATCTGATGGGAAAACATATTATTATTATTATTCTATCTTCCCACTCTCCATCACCTCTAGATCATATATGGCTCTGCTCCTGTGACAGATACAAACCTTTCCCTCTACCAGATGTTCCCTAATGAAGCACTTCAGCATGCAGGGATTCTCTCTTTATTGCTGTATTTCAAGTGGACTTGGATTGGGGTCCTTGTTATGGATGATGAGAATGGAGAAAGAATTGTGCAAAGTTTACCTCCAGAGTTTTCCAAGCATGGTATCTGTGTTGCCTTAGTAGCATATCGCCCCAGAGCAAATTTTGTCACTGAAGTTTCAGATATGCTGGAACAGGGGCTGAAAGTACATGATCAAATTGTGGGCAGCAAAGCAAGAGTATTTGTAGTGTTTGGAAGATCTTATTCTGTCAATGACTTGATGTTGTTGCCGCATCTCTCAGATGGAGAAAATGGGTCATGGAAAGCAAAAGGCAAAGTGTGGATACTGACAGCTCAGATGGAGTTTACTTCATATGTTTATCAAACAACTTGGGATGCCATGGTATTCTGGCCTTCACAGTACATTCCAGTGATCTTCCAGGATTTCAGAAATTTGTGGAGAGAAGAAACCCTTACCACACAAGAGAAGATGGCTTTATACAGAAGTTCTGGTACCATGGCTTCAGCTGTAAATTCCCAGATCAAGTTCAGGGTCTGGATAAGAGAGAAGAGGGTGCAATTTGCACAGGACAAGAGAAGCTGGAGAGCCTTCCAGGATCTTTTTTTGAAATGAGCATGACTGGCCACAGCTACAGCATTTATAACGCAGTCTATGCTGTGGCCCATGCGGTACATGCCATGCTGACATTCCAAACTAAACACAGAGGACTGATAAGTAGAGATGACTTGAATATTCGAGGGCAATACCAATGGCAGGTAAAGCAAATACAGGAGAACATCAGTTTTGTAGATGAAAAAAGAGGCTCTATTTTATGTAGCAAACCAGCTCTCTGAGTTGTCGTTCTGCAAACATTCTCCTCTTCCTTTCTCTAGTTCATATTTCACTGAACAGCCCTTGCAGTCTTTGTCATGGTCTGTAAATTGTAAACTGTAATTTTTTTCACTGAAATAACTTGTTCTCCTACATTCTCTGGGGCAAAATGGGTGATTTCTTCTTCTGTCACTCTCCCATCACCTGAAAGTGGTGCATGGCAATATTCTGCTGCTTCATTCATGATATCTGCAAGTTTTGGTTTTGAAAATTCATATCCCCTGCTTCCTTCCTTGTGTCTAAGGAGCAGGAGAGCAGCATTAGGGATAAATATTCTGTTGCTCAGGCAAACATCTTTGTAGTTTTCATAGGTGTGCTGCCCAGCTCCAATATGGGGCACTAAATCTGGGTATACACAAGCACGTATTTTGGTCAATATTTGTGGAAATATGAGAGAGAGATCTAAAAGAGAGAGACCTTAACTAAACTGACCTTTGGGAACAAAGCAAGAAGGGGAAGCAGTTTTTAAAATGACATGGGGAAAATCAATTCCATTAAATCAGATAATGTAGCCAAAAGCAATCAAACAATTTCTAGTGGAAGTGATCACATTAAGCTAGATGTGTTCACCGAAGGTTAGCCAAATTGGAGCTCATCAATGATGTATGGATGGTGGGGAGAGGTTAGGGGGGAAGAAACTGTACCACAGGTTGGGGAAGGAATGAGTTCAAGGATTCGGGGGACGAAATAGGTAAGGGTTTAGGATGGGCTTCTGAAACTTAGCAGAGCAAGGTGGAGAGAATTGATGTGGTACCCAGCCAGGAGGTGTTTGGGAGGGAAATGGAGAAGAGAGGTGTGTGTGTGCATTGCTGACAGATCGGGCTTTGAACCGGTGGGAGAGGAAAAGAGTACAAAAAGAGGGAGAAAGACATGGGGGAAACTGGAACAAGAATGGAAGGGTATGTTGCTTCCTCTTTTGCCTTAAATCACTTAAATGGCACTAGAGGTGTTTTAAAATTCAAAAATAACAAAATATTTCATTTAACATAAGAGGAGAAAAGTCAGGTGAATTCAGGGGTTGAAAAATTCTGGAGGAACAGTACTGGGATGAGACTGAACTTAGCGGGAGTTTTCCATCTATGCAAAATGTGCACGTTTTTTCTGCCAGTGATTTGAACAAGGTTTTCTGAGTTCCTCCAAGGCATGTGTTTAATGGGGCAGGAGATGAAGGCATTCGGCTGATTGAAGTCTTGATTTATTTTTTGGGCAAGTAGGTATTATATTGGTCACTTCTGAATGGAATGGATTTTGTATAGAGTACCGTCTGGGTTGTCCTGACTTGATTTAGTTTAGTGAGATTATAGACTCAAAAGGTCAGTTCTTGATAAAAATTGTGACCATTTCTCCTATGAGTTAATTCCCCCTATCCAAGCCAATTGAAAGGACCCCCCTCCCAAATAAAATAAATACCCTTCTGAGTGCTTAAAAGGTAAGCAGAAAATCCCATTTGTCTCCTATGGCTATAATGGGTAGGGTGGCAGCATGTTGCAATACCTGCATGTGTGAGGCAGAGCCTGCTTTTAAATCTCTCAGCACCGTTCACGTTGGCCAGGCACCAGCTCAGCTAAGCCATTCAGGTTGCGTGCCATGAATGAATTTAAACTGTCCACTTAGAAGCTCAGAGAAACATGAACTTTATGTTTTCATTTGAATTCTTTCTTAGGAACCTCAAATGAGCTGTTCTATTGATTAGAAAGTATTAGCTGCCAGCCCAGCTCTTAAAATTGCTTCTCATTCTGCATTGCAATGACTGACCCTGGATCCAACCTGTGACTTGTGTCAAATCTATATATCCCTTGCATACAGGCCACAAAGATGCTGAAACAGGCTGTGGTGGGGGGAGGTATTTGAGTCTGTGGCACAAGAACATGTGGCCATATTGCCTTTAGAGATGGGCACGAACCTAAATACGACCCCAAAAAACCCATGAACCAGGCCGGTTCGGGGTTCGTGAACCGGGGTTCGTGGAAGCTCCTTTCCATGCTGGTTCGTTGGGTCATATTTACAGGGGCAGTTTAAATGGCTATTTCCCCAGGGGAATGGCCATTTCAACTGCCCCTTTAAGGGCCCTGCCACAGCAGGGGATCCCCCCGCCTGCCAGTTGATAGTTTAAAGGGACCTGCCATGACAGGGCCCTTTAAACTGCCCAAACCCCAGCCCCCTTCCGCCCAGCCCCCACCCCCAGCCCTAGCCCTACACTTACCTTATCCTGCAGTGCAGCCTCCTTCCTCTCCTCCCAGGAGGGGTGGGGAGGTCATTTTTGGCCTCTTCCACCACCCTGGGGGCCTGCAGGGTGATGGAAGAGGCTGAAAACAGCCTTCCTGCCCTTCAAATGGCTGCTGAGGCAGCCATTTGAGGGGCAGGGAGGCCGTTTTTGGCTTCCTGCCCCTCAAATGACTGCTGCAGCAGCCATTTGAAAAGCAGGAAGGTCGTTTTCAACTGTAGGCATGGTGCTGGCACACCACACAGTGTACATGCTAAGTCTTTACATTCCTGCATTTTTGATTCCTGGTCGATTGGCACACCACCCAGGAACCAGGAAAGCAGTGTCAATATGTTTCATCTGAGCATAGTAAGTCTCTTATCCTTCTCAGAGCACAATATTCCCATACACTCTAAGTAATATTCTTACATGTCTTAAAGGTCCACTGTGTTCCTCTCACTATGCTTCATAGATAAGACAAACGCTGATTACAGCATGTTTGCCCGGTCGCCTGTGACTGGTTTAGAATATGCTCCTGTTGTTGTAACTGTTGCTATAGACATATTTGGGCATTGCTCTTTTCCGGGTTCCTGAAAGCTTTCTCAATAAAGCTCTCGCCTCCATGTTGGAGGGACAGACTTTGCATCCAGATCTCGGTCTCGTGTCGTTACTACATTCAACCTCTTCCGTTGCCCTGCAGGCCCTCAGGGCTGCGAAAGAGGCTGAAAACGGCCTTCCCACCCCTCCTGGGAGGAGAGGAAGGACTGCGCTGCAGGATAAGGTAAGTGTGGGGTTGGGGCTGGGGGAAGGGGGGGCTGGGGTTTGGGCAGTTTAAAGGGCCCTTTAAACTGTTAAATGCCCCTTTTCCTGCTGCTGTTAAAGCCAGAAAGGGGCATTTAAACCCCACAAACCACAAACTGGTTCATAACTGGTCCAGTTCGGTGGTTCATGGTTCGTATTTTTTTTTTGTTCCGTGCCCATGTATAATTGCCTTCTGGAATAGGACAGTAGTTCCTTTTGTGGACTATTTCTGTTAGGGTTACAATGTTGGGGGATGCCCACCAAATTTATCAGAAATAATAGGAAACTTGCCTCTATTCTGGACAGATGTTCATACATGCCATTCTGAAAGGTCTGACTCAATATAACCCAGTTGCAGCCTCCTATAACATTTCCTCTTGTTACATCTAGCTCCATCACTTCTTTAGAGGTCTTACATTTAACAACAGTGCTGGAGACAAAATTTCGTTCAACGAGAACGGGGAGCTGGTAGCTGGATTGGATGTTATGAACTGGATTAGTCCCTCAAACAACACCTTTCACAGAGTGAAGGTTGGGAAGATAGACCATCGGGATCCCCAGGATTCTGAAGCATTTACCATTAACGATGAAGACATAAAATGGCCGAGATGGTTTATTCAGGTAGGGTTCAACAGTTTGAGGTTTAGGAGCCTTTTGGTTGTGAATATACTCTGAGGGTGAAAAGTGAAGTTCACTGGACAGTGATGAGCCTCTAGGAAGTTCCGAGCTTGGCTTGAAAGTAGCACGGGGGGTAGAACTGATGTTACAAAGGATGACCCAAAGCTAAACACAGAGGAGCAGATGAAGTTAGACTGGCTCCTGTGTTGGAAGGAAAGAAGTCAGCAGAACAAAGGGAGAGGCCTTGAGGGCTGTCAGGAAAAGGAAGGAGGAAACAGTGGGGGAGAGATATAGGGGAAAGTGAGATGCCTCCTGCAAGTCCTTGCAGTTCCCCCCTCCCTGTACTTAATAAACAGTGAATTAATTATTTGTTAGACAAACATACATGATGTTAGTATTTCAAATGTTACTGAAGAAGAATTTTGGGAAGCAGAGTACAAGCGGCGTCTGACTCCTTGCAGCTGAACATTTATATGTAAAATGACTATATTGACTACAAAATGACTACAACTATTTAAACCCAATAAAATCATTCTCATTTTTTGTTTGTTTATCAGACACAGCCTATTTCAGTATGCAGTGATAGTTGTCGTCCTGGCAATTTCAAGAAAGTGAAGGAGGGGGAGCCATTTTGTTGCTATGATTGTCTTCAATGTCCAGAAGGGAAGATTTCAGACCAGAAGGGTAAGGCATTCTATAGATATTTCAGTAAGAGGAAAAGGCAGAGGAAAATCAGGCACATGACATGATTACCTATCTTCATTATTTTGACATGTGACTTGATCAAAAGGATGAGTAGGATTGGGGCTGGAAGAAAGCCTCTGGAGACGACATCAACTGAAGTGAATGCTCACTGGGAGAATTTCTGGTAGTGCAAGTCAATGTAATTTGATTTAAGCAGGATTGGAGTCTTCCTGGCACTGCAGTATAAATCTTGGTTCGCTCTTTAACCTTCCATGAGAATCCCTGAATTTAAATTTTACAGGCTTCTGTAAAAAAATTGCTTCTTTCCTCTCTTATTCCTTGTGATCCTTGCTGAAGAAGCAGAGGGGAATCTGTTCACATGTGAGGAAGCTTGCCCCACTGGTCTCTCCCAGGATACCATGCCATCACTCAAGCTGTGCCTATCCTCTTTCTACCTGTCTTACAGGGGAAGGTGTATTTGACTGTGTGCAGGTTCTGTCACCCCCCCCCCCTCTTGTCTGCAGCCCAGTCAGGAGGAGTTCTTGTTTTATGAGTGGACTCAGCAGTTAGGCACCCTGGGTGGGGTTCCTTGATCACAATTCTGAGATCTTTAAATGGAAAATATTTTTCTTCACTAAAATACACTCTCAGTTCACTAAAACACAAGGCATTGGATTACAATGTATAACCAAACTAAAAAAGGGTGTAAAACAAATGAGGCTAAGTTATAAAGTCACTGGTGTCTCCTTGGCATTTCCTTCCCTGGAATGGACTTAAGCCTGCAGGAACTTTGAAAGCAGAGAATGGTCCCTGGAGAGATCACTCCATTAGCGCCTTCTTGCCAGCCCTTGAATTGCTGGCTTCCAAAAAGACCTTTTAATTTTTTATAAAAATTTTTAAAATTTATTTTATCAAAATAAAAAGGGTACAGAAAGAAAAAAGAGAGGGGAGGAAATGATAAGGTCAAGAAAATTTTACAACTGTTACAAGAGTTGTTAAGACTGCACAAAAACTTAAATCTTTTTCAATGTTTGTCAATATATCAATGGAGATGACAACCTTTATTAAATCTGGTTACTATACATTATCCCTCTTAATGCATACCTCCTCTTTCTCAACATTCAATAATAAAAATTAATGATCAAAAAGGATCATTACAATATTTCAACTTATCTCTTAATATAACTCCGAATGGACCTTTTGACATTTCCGGTCGATGATTGAATGATTGAACTTTAACCTAGCATGAAACTGGAAGTGGATCTCCACTGGCACCTTCCCTCCCAAACTTTTAAAACACTCAGATGAAGCTACCATAGAGTGAATTAGCTCATTGATCCCTCAAGCTCAGTATTTCTTCTCAGACTGGCAGTGGCTCTCCAGGCTTTTTAAAATGCATCTTCACCTCATCTACTACCAAATCCTTCACCTCATCTACTACCAATTTCTTTTAACTGGAGATGCTGGGGATTGAACCTGGGACCTTATGCATGCCAAACAGATATTCTGCTACAGAGCCATGGCCCCTCCCCACTCTCCCTCCTCACTGTATCTAAAATAGCCACCTATCTTGCCCCGTTCTGGCATGTGGGCAAATGTTCATGTTTTCTCTGAGATCAGGGCATCCTTGAGTAGAGATGGGCACAAACTGGAAAAAACCAAACCATGTGATTCATGGTTCGTCAAATTTCACGAACCACAAACCACGAACTTTCACAAACTTGTCCCTGGTTCATGAACCAGCTCATTTGGTTTGTGAAACCGGCACATCCGGGCCAGAAAACCATCACTTCTGGGTCAGCAGAAGGTCACTTCTGGGTCAGCAGAAGGTCTGCAGGAAGTCCATCCCCTGTTGTCTAGGGGCCAAGCTACAAGTGACGAATGACACTTGAACGGCAAGTGGATTGAGTGAAGCGCAAGTGAACAGGGAGAAATACACTTGCCGTTCAAGTGTCATTCGTCACGTGTAGCTTCGCCCTAGGAAACTGATTGATTGGCACCAGGCTGTCTGCAGTCATGAACCAAAAAATGAACCAAATGAACCAGCCTAAAGTTCGTGGTGGTTCATCAGAAATGGGATCTGACGAACTGTGGTTCGTGAACCATGAACTGGCCTGGTTTGTGCTTAATTTTGGTTCATATTTTGGTTCGTGCCCATCTCTATCCTTGAGTACTTTTTAAGGGATGCTGCATCTCTCTTTCCTAAGAGCTTCCAGGATTTCTTTTATGTCATAAATATATTTGTAAAATTGACATTCTATTAATACTTAATAGGTTAATGAGTCCTTCTTAAAAGATTTCTTACAGTCTACAATGGGAAGAAAATATGAAAATATGCCTTAATAAAAATGGGCCATGACACCCATTGAAGCAGGTGGGTGGGATCATAGTTGGCTTCACAAATATCCTCATTCATCTTTCTCTTCAGAACTGAAAATTAGAAAAACATTTTCTACCACAATGAATGGTAAGTTCTAGGCAGTTTTTGAGACTTTTTTTTTCTTTTGCAGACATGAATGACTGCTATAAATGCCCAGATGAAAAATTTCCAAACAAAAACCAGGATTCATGTATTCCCAAGGATATCACTTTCTTGTCATATGAAGAACCGTTGGGACTCAGCTTAGCCATTTTTGCTCTCTCTCTCTCTTTGATCACAGCTCTGGTGTTGGGAACATTTATAAAGCACCGGAACACTCCCATTGTGAAAGCAAACAACCGGAGCCTCACCTACACTCTCCTCGTCTCCCTTCTGCTCTGCTTCCTTTGTGCCCTGCTGTTCATTGGCCAACCTGAGGTGGGGACATGCCTCCTCCGTCAAACTGCCTTTGGCACCATCTTTTCAGTGGCCATTTCTTGCATACTGGCAAAGACCATCACCGTGGTGCTGGCTTTCATGGCTACCAAACCAGGAAGCAGGATGAGGAAATGGATGGGGAAAAGACTGGCCAACTCCATTGTTCTTTCCTGCTCCCTTGTCCAAGGAGGCATTTGTGTTGTGTGGCTAGCAACATCTCCTCCATTCCCAGATGTTGACATGCAGTCAGTGACTGAAGAAATTATATTAGAATGTAATGAAGGATCTGTGGCCCTTTTTTACTATGTCTTAGGCTACATGGGCTTCCTGACCATTGTAAGCTTCTCTGTGGCTTTCCTTGCCAGGAAATTACCTGATAGTTTCAATGAAGCCAAATTCATCACTTTCAGCATGTTGGTGTTTTGTACTGTTTGGTTATCCTTTGTTCCAACCTACTTGAGCACGAAGGGAAAATACATGGTAGCTGTGGAGATCTTTTCTATCTTGGCCTCAAGTGCTGGGCTTCTGCTTTTAATTTTCCCCCCTAAATGCTATATTCTTTTGCTGCATCCCAGGTTAAACAGCAGAAGTCATATATTTCTGTGCATTGCAACGTTCCTGAAACTTTCGCTCCAAACAGTTCTCCAGTGAAAAAGTATCAGCATAGTAGTGGTTTTGATGCTTACCAAATGAGGAAGTAGCATGTGAAAGTAGATGTGGGAAAGATCGGCCAACTCTATTGTTCTTCACTTATCCCTTATCCAAGCAGTCATTTGTGCTGTGTGGTTTGTAATATCTCACCCTTTGCTGTCATGTTATCTATGCCTCAACCTTAAAGAGCAATTTCTCCCATCTCAACCTGCTGGTCCACTCCAATCATCTTCAGAGGCCTTGCTTCTGGTGCTCCTGCAACCTGAGGTTAGACAAGTGGCAACCGAAGAACTGGGCCTTTTTGGTTTTGGCTCCTAAACTTTGGAACTCCCTCCTCAGGGAGATCTGCCTGTCTCCCTCTATCACTGTTTTCCACTAGCAGGTGAAGACTTTTCTGTTTCGATGGTTGTTGTGGATTTTCCGGGCTGTATTGCCGTGGTCTTGGCATTGTAGTTCCTGACCTTTCACCAGCAGCTGTGACTGGCATCTTCAGAGGTGTAGCACCGAAAGACAGGGATCTCTCTGTGTCAAACACTGTGTTAATTGGCAGAAGGTTATGTTTCCAAATAAATGAAGTTATCAACATTGCAGTTTATTAATAGGAAAATTATTAATAAGAACATTCATGAAAAATAGTTCTTATGAACAATACTCCATTGACTGGAGAAATCTCATCCAGCCAGGAAAGTTTTAATTTAATGAGCTACAGCTATCACTAAGGGCCAAGCTACAAGTGACAAATGACACTTGAACAGCAAGTGGATTGAGTGGAGTGCAAGTGAACAGGGAGAAATACACTTGCCGTTCAAGTGTCATTCGTCACTTGTAGCTTCACCCTAAGAGTCAAGTGTGGATTAGCACAGACGAGATTCATGTTCAAATCCTAATTCAGTCGTTACACTGACCCGGTGACCTTATGGCAATCATACTGTCTCAGCCTAACTTGTTATGACAGTGAAAATGGTGATTAAAGGGAACTTTCACATTCAGAGACTGTACACCTCTGAATACCAGTGCTGGGTGTATGCCTTTGCCTCTCTGCCCTGTTGCTGGCCTTCCCTCATAGCTGGTTGGCCACCGTACGAGATAGGATACTGGACTAGATGGACTACTGGTCTGATCCAGCAGGGCTGTTCTTAGGTTCTTATGGAGAAAAGAAGAAACAGGTATGCTGTTCTGAGCTGATCGAGGAAGCGTAGGGTGAACATATGAATAGTATTGGAATGGAACTTCTGAATCAAATTCTGTTTCCTTCATCAGTGGGTGAATTTTTTTTTACACTAAAAAATGTGAAAAGAGTACCTCTAATTATTTTATACAAAGTTATATTCATTTATGTTCTATATTCAAGACGCCATCCTTGATGAAAATTCACCCTCACCCCAAAAATCTGGCTTTAGATGAGTGTTTCTGAACCTTTATTTAATGTCATTCCAAAGCCTTGGCTCATTTGGAATTCAGCTAAGTAGAATAAAAGAAACTCTGTTGAGAAGTAATAATTTACTTTAATGATACTGCTCATCTGGCCAACAGGGCTTGGGGAATGTCACACTAAATACTACTAGAACAAACAGGTAATTTTAAAATAAACTTACATTTGCCAGTCTTAAAAATCCTTGAAATTTAATTACTTGTGCAAAAAACTTAGCAATGGCCAGTATAATTCTTAAATCCAAGCCAGAATCAGGCTCTTCTACTACAGACTAACATGGCTACCCACCTGAAACTATCTATAAATACTTTCCCCCTCAAACCAAAATTGCTACGTGTGTGTGTGTAGGAATCTGAGATGCCTTTATCACTGTGCATATCTATTTGCCCCCATATTCGGAAAGAAGAGACGGACACAAGGCTTGGGTGAAACAGGGCCATTTATTGACCAAACAAATCTAATTTAAACTAGGAACTAGTAACGGCAAGGGTGTAACTAGCGGTACAGTTCGAGCGAGAAGGTCACACTGACCAGCTCCTGATACTGCATGGGCGAGCAACCCCCTGCCCTAGGCGCGAGCCCTGCAATGCATGGCTGTAACCCAGCCGGCCAGGCGAATGGTTCCCCCCTTCAAAGCGCCATACACCCCAGCCGTAAAGCCCGAGGGAAGGCCTTTTCCAGGGGGTCCCAGGGCAGTCTGCCCTCTCAGCTGGCAGCCGTAAAGCCCGCCAGCCGATCCGAGACAGACCCCCATTCCCCACCAATGGGGATGTGCCACCGGGTGCTCACCAGCCCGCTCTGCCTACCCCGGCTAACCTGCCACCGTTAGGGCCAAGCCTCTGCTTAGGCCCTAACGCCCCACATCTCCTGCAGGGCTAACCACAACCCTTGCCGCAAGTCATTCAAAAAGATCTCATTGCCCTTAAAGGACAGATGGACACCATCTCCCCGGTAAAGGTCAGCATACGTGTCCCTAATCTGGGGATGGGGCAAATAGACCCCCAGCCCTGCACCCAAAGCCTTAAACATAGCCTTATTGGCCTTCCGCCTAGCCCGTTCGACCCCTTCGTGATCCAAAGCCTCCCTCCACACACGACGTGGGAGGATGGCTGACCACATTATCAGGACCCCGGGCCAACGCTGCCCAATAAACTCTAAATCGGCCTGTGCCTGCAGCGTAAGGGCCTTACCTTTGACCCAACCTAAATCATTCCCACCTAAATGTATCACTAAGAAATGCGGGGGAGGTGCACACCGTCCCCCAAACAAGAGAGGCAACAGGCCCGGCCACCGCAGGCCCCGACGGCCCTGCCACTCAATTTGCGCCCATCGACTGAGGCCAAGCTGGGACCCCAAATGCGTCCTCTTAGCCTGATGGGCGGCCCAGAAGATCATGCTGTGCCCGCAGATGAGGATCCGACACCTCCCAAAGCGAACCACAGCACCTGAAGAAGAAAAAACACAATCAGCCACAAATCATAACGGGGCCGGCAGAGGACGGACATACCCCCGGTACGCTGCCGACCGCCACCGCCCAACTCTGCGAATGGCTGCTTCTGGGTAGCCCATCGCAGCAGCTGTAGAGGCCGCCCCTATCCGAAACGAATGGGTACAGAACTTGAAACCCACAAGACCAAGCTTACCCAAGGCCTTTTCGGTAACCGCCCAGAATTGGTACCGAGTCAATGGGGACGCATCCAGATGGCGAAATAAGAGACCATCGTCAGACCCGCGCTTCTCCAGATACAAGCGCAACCCTCGTACCGGGCATAACTCTGCGTCAACACAGGATCCAAGCCGAACCACAGACCCCTTGCAATGTTGGTCGGTTTTGGACCGTCTGAGCCGAAGTGAAACTGCATCCCCTGCAAACTGCACATCTCCCACCAACAGCGCACGCTGTGATGAGTCCGTACGGGACTTGGCCACCAACTCCCCAATTCTGAGGGCCCCAAAGAAGGCCGTGAGCGCAGCAGCATGGAAAAGCGCCGCTTCATAGTCAGAAGAGCATACCGACTGCCAGGTGTCACCTAACCCCTTAAGGATGGAAGGAGAAATAGGCTGCCTGGCGTCAGGCTGGGAACCTACCTCCCGAGACCAACCCTCCAGCATCTTGCGCAACCTAAAGTCCCCAGTCACCTCCTGAAATCCCCGCGCCTTGCTATCAAAGGCCAGGGCAGCCAGAAGCCCTCTAATGGACTTCACAGAAAGGCCGCTCAACTTCCTATTGATGCAAAACTGCATAAGATGCTCAGCTGGAATGGGCCAAATCTGCTCCAAACCAGCCTCCAGTCGGAAACCCCCAAACTGCCGCACAGCGCGATCATACGACCTTCTTGTTCTAGGGGCGATGGCTAAACGGATGGCTCTGTGCACTTCGTCCCTCCAAGACTCCACAGTTCCAGAGGCATCAGGGATGGCATGGGATCGGCCTCGGGGGCCAGCTGACGAAACCGCTCCATCTGCTGGCGAGACAGAGCGTCCGCCACGCCATTATCAATACCGGGAACATGTCGTGCCCTAAACAGGATGTTGAGCTGAAGGCAACGGAGCGTGAATGGCCTGACCAGTCGCATGACCCTAGGCGACCTGGCCGAGAGGGAATTGATAACATGAACCACAGCCATGTTATCACACCAAAAGTGGACAACACGGTTTGCCAGTTCATCCCCCCACAACCAGAGTGCCACCAAGATTGGAAAAAATTCCAAAAACGTTAAATCCTTGGTGATGCCCTGATTGTGCCAAGCTGCCGGCCAGGATTCAGCGCACCAGTGACCACGGAAAAAGACACCGAAGCCTGTAGCCCCGGCGGCATCCGATGCCACCCGTAATTCTGCCTCTAACAACAGCTCTTCCCGCCACATCAGAACTCCATTAAAGGACGAGAGAAAGTCCTCCCAAACCTTAAGGTCTTCCCTGACCCCCAGCGACAGCCGAACCCTATGGTGGGGCAGACGTAGCCCCGACATGGCGTCGCACAGGCGCCTCAGAAAGGCCCGTCCTGGCGCCACCGCCTTACATGCGAAGTTCAGGTGACCTACAACCTGCTGCAGCTCGCGGAGGGAAGCCTTCCGTTTGCCCAGAAGCGCCGCAAGGCGCATCCGCAAATCAGCCACCTTGACAAATGGCAGACGCAAAGTCTGCGAGACAGTATCAATCTCGATCCCCAGGTACGTAAGGACCTGGGCTGGACCCTCCGTCTTTTCATGGGCCAGGGGGACTCCAAGCTCATCCGCCAAGGCCATGAAGCCCGCCAGCAACCGGGCGCATTGGCCCGTTCCCTGGGGGCCACAAAAAATAAAATCATCAAGGTAGTGGGCGGAGTCATGGCATTGCTGCCTCTGACCCAAGGCCCATTCCAAGAATGAGCTAAATTTCTCGAAGGCCGCGCAGGAAACAGAACACCCCATAGGGAGCGCCCTATCCATATAAAATTGGCCATCGAAAGAAAAACCTAACAGCTCGAAGTCCCCCGGGTGAACAGGAAGAAGGCGAAATGCAGACTTAATGTCACATTTAGCCATCTCCGCACCCAGCCCATTGCGCTTCACCATCCTAACAGCCTCGTCAAAAGACGTGTACCGAACAGTACACAGATGCTCTGGAATGGCATCGTTAACGGAGTCCCCCCTGGGAAAGGACAGGTGATGTATCAATCGATACTCACCAGGTGCCTTCTTAGGCACAACCCCAAGAGGGGACACCCTCAAGTTAGGTACCGGGGGAGCTGCAAAGGGGCCTAAAACCCGCCCGTCAGCACATTCCTTGGAAATTTTAAGTCGAACAACTTCCTCCAAGCCGTTCACTGAACGCAAATTTGACGACATGAAGGGGGCCCGAGGGCCCTGGAAGGGAATACGAAAATCGTGCGTAAAACCATCTAACAGGTACTGGGCGGAGGCACGGTCGGGGTATCCCCGCAAGACCCTAGCCAGTGCCTTCAGATTTATGGGGGTAGGACCCCTTGTCAACAGCTGGCTGACTTGTCCCGCCCCCAGGGCGCTTACCTCCGCCCCGAGGCTTGGGGCGAGGGCAGGCAGAAAAGGGGTGGGAACCCCTGCACCTTGGGCACTCGTGCTTAAACCCACACCCCTTCCTGGAACACACACCCTGATATGCAAAGTCCCAACAAAGCAGTCGGGGCTGAACCGACTGCCCCGCTGAGGCGCGGGTACCAGAAGGGGTGCTAAGCTTGTGCAACAAATGCCCGCTATCAGCCCTATCGCCCAGATTGGGCTTGGCTGGAGCCATCAACTGCAACCATAGCTGCTGATGGATCCGGTCCCAAGGTAAAGTGGGGTCGGCAGCTGCGCGCATCCGGAACTCTTCGTCGTACTGCATCCAAGCAGCACCGACGAAGTCCGTATATCCCCTGTAAACAATATCAATATATTGAAACAAGGGAGCCGCCCGCTGGGGTTGAGCCCGGGCAATAACCCCAGCATAAATCAGCATGCCGGGCAGCCAATTGGACCAGGTACGATCCACCTTGCGCCTTTTAAGCCTCTCCTTGTCGCGATCGTCCATGTCCTCCTTATCCTTCTTTTCCAGCTCCCGGAAAAGAAGGGTAAAGACATCGACAAACTCGCCACGGAGTATCTTGTCCCTGGTGGCTGGGGTCAGATGATCTCCCAATGGGAGCGCCGCATCCCCAAACGGGGTAGCCCTGTAGGGCAAAACCCCCAACGGAGTAGGTTGATAGTAAGGGGCGACTTGATAAGGCGGCCAGAGGCCCTGGGATTGCGCAAAGGGTTGCACACCAAAACCAGCACTAGCCGAGGCAGAAGACGTGCCCGGAGTAGAGCCAGAGGGCACAAATCCCTGCTGAACTGGGGGAACCTGCTGACCCCAAGACTGCCATTGCCCCCCGCCAACCGACTGCGGCTGGAAAGAGTGCCCAGGCCAAACAGCCGACCCGGCAATAGGGGCGTGCGCAAACTGTGATCCCCAATTAGCCGGGTTGGCAGCTGGGACAACTGGCCCCCAGGGCCAAGAATGTGGCGTAAGTGGTGCAGGAGACCTACCCTCCTGCTCGGGCTGATCCACTGCAACCGCGATCTGAGGAATCTCTGCCACTTCAGCAACCTCTTCCTCCACTTGGGCAGCACTCCCAGCAGCCTCCAGGTCCTCCTGCCGATCCATTCCGCCACCAGCGCCGGCACCTGTTGGACCTTCCAAAGCAGAGAGACGGGTGAGGACCTCCCGCTGAAAAGTGGCCTGTGAAACTCTCTTCGAAGCCCTGCCAGCCCTACTCCCAACCGCATGCCTGGAAGAGCCACCTCTGGCGGATTCCAGAGCGGCCAATTTTGCCAAAATCTCCTGCCTAGCCGACTCTACATCTTCCTCATCCGAGGAAGACACCGGCAATGGTCGCTTGGCAATAGGGCGCCTGGCGGGCTGCTTGCCCTTGCTATTACCCACTCCCTTTTTAGGAGGCATGGTCTAGGAGTGGCCAAGGACCCCAACCAAATCAATTGCCCCTAGGTCCCCAAATGGGCTGCTGACGAAACGCAGCCCCCACTGAACCCAAGTCAAAGCCACCAGAACCAGGAAATGCCCTGAAGCCTAAACCCTGCCTGGAACCCACCACCAACCCGTAAACACTGTGAGGTGGGTGGGCTGAGAGAGCTCTGACAGAGCTGTGACTGACCCAAGGCACCCCGCTAGCTTCAAGTGAATGAGGGGGAAATCAACCCCAGCACTCAAGCTTAGAGTCCTGCGCTCTTAACCCCTACCCAACTAGCTGTCCCAAAGCGGGGGGGGGTTATCACCACCCGGCAGTTGAGCCGATCCCAAGCTTGGGGGAAAAAAGGGGACAAACACCCCAGAAAAAGGAATGCCCCTTCCAGAGCGGGATGGAAACCCGCTACCACCCCTTCCCCCCCCAAAGAAAAGGCCCGACTATTCCAGCAGGACAGGGAAAACACGCGGCGCGGAGGCGGGAACCCCAGCAGCCAGGCCGGCAGAAAGCCGCGCCGCCGCTAAAAGGCTCCACGCGAGGCTCGACTGACGGGAAGCCCCCGCCCGGAACGCCAAACCCCGGGACGAAGCCTCCAGCAACGAGGCCGCCGCCCGAGGAAGATCCCAGCCCAGACCAAACCGCGCCGACTCCCGTCGGCCGAGGCAAGCCGAAGCAGCAAAGCGGAGCTGCTGCTGGCCGAGGAGAGCGGGCCCGACGCAGCCCAAAGAGCAAGTCGCGGCCGTGCGTCCTCCTCCCAACGAGCTTGCCAAGCACTGCACGGAGGGAAAAGGCGGGGTGTGCCTATAACGGCTACAAGCCCCGCCCCAGCCAAGCACCCGGATGCCCGGGAAAGCCGTCGCCTCTCCCTCCGTGCATGCGCGCAAATGGAGGCACCCGGGTAAGCGCGCAGGCGCGCTCCGGGAGTGCCTTTTTGTAACTGCTTATCCCATTCTAGCCATTTTCACAGAAATTTACACTTGATTCAGGATGGAATTCACACCCACCCCTATATTTTATCCCCTCCTCTCTGGTGTCCCTTTAAATAGAATTCCCAGTTTGGTTTCCCACCACACAACTGAGGAAATAAGGTGTGACTCACAAAAACTCATATGAAAGAAATGTTGCTAGTCTAAAAGGTGTCAGTGGATTTTTTTTATTAAAAAAAGTGGATTGAGTGGAGGCAAGTGAACAGGGAGAAATTCACTTGCTGTTCAAGTGCCATTCGTCACTTGTAGCTTGGCCCTCAGTCAGAAAGAGACATTCTGATAATTCAAACCCATTGCAGATAACAGAAATCTGAGGATATTCTGATCTCCTTAAGTATAGAAGGAAATGGAACATCTGAAGTCTGTCTAAGGTCCAGAAATCAGCACATGAAGAAGATGTGGACTATTTGATGCATGTGAACTCCTCACACATGAAAATATGGGGAAAATTAGTTATCGCAGATTTGCATAGGTAGGAAAATGTGGAATAACATGTGATGAAACAGTCTCCAAGCCAGTATATCGCAAACAGATAAAACTTAATTTTATTGCAGCTAATTCCCATTCACTTGCATTCTTGTAGTAGCAAAAGAAACATAGAATCGAAGTAACACTATTCCCTTTTTGAAGTGGCTGGTGGGGATAAGGGAGTATGGGGGTGCCTCTTGCAAGGCTGAACAGGAGAGCTCTACAAAACCTCTTGCTATTTACAAGACCAGGAGGAGAGAGAGAACAAAGTCCCCTAAAAGAGAAGGGGGGTCAGATAGAAGAGAAAGGGAAAATAGTGCCACATCAATGTCCAGACATGCTGAATCACCTATGCCAAAAGAGCACACCCCATTTTTTTGTGCAAGTCATTCTCAGAATGTCAGCAGAACCTAAATTAAAACATCCAATGTGATTAAAGAGTGCATACCTGGTGATGTCAGAGTTAGATCTTCTAGAGCATTCTCTGTTTGCAAATTGTCTTCTTGGAGGGATTAAATTAAGGGCCATTCTGGTCATGATTAATGACCTGGGTCACTGAGACAATAACCAAGCACAGGAATTTCATTTCAACTCTTCCTAATGTAATTAAGCACCTAGGCTTGCTACTTCTGCTTCTTTTTTTTAGTTCCTCTGACCTGCACTTTATGATCTACTTCTGGACTGTACTCTTGTCCATTTGTTGTCCTTCAGGATCAGGCTCGTATGACTTCTCCCGCCCCCCTCTTCCTAATGGGCAGGAACCCATAGACAAATAGGTGTATGTAAATGTTTTCACTGATTTATTGCATGTAGCTGTTTTACTGTTTTGTTTTGCTGATTTTGCCTTTCCACTTTTTATTCTGTATCTTGCTAAGAGGAATAAATTTTTTTCTTATTTAACAGCTGTTTTTCTCCTCATTCTTTTAAACTGATTCCCCAAACTGGGACCGGCCTGGTGTACATAGACAGGGGATTCCAAAGTTAATTAACCAGGACACACATTTGTGATAAAAGGATATGTTAGCACGTTATAGCCTCTGCATGGGTACCTATTTGGGTAACGTCTTTTCGATTAGAGAGCCTGGCAGACACTACTGAAGAACTCACAATAGTAGAATTTATCCTTCCACTAAGTCCTTCTTTTGTACTCCCACAAACGAGGACATACACAAGTGGGGGGCCCACAAGGATTTGTGCAGGTTATCTCATTTTCTCCTTTCCTTGTCCTCTTTCCCTTTCCTATTCCCTCATAGCATCTCCCCCTTTTCCTGCTTGCTTCTTTCTTTCCCTCCTTTATCTAACCCCCTGACTTTACCTTTCCCCCTCCCCCCCACAGCAGCTCTCTCCTATACCCAGCTGTGTGATGCTGCCTGTGCTGGGCCCAGTTGTGTGACAGGGATCCGGCAAGGACTTGTGGGGGGTACTTCACTTTTCCCTGTATCCTAGGGTTGACAGGAGATTGGGAGGTGAGGGTGTGTGTGCACTTTCCTTTGTATCCCATGCCCGTGCACTTCCACAATCCACTTCCACTGCAATATCACATTATATTTTTGGCCCTGGTGCAAAGTGCATACGTGCTTATGCTCCACAAGTGATATCACTTCTGAAAGAGACATCAGCATGGCAGGGCGCAGAATGTGTTCACCCATTTGCTTGGGATGCCTGCCAGTGGCAGATGGTTGCTAGGGGGCTTGCAACAGTCAGCAGTTTTGCACTAAGCAACCCTACTGCATCCCCTTCCCCACACTATTTCTTCTTTCCCTCCTCTTGGAGGCCTCCATATGCTCATCTTACATTCTTTTCTTACATTCTTTTAATCAATCAATCAATCAATCAATCAATCAATCAATCAATCAATCAATCAAATTTGTAGTCTGCTCTCCCCACAAGCAGGCTCAGAGTAGATCACATCAATTTAAAAATACAAAGAGAAACAGTTAAAAACTGGAAAAGAGCAAGAGTCCAGTTCTTCAGGTATCTGAAGAAGTGAGCTGTGGCTCATGAAAGCTCATACCCTACCACTAATTTTGTTAGTCTTATAGGTGCTACTGGACTCTTTCTCTTTTCCACTGCTACAGACAGACTAACATGGCTACCCATCTTGAGTTAAAAACTGGTAGCATAAAAAGAACAATTGCAGTTTCAAAACCCACTCTCAGCAGAGTACATTGCAGAATCCTTCATACAGTCATTTGGGCCCATGGTGGCCAACGGCAAATAACAGATAAGAAAAGCAAAAACCGGAAGAGCCCATCCCTCCCAGGTAGGAGCCTGGAGAGGAGACTTGTTTGCCTCAACCACCAAAATGCCTGATGGAACATCTCCATCTTACAGGCCCAGCAGAATGATAATAAATCCCACTGGACTTGAGTTGTCACAGACAGAGAGTTCAACCATGTTGGGGTCAGGGCCAAAAAGGCCCGGGCCCTGGTCAAGGCAAGTTGGACATCCTTGGGGCCATGGACCACCAGTAGATGATCATCTGCTGAGAGCAGCACCCTCTGGGGAATATAGGCAGTCCCCTGGTTATAAATTTTATTTATTTAAGCTATAAAAAGTTAACATGAAAAATTAAAAAATAGAACAATCTAAAAAAAAGCCACACTAGCAATATATAGGGTGAGAGGCAGTTCTGCAGGTATGCTGGTCCGAGGCTACTAAGGGCTTTAAAGGTCAGAACCAGAACATTGAACCTTCTCTCCTTCAGATCAGCTAAAAAACCTTTTATCTTCCCCATCTTTATCTATATTTATTAATTAACTTCATTTACATACTACTTTTCTCACAATAAAAACCCAAAGCACCTTACATCATTCTCCTTGCCTCCATATTACCCTCATAACAACTCTGAGAGTTAGTTTAGGTTAAGAGTGTGTGACTGGATCAAAGTTATCCAGTGAGCTTCCATAGCAGAGTAGTAATTCAAATATGGGTCTCCCAGATCCTACTCTGAAACTCTAACCACTACACTACACTGGCTTTTGTGGGAGGTGCCTGCTGTTGAACAGTAGCAAGCCTGAATGTGTCATTCAAGTCAAGTGGTATCAAGTTGTGTGGTGGCGGCTTCTGAGCCTGTCCCCAATGAGTCCTCCATCAAAAGCTAAAACAACCCCGGAAAGAGCCCTGCCCCATCCCTGCCTTTTCTGACAGAAACCAAACCTAACAACAGCAACTAAGGGCATCTGGTTAAAGCTACAGGGCTCATCATTTTGGGATTTTTAAAAACCATCCAATGTATTTTTGTTTTAGATTTCAGATTTTTCTGCAAACCTGGAGCATTTTTCAGGTGTTTTCAAAGATCTGACTTGTCCATTCATGGCTCCAATCTCCAGATTTAAGTATCCACAAATCAGGGCCACTTAGTACATAAGCTAAGAAGAAAGGAGACTGTCCAAAAGACTTGAGGATTTTGTAACAGTTTGATGTTCATTTGTATTTTATTGGAAAATAAATAGGTTTTTAACTGTAATTCATTGTTGATGATAAGAAGTTTTTCACATTGGAGAGTCTGAGGAATGTTTCTGAGCAGACTAGCATGCTATACAAAAAGAGAAAAAGAGAGAGGAGAAGTGAATGGGGGAATAAAGACAGCAGAGAAAGTAAACAGAAGAAAAAAGGAATAAAACATTTTGTTCTAAATCCTCCCTTGTTCACTGGCACACATCAAGATATAAAATGTGTCAATTTTCAAAATACAGGAACAATTGTCTGTACCCTTCACTCACAGAGACCAGCCCATGGATGAAAAGATTTCATTTCTCTCTGGCTTCAGGCCATGGTCTTGTATGTTTGGTGTCCTTGTCTTATTGTGGGTAACTCAAATTTTCCTATTACTTGGAATAGGAAACTTCTGTTCCAATGTGATTATAATGTTTTTCTTAGTTGAACGGGCAATAACAAGTTTTGCATTTGCCATTATCCTGCCTTTCAGTTATCAAAAGAACTATAATCAGCTTTCCAAAATCCCCATGGACTTCAAGTGTTCATATGGATCAATGAGAAATGACATAAATATGCCCCTTGCTTTCTGAACTGGGGCTAGGTGCTAGAAATACGTATGCATTTGGTTTCTATTAGTGTATATTTTAGTCTTACAGCTCCAGGTCTATTAGCAGAGATAGGCTGCTCCAAAGGATTCTGTTGTAGATTGTAAAAGTGGAACCTGTTTCTAGAAAGAATATTTAAACTTAGGATGGTGGTTTTCATGTGGTTGTTGCTCCTGTCTTACAGGGTATGCCAGACTCATGTTGTTCAATGCAGTATTAAAGATCCACATTCTGCACTTCAACAGTATCATCAGTCAGGAGACCTCTTTATCGGCGGCATTGCTTCCCTGAGCTTCAACCACAATCAAATAGAATTCAAAGACTATACCCAGCTGGCATTGATTGACAACTTTGAGTAAGTAGTTTTTTTAAAAAAAATATGGTATTTCATTTTCTTTATGGCCACTTGAGTGATCAGTCATAAGAGCTACAGTTTAGTGCATACATTTTGCATTATGTGACCATATTTGTTGGCCCAGTATTTTACAACCATTAGCCAGACTGCAGAGAAAGCTAACAGATCACAAGTTCCTGTGTCCTTCAACCTGTTGCCACATGAAAACATATTTATTGAGTCTATTAGTTCGCTTGTCTTACTATTACCTCCTCTGTAGTCTCTCTACCAGAAAAAAGCCTTTCACAAGAAATCCAGCAAGAGCAGGAAGCATAGTCAGAGAGGGTGCCTAATATCCCCTCTCTTACAAAAGGACAGGGGTTTCACCAGTTCCCTGATCTATCGGAGCTGATGTGTTGTAGTGTCTGAAAAGGACCTAAGAGAACGAAGTTTGAATCCCCAATCTGCCATGGAAACTTTGTAGCCCCCAGAATCTGGGCCTCATGTGGACCCCATTTTGATCCCTCATTTTGTCTCAGCATGAGCCTAGCAATATAATAATAAAATAGTAACATTTGATTTATATACCACTCTTTGCAACAACTAAATGTCACACTCAGAGTGGTTTACAAAGTGTATTATTATTATTCTCATGACAATCACCCTGTGAGATGAGTGAAGCTGAGAGATCTCTGAGAGAGGTGTGACTGACCCAGGGTCACCCAGCTGGCTTCAAGTGAAGAAGTGGGGAATCAAACCCAGTTCTGCAGATTAGAGTCCTGCTGCTCTTAACCACTACTCGAAAGATGGAGTCTGCATCATGCCAATATTGAATGGCTATAAGCCACATCAGGAAACTGAAAACAGGTGGCAGTAAGCCATACTAAATAGCAAAGAACTGTGAGTCATGTCATTAGCGTGACAAAATGCAGAGCAGCACATCCATCATGAAGAACCCTTCCTAAAAGAGATTAAGCCAGAGGTCCACCCCCCCCCCCATTTTTTTGGAGCTTTCTTCCAGCATAATTTGACGCTAATGAATGACCCAAGTCTCCAATACAATAAGCAATGGACTGATTCCTGCTCATTCCTTCCCCTCAACCTGAATCTAGTTATTCACTCACTCTTAGGCCAGTGTCCCCCCAACCTCCTCCAAGAAGCATTTTCAACTTTTATGCAAACCATAAATGAGAAAACTCACACTTTCAATATCAGCCTCCTCCTCACTTTAAATTTGGGTGATTCTCCAGGATTAGATTTTCTGAAATCCTTTGTGTAGAACATGATCTAGCAGATAATACTAAATTTGGCTTCATTTTGTTTTTTGCTTTTTGTTTTTTTAAAAAAAGATTTTATTGAATGGGTTAACATACAACACAATACACAATACATGATCATTTACCCTTATAATTATAATATATGCCCCCCTCCCTTCCCCCTCCCCCTTTCCCTTTTTGACTTCCAACAGCACTAAAACCCCTTAATTTCTTATCCTTATCTCTAGTTACTCTATAGTCCCTATTTATCAAAGGTAAAGTTGATGTTCTTTCTCATAGTTCATCTCACTTAGTAATTATTTAGAGTCCACAGTTGTCTTCTCACATCCCATTTATTTTCCACATAGTCCTTAAGCTTCTTCCAATCAGTTAAAAATTCGTTTGGATTCTGCTCTCTCAATTTCCTTGTCAATTTGTCCATTTTTGCCATGTACAACAGCTTTTGGATCCACTCCTCAACTTTTGGTATATCTTCTTGTTTCCAATATTGTGCATACAAAATTCTTGCTGCAACAATCATAGTATAACAGAGTTCTATCCCTTATGTTAACTTCTTGCATATTCAGTCCTAACAGCAACATCTCTGGGCTCTTCGGTAAATTACATTTCATAATTAGCAGTATTTCTCCATAAATCTTATACCAAAACATTTTGGCCTTTTCACAGGTCCACCACATATGATAAAAAGAGCCCTCGTGTTTTCTACATTTCCAACATTTATTTGACATTTTACTATTTGTATTTGCTAATTTTTTTGGTGTTAAATACCATCTATAAATCATCTAATATCCATTCTCTTTCAAATTGTTACATGTGGATATCTTCAAAGTATTTCTCCACAAAAATTCCCAACTTTCCATTGTAACATCTTTATTAAAATTTATTTCCCATTTCATGATTTGTGTTTTAACCACCTTATCCTGGGTATACCATGTCAGCAGAATTTTATACAGTTTAGAAATCATTTTCGCTTCTTCCCCAAACAGAACCTCTTCTAGTTCTGTATTTTTTATTCTAAAACCTACGTTTCTTTTGTCAGTTTCAAATATATCCTTAATTTGCCTATATTGTAACCAACCATATTCAAATGGTAACTCATCTTTACCTTTTATCTTGAGGGTGTCTTTCTCTCCACTCAATAATTCCTTATAAGTTAACCAATCTTCCCCTCTATAATACATATTTGGGTTCACCACTTCCGCCGGTACAATCCACATAGGTCTTTTTTCACCCAAAAACTTCTTAAATTTTTGCCAAATCATATAAGTATTCCTTCTCACAAAATGATGCTGAAACATACCGTCCATTTTGTATTTCTCATATCATAGATACGCATGCCAACCAAACAAGATATTGAACCCTTCTAAAGCTAGTAATTTTAGGTTAGATAATTTAACCCATTCTTTCAGCCAGACCAAACAGATTGCTTCATAGTACAGTCTCAAATTTGGTAATTGCAGGCCTCCCCTCTCTTTTGCGTCACACAGTACCTTCATCTTGATTCTTGGTTTTCTCCCCGCCCAGATAAAGTCTGAAATTCTTCTTTGCCATTTGTCAAAGTACTTCATTTCTTTAACTATTGGAATAGTTTGTAACAGAAACATCATTCTCGGTAATACATTCATTTTAACAACTGAGATACGTCCCAGTAATGACAGATTCAATTTGTTCCATTTCAACAGATCTCTCTCATTTGTGACCACAATTTTTCATAATTATTTTTAAATAGATCTATATTCTTAGCTGATACTTCTATCCCCAGGTATTTAGTTTTCTGAACCACTTTACACTCTAAAACATTCATTAATTGTTCTTGTTTCATTTTTGTCATATTTTTACAGAGCAATTTTGACTTTGATCTATTAATAGTAAATCTTGCCAGATCTCCAAACTCTTTAACTTTATCTAACAATATTGGTAATGTCTGGATTGGATCTTCTACTATAAACATTACATCATCTGCAAACGCTCTGAACTTATAAGAAAACCCTTTGAGTTTTATACCCTTAATGTTGTCATCATCTCTTATTTGCCTCAAAAGTATTTCCAACACCGTAACAAATAATAACGGTGAAAGTGGACATCCTTGTCTTGTACCTTTTCTTACCTCAAATTTTTCTGTCAAGTCCCCATTTACCACTAATAACAGATTTTGTTCAGAATATATAGCTTTCACTGCATTAACAAAATCTTGTCCCATATCCATCTTTTCCATCGTCAAGAACATAAACTCCCAATTCAAATTGTCAAAGGCTTTCTCAGCATCAGCAAAGAACAAGCCTACTTCTTTTTCTGGATGCTTATCATAATATTCAATGGCGTCCAACACTACTCTCAAATTATCCCCAATTTGTCTATTCGGTAAAAATCCAGCCTAAAATCCATTAGAAATTTCTTAAGTTTTTCCACTATAATTCTTGCAAAAATTTTGTAATCATTGTTTAATAGAGATATCGGCCTGTAACTTTTAACATTTAATAAATCTTGTGGCTCTTTTGGTATCAGTGAGATATTTGCTTCATTCCAAATCTTCAGGAGATTTTTCTTCTTCATAATTTCATTCAACAACTTTTGTAGAGGCTGCACCAAGTCTTTTTTCATTATTTTATAAAATTTCAAAGAAACTAGACCTCCACCTGGGAGACCCATCATTTCGGCTTCAAATTCGGTTTTAGAACCTCAGGCAATTTACTTGGATACGTTTTTCCAACATTTTGTGATGAAAGTTGATACTTACATTAAAGATACCAAAGACTTTATTACTCTTGTGGAAAATATGGCCCTTCTGGTGGGTTCCTATCTAATGACCATGGATGTACAATCTCTTTATACATCTATCCCACATTCAGAGGCTAAGGTAGTCATAGAAGAGACTTTAAATTTGAGAGTGAACAAATTCCCTCCTACCCACTTTCTGCTAGACCTCTTGGATTTAATTTTGGAACAAAATTATTTCAGATTTGAGTCCCAATTCTACTACCAGGTGAAGGGGGTAGCAATGGGTTGTTCCGCTGCCCCCAGTATTGCTATATTATTTATGGCCCATTTGGAAAACCGGTTCATTCTCAATAGTGCCGTCAACCCCTTTTATGATAAAATAATTTGTCTGAAAAGATTTATTGACAACATTTTTGTGGTCCTTAGGAATGTCGAGTGCGTGGATGGCTTTCTACATTGGATCAATAACATTAATCCTAGTATAAAATTTACACATCAGGGTAGTTTCCAATGCATAACATTCTTAGACGTTGTTGTCTTCAAACAGACAGCGACGAGGTTAGGCATAAGACCCTTTCGTAAATTGACTGATATATCGGTGTATTTGGAATATACTTCATTCCATCATACAAATTTAAAGAGGAATATCCCTTTTAGCCAGTTCCTACGTATAAAACGCAACGCCTCCTGTAATAGTGATTTTGTTCGAGAGGCCAATCTTATGAAGCGAGCCTTCATAGCACGCGGATATCCAGTCCAAATAATCCATCAAGCCAGGATTAAAGCAGAGAAAAGGTCCCGTGACTCTTTGTTACAATATGGATCCAAGAGACAGGGCAATATTAACATCCTGTCCTGGGCTTTAGATTTTTCTCCACTATCTAACAAAATAGTTGATATTGTCAAAAAGAACTGGCATATTATTCAGGACATTCCCGGTTGCCATAAATTTCCCCAAATTGGCTATAGAGGAACCAAAAGTTTAAAAGATCTATTGGTACATTCAGACCTTAAAACCCGATCCAGTCAAACTAAGTTGCCAAAGGGCCACTTCCCTTGTGGCCACTGCAACGTTTGTGTTCTAAGCAGGAATCTTTCAATGTTCTCTTGACTCTGCAAAAGATCTTCATTTAATCTCCATCTAAATTTCCTGACTCCTGTCGCAATTGTCCACAACATTGGATTATGATCCGAACTCACCCTTGGCATTATTTATATTTTTTTTCTAAGCAAATTTAAATCCTTTGTTGCCCAAATCATATCAATTCTTGAAAACGACTGGTATCTTGTCGAATAAAATGTAAAATCTTTTATTTTAAAGTTCCAACTTCTCCAGATATCTCCCAAATTTTCCTGTCCAACCAATTCAAAAAAGGATTTTGGTAGCTTCCCAGTTTTTTTATACTGTAATTTGGATTTCCTATCTAATTGCAAATTAACCACCCCATTAAAGTCCCCAGTCATTATAATTTGCTCATACGAATACTGTTCCATTTTCTGAATTAGTTCCTTATAAAAGTCATCTTTAGCTCCATTTGGTGCATATATACCTAAAACCAGGGTCTTCTTGTAGTTCAAATTAGTCTGTACTGCCAGATATCTTCCCTCTTTATCCTTAAAAATTAATTTTGGGTCCAATTCCTGTTTTATATAGATCACAAACCCTCTTTTCTTCTGTTTAGCAGATGCCCAAAACTCTTGTCCTAATTGTCCATTTTTTAAATACTTACAATCTTGCTCTTTAATGTGGGTTCCTTGTAAACATATTATATTACAATTTTGCCTCTTGACCCAATGAAAAATCATTTTACGTTTTTGGGGTGAATTCAAACCAATGGCATTCCAAGATAGTAGTTTGTACTCCATGTTTCTACTTTTTAGTCTCTCGTGGAAAGTCTTTTTCATTATCCACCAAAAACACAGTCATCTCATGCTTTGACTTGATGGTCCCTCTTGCCAAATTAAACATAAAGCTCAAGCCTTCAGGTATTTCCCACCTATACCTAATCTTTTTTTCTCTCAATTTCCTGATCAACTCCCGATATTTTTTGCGCTCTTGCAAAATTTTCTTTGGCAACTCCTTCATAATTCTGATTCTACTTCCTTCCAGTACCAGAGGGTTTTGAAAATGTCTACTTAAGATTTCTTCCTTCATTCTTTTGGTTGTAAGTTGTACAATTATGTCTGTAGGTAAATTCTTCTACTGTGCATAGCTGGAATTTCTTCTGGCTGTTTTTCCAAGTAATCAGATAATATTCCAATCATTTGCTCCTGTGTATTTTGAGCCAAGGACTCGGCACTCCTCAAAATCTTAATTGATTTTCCATAATTCTGCATGCCATCACCGCAATCCGCTCTTCTAATGCTTGATTTTTTGTTTTTAAACCAGAGGTCGTCTTCTCCACCTCTTTCACTGTTTGATTAGTCGTTTGAAGCTCCATTTTTACGTCTTCTATACCCAGCCAATTCTGAGACCTCTGCTTTTATTAGGTCTTTTAAATTTTTCGACAAGCTCTCCTCCATTCGTTGTATTGATTGAGACAACTCCTTGTTGCTGTCTATCACTTTTTTTTCCAGCGCCTCCATAGCCACTTGCAATTCTTTCTCACCTTTCTTCGTCATGCCTGAGCTGCCTTTCGCGCCTCCCCACGTATCTGCTCTCTTTCTAAGCTCCGTTTTTAATGTTCACATCGGCTTCCCTTAATTTCGAAGTCTTACTTTAAAAATTAAATTTTCTTCTCAAATTAATATTTTAGACCTTACCAAAATGTCAGGCGCAATTTCTCTATGGTATTTTGCCCAGTTTATTCCTCCTTCCCTTCTTAAAATGGCTGACCTTCCTGCTGACCTTCTTGTCTCAGCTCCTCTTGATAGTTCCTTTATTTTGCTTCCATAGTCCTTTCAGCTCTCCTCCTCCACTTCCTCTTCCACTTGTTTCCTCTCTAGACAGGAAGGTCATCTGTTCTCAATGTCCCTTTTATTCTCACACTATTCTTGTGATGTTCCAGCTAGTTCTTCCTCTTTCCTCCCTTTTCCCACCACCGTTATCTCTTGCAAAAAAACCAGGTATGTGTAAACAAAACTTATTTTTCCCTTTTAACACTATTTTCTTCATTCAAATTCACCAAATTTCTCAAGATTGCCTTAGTCTTTTACTCAGCTAACAGTCTTGTCTTTTAATTTTTGCTCCTCTTATCCTTTTTCTTTCACTTTAAAGTCCAGGAAGTGTGATAGTAATCTTTACCTTTTCCTGTTAAACTTGGGTTGTTCGTGCTATTTCTTCCATTTAAAGATATTCAAATTTGGTACAGATGCTTGGGTTTAGGCGATCTTATGTCGGCATTCGACTCCAAAGAGCTCTGGAGAGATCTTAGCTCGTCCTTCTCAGAGGGGACTTCAAGGCGGTGGGGAAAATCCTTTATTCAGAACCCCCCCTCTGCTGAGATCACACACTCTCAGGATCACGTAGCGTCCAAGACCCTCCCCTACCTGGAGAGGGTTGGCAGCAGGTGATCAAAGCACCTGGCCTGCCCAAACAGATGCTCTTGTTTTCCCAGCTCGCCGGGCAACATCAGTTCGCCATCAGTCCCAAACCGGAAGTCCAAATTTGTCTTCATTTTGTTAATTCAATAAAACCCCTTTTCATTTTAAGAGTACCTATTCCCCCTTCATTCTTTCGGGTGCTGTGCTGAATGTGGACCTTGACACACACAGGTTAAAGATCCCTAAAATATCTACAATACACATGTTTATTCTGTGTGAGGAAGAGGCTGCCTTTGCTTATTATAGGGTCTTCACAGGTATAGTGATTTGTATAACGGCTTGCTGGTGACTTTGGGCCAATCACACCCTCACTGCCTAACATTCCTCACAGGGCAGTTGTAAAGAGGAGATAATGGAGAATAGGAGAATGATGAGAACTGCTTTGGGTCACCATTGAGGAGAGAAACAAGTCATGACATTCAATATACGTTTAATGTTGGCTTCAGTTTGCGGATAAGGGTAATCACACTGGCTGTTGTTTCATCCATCAATGCTGCAACTTTTTTGGCACAACTGTTTGTTCAGTATTCAAGCTATTGTTAATTATTGGGAGGGCAACAAGTTGTGGGGCAAACAAATCATTAAAATGTAGAGATGCAGAATGCTGGATGCGGATGGTTGTCCTTCTGATACAGGGCACAACTCTCATTCTAGTAGTGTACCCAAGAATTACCAGCACATCCTGGCTTTGGCATTTGCAGTAAAGGAGATCAATGAAAACCCTCAGATCATGCCCAATGTCTCCTTTGGATTCCGCATCTATGACAGCTATTTCAATGCAAGATGGGCCTATGATGTCACCATGCGACTTACATCATCACAAAACCAATTTGTCCCCAACTACAAATGTGACACCTGGAATAATCTAATAGCAGTCATTGGAGGTCTGGACAGAGAAATCTCACTTCATGTGGCAACAATCCTGGGTACCTACAAGATCCCACAGGTAAAGTGTGTGTGTGTGTGCATGCGTGCACAATATGGGAATTTCATGTCTTGTTAATAAATTATTTTTTTCTTCCAGAACTGATTGTGGAGTCCAAGAAATAAATAATCAGATGGATCATTTTTTCTATGACCCCCCCTTAGTTTTTATGGTTTATTTGTACATGAGAAGAAAAAATGCAAGGGAATCATGATGTAATTCATGTGGAGAGCCAAAGACATGTAAAGCAAGAACAGCTTTGTAGTACAGGCATATTATATAAATATTCCTCACAGTATTTTAAAGGTGCTCAAAGCTCTTATTTGGTTTATATAGTGTTCAGATTGAGAAGCAGTTAATATATTACCATGGTGGTATGAGACCTGCTTCTGCATGGGAGACCCCCTGCCCCTTGAAGAGTAGAGCCAGTTTAGTGTAGTGATTAAGAGCATGGGACTCTAATCTGCAGAACCAGGCTTGATTCCCCACTCCTCCACTTGAAGCCAGCTGGGTGACCTTGGGTCAGTCACAGCTTCTAGGAGCTCTCTCAGCCCACCCACCTCAAGAGTGTTTGTTGTGGGGATAATAATAACATACTTTGTAAACTTCTCTGAGTGGGTGTTAAGTCGTCCTGATGGGCAATATATAAATCAAATGTTGTTATTATTATAATTAAAATTGGGAGGAAAGAGTACCATTCGTTTAACTGAGGGATAAACAAAGACCAATCGGTATCTTGGCCATAATGAGGGCCTGAGAGAAAACTTCCCATTCTCTGAATTGCCAACTGGGGAAGGACACCAGCAAGACAACAAAGGTTAATCAGAGATGACCTCCCTTAGATCTGTAACACAATACAGTTGTTATAAATATTATTTCATACAAAGGATGTATGATCAATTGGTCAACAAAGCAGATAGCAAAAGAACATCTTGCTTTTTTTCTGCACCGCCACTTTTCATCAATTGATTTAAGATATGTTTCATGGATTCCTGGGTTCCTGATGGTGGGCAGTTTTAAGTTAGAATTTTTCCCCTCTAGGATCCCTTCACTAATTTTTTTAATGCGGGATTTGATAAAAAAACATATGGGATTTTTTTGGTCCAAACCTTTGTTCAAAGGAAAGGACCCCACTTTTTTCAATGTCATCTATAAAAAAGGAATTTAATTCCATTTTTTTCTGATTCTTGTTCTTGGATGCTGAGTCTTTGAGAGTAATCTGTTGGCATCCTTTGGCCTACTTTCCACCTTTGAGTAAAATGATATGCTTTTCAGATTGCAAAATTTAATAATCATTCTGGAAAATATTAGGTCACAGAAAACTCAGGATATCGAAAGGGACCATTTATGTGCTAAGGGACAGCCGTTGACTAGTCCACAAAAGTTCACTTCATACAAAGCTTCCAGCATTTCAAGCCCTTTTTGCCCAATTGGCCTCCCTAGTGAGCCCCATCTGGAGATAGTGAAAGGGAATCTTGCCACCTCTAGAGGTTAGAATGATTAAATAAAGAGAAAATATCTTTTCTATCTTGGAATATGGCTGGATGGAATAACCAAATGAGTATGATGGGAACAGAAGAACTCCTGAAAAGCTACAATATAATCTTAGTACAGGAGACTTGGTCAATGGAAAAAATATACCTTTCAGGCTGTTCAAATTATTTTCTTGAGGCTGTAAAGAACAAGAAAAGGGGATGCCCCTTGGTTGGCATTGCTTGTCTCATCTCTGCAAAACTAGTTGTAGAAATTATAGTCTTAACTAATTATCCTCCTTATGCAAAAGCCTTGTACTTGAATTTTCAACATTTCTCATTTATAGTGATTAATGTCTATTCCTCTTGCTGTGCATAAAATGGATCTGTATAATTATGGGAGTAAATTCAATGAATACTTCCAGTATATTAATTCTTTGTATCCAAGGGGCTATGTTTGTGGTGGCTGGCAACTTGAATGCACTCACTGGGGCTTCCAATAAAGAACTTTTCCTTAAAAGCTTTGGTGACTAATATGCAACTAATTTCCCCGTCGGAGTAAGAAAGTCAAAAGACACTAAGAATAAACAGAGCAGGGGAAAAATTAACTTCCCTAATAGCTAATAACAGCTTGATGATCATCAACAGTTGTCCTTCAATTGATAACTGTGGGGATTGTACATATGTAAAGCACTGCGGTGCTACTATTATTGCTTATTTTATTGGTTCCTTTGAATTGTTTGGCTTAATTGAATTTCTTGGAACAACTATCTGGGGGGTGATCATCTCCCTTTAGAAGTGGTTCTTTTGGTCCCAGGTAAAGCTAATTATCCATCCCAAGAGCCCTTGCAGTTTAGGCAAACCCATGGCAAACTTAGACCTTTGTGCTGGAGCCAAACTACAGGGATGAAAGCTGAAGAATTCAGAATCTATCCTAAAGCAATCTACCTTAAGACTTTGATCTCCACTTGCACTAACGCCTCAGATCTTTTAGACATTTTAAAGGATGTGATAGATTAATTTAAAATGATATATATGTCTGATTGTTTGGCCAAAAGTTATTTTTGGGTTAACAGGGAACTTGTGGTTTGATGCAGACCTGTAAAGCATTTAAGTGTGAAATACGCTATATGCACCACCAGTTTAAAATTTGTAACTGAAGGCAAATGTTACAGGATCTACTTCTTCTGAAGCGGGAATATAAAGCTGTTGTTAAATTTAAGAAAAGGAAGGCCCTGCAGCTGGAGTGGGACTGTTTAATTTGGGCTGTTAAGCAGAAAGATAGTAAACTCTTCTTGAGTACTAGTAGCAGAAAAAATTAATTCTAGTTTCATATTATATTTCTGCTGAGTGCTGGAAAGAACATTTTAGAGCTTTGTTTTCTGATCCAACAGTGGTTGACTCAAAAGCTCAGCTGGCTTTATCTTCTGATGCTAATGCGTCTCCTCCTGTTTCAGTTGAAGAAGTTAGTACCTTAATAACGCAAATGAAGACAGGTAAAGCTCCTGGCCCTGACATGGTCTCCCCTGAATTATTTAAATCAAACCCAATTTGGTGGGCAGAAGCTTTTGCACCAGTTTTTACACAAGTTAATGATACAGGCTTAATGTTTAGGATTTGGCATCATGCTATTATTATGCCAATATACAAGAAAGGGGACCCATCAGATCCTTGCAATCAGTGCTTTTTTCTAAAAAAAGTTTAGGGGTACTCTCAGTTTGACTCAAGAAAATCACCATTGTTGGGAATTCCAACATTTTAAAATTTTTACTTTCTCTCGTTAGATACACAAAATGTTTAGGGGTACGCGTCCCCCTGCATCCCCCCAGAAAAAAAGCACTGCTTGTAATTACCGCTCTATCAGTCTGTTATCACTTGTGGGTAAATTATATGTATCCCCGCTGTATGGCAGGTTGGTGGGTTGGTTAGAAAGCAAGACAATCTTGAGGAAAGAATAATCTGGCTTCTGAAGGGGAGCAAGTGCAATCTATCACTGTCACATTTTACCGTTTATTGTTGATAAATACGCTGGTAATAAGAAGTGATTATTAAGTGCTGCCTTCATGGATCTCAGAAACGCTTTTAACAATATACCTAGAGATAAACTATGGGCAAAATTGGGAAAACTAACTAAGGATGAATGTCTCTTATTTCTCATTAGTCAACTTTATGACTATCCAACAGCCCAAGTTAGGTGTGGCCCTTTAGGGGTATTGACAGACCCTATTTTGCTGGATAAAGGTGTTAAGCAGGGATGTATTTTTGCCCCTCTCTTATATAATTTATATATCAATTATCTTAATTCTTTTTGTTACAAGAGTATTGCTATTCACCTTATATAGCATCAGTGAAGCTGCCAGTTCACCTGTATGTGGATGACACTGTCTTGTTGTCTAGATGCATAGTGGGCTTGTGTAAACTCATCTGTTTATTTTCTAAATACTGCTGTAGTGAAGGTTTGGTAATTAATGTAGCAAAGTCTGAGGTTGTCATTTTTAGCAGAAAACTGAAAGTAAGGGACTATAAATGGACTGTGGCTGGTCGGCCTATGACCAGCCTATGTACACCCAAACAATGTAGGCTCTCGCTGACCCCTTGTGGGGGTGTCGTTTGGAGTCTAAGAATCCATTCAGCCTCCTCCTTCAGTAGCAGCATATAATAGTGACACATTACTTTTTGAATACATGAAATGGTGATATCAGTAGGTCTGTGGTTTTATAGAACAAAGTATGAAATCAAGGAAGCGCCTATTTTTTAAGGAGAAATATTGTTTTTTATGTTCAGCACACATTGTTTTTATGTTCACACAGCAGTGCACATTTTGTGAGATCCTGAAGGCTTTCCAATATGCATTTTATCACATGGGCACTTGATGGTGTATATCTGTGGTAAAAATTTCTTAGTAAATATTGGTTACCCTCAACTGGATTTCCAAACGATTCCATGTTACATGTGAACTTAAAGTGTGCACAGATTCCACATAAAAAGTAACCTACCGGTTACCTAATTAAATTTTATTTCATATAGAAAACAAAGAAATTACATGGCATTAAAAAAGGTAGAAAGCAGAAAATCTGGTTGAGCCCAGTCCAATAGGTGGACCTAAACAAGTCACCATTCTCTCAATCTCAGCCCCTTATGTGTAGCACAGGAATATTACCTGAAAAGGTTGTTGTAATGACTCGTATGCAAAATTCTTTGAAAACTTGAAAGTATTAGATATTATTATTATTCTGTTTTAACACCCCAAAATCTACCTTTAGCTTATCTACGGTTCTGCTCCAGTGATGAAGGAAAAATCTCAAGGCTTTTCCATTTACCAGATGGCCCCTCATGACGCACTTCAGTATGCTGGGATTGGAGATTTACTGCTGCATTTTAAGTGGACTTGGGTTGGGATCATTACTATGGATGATGACAACGGAGAAAGAATTGTGCAAAATTTGGTTTCAGTGTTTTCTAAGAATGGTATTTGTATTGCCTTCAGAGAAAGAAGTCCCAGATTAAATTTTGTTTCTGAAATTTCGGACATGACAGACCAGGGAGCAAAAATAAGTGACAAAATCATGGATAGCAAAGCCAATGTCTTTGTGGTATTTGGAGAATCTTATTCTGTCAGTGATTTGAGATGGTTGCCACAACTGTCAGGAAGAAAAAGCATCCAATGGGAAACCAAAGGAAAAGTGTGGATTCTGACAGCCCAGATGGAGCTCAATGCATTTGTCTATCAAAGGTCTTGGGGTACAGATATAATCCATGGTGCCCTGTCCTTCACCATTCATTCCAGTGACCCTCCTGGGTTTCAAGAATTTGTTTCAAGCAGGAGTCCTTCCAGAACTAAAGGGGATGTTTTTATAAGGGATTTTTGGCAACAGGCCTTTGGTTGTACATTCCCAAATTCAACTCCTGATAATATAGAAGGTGACATCTGCACTGGGGAGGAGAAACTGGAGGACCTTCCTGGGCCTTTTTTTGAAATGAGCATGACTGGGCACAGCTATAACATCTATAATGCTGTCTATGCTGTGGCACATGCTCTACATGCCATGCAGTCATTCCGAAGCAAACACAGAACAATGATGGATAGAAAGAAGCCGAATCTTGCAGGGCAGGACCACTGGCAGGTAAGGCTAGAGGAGGCAAAGACGGGAAAGCTCTTCAGCAGATGTCACACTCACAAGAGGTCTTAATCTGTGTACCGAAGAGCCTCCTCACACTCTTCCTGTGTTCCCATCCTTGTCATTCTCTGGTTCATTTTTCAGTCAGCAGTCACAATTTTGCTCTGTGGACTGTGAACTTGATGTATTCATAGTTTGTAGTATTGTATTTTTAATCCCCAAATTTACCCTCTTTAAAGCCCATTGACTTCAACGGCTTTATGAGGGTGTAACTCTGCTTAGGAGTGCACTGATAGTGTCCTTTCCTGTTTATAGAGCTTGGTCTTATTAATGCTACAATAATTTAAGCTACTCAGTAGGGGTGTTCCTCTAGAAATTTTCCATTTCAGTTTTGATTCTGGGGGTTCTGGAAAAATCTTGTTCCATTGCTACTCTGCTCTAGGTCAGGCAGGACCAGCTCATGTCTCATTTGTTTGGATTTTTCATTTGCATGAGTTTCGGCCTATTGCATGCTCATGATGCAGACGTTGACCACACATGTGCACAAAGACACAGTTCTTTGCAGGGTAGGGGTGAGGTGCGGAACCAAGGTTCTGGGGTGGTAGTTTTTACACACAACAGACCAAAATTGCACAAAACACAGTTTGCCCTGTAGACCATCAACCCACTGAGTTTTGCCTCAGTTACTCACATAATAACAGACCCTGAAGAATGTGAGTGTCACGAGAAACTGGCTGGATAATGGGGGAAATGGTGGAATTATGCTCCTTTCCATTCTCTCTTTTCTTTTTCTGTAATGCCAATAAATTACCTTTGGTGCCATGTTTCCTTGTGTTTACCCCCAGGGAAGTGTTTTTGGAGTTGCAACATATCATTGAAGTATTCCAGGACTTTTATAAAGTTTGATTGTTTGAACACACCATCTCCCCCAGCCCTCTGCACTTTTCCTCACAGTTCGTGCCCTGATTTAGGTGGGGGAGACAGACCAAGGCCGTTTCCCCACGTTCTTAAAATAGTGCGACACTCACTGAACGCTGGTGGCTTCCTCGCTATTTCTGACATCACTCAGATGCAGGCAGTGATGATTCCATTTTCGTAGTGCAATGAAAACAGTATAATCACTGCCTGCATCTGGGTGGCATCAGAAATCGCACTATTTTAAGAATGTGGGAAAACAGCCCAATTCCTGGATAGTGCGGCAAAATAAACCAAGATGCACTCAATCAGGTCTACTCAGATTTAAGACACGTGTTATTCTGTAGTGCTTACTTGCAGCCTCTGACTGAAGTCTCCCTTCCAAACTTTTCCAATCCTGATAGGTGGTGGTGGTGGTGGTGTCTCCCCTTACATGGACCTGATTGGCTGGGATGGAGAGGAGAAGCATTTGCTCATTTCTCCTTCCTGTAAGGAGAAATGAGATCTGATTGTGGAAATGCTGTTAAGGGAAACCAGAATGCTATCCTGCGAGGCAAGCCCTGTGCCTGGGATTGTTGCAAGGAATAAACCAAAATGAAACAAACAGACATTTTTGTGGGAGGAGCTTGTTTTGTTTTAGTTTCCCAGTTCAATGGTGGTCGAAGACAAAGATCAGCTCTGGAGGCTGCTTTGATGAGCCAAACTAGTGCATTTTGTGTGTAATATCTGTTCTTTCCCCCCAGTTATGCACATCCCCTACTACCCAGAACCTGGTGTGAGGTGCACAGTGTCCACTCTTTCTTTTCTGCACCCTGCTCTGAGTTCACAGTTTATTTATACTTCTATTTTTTTTGTAAGCAAACAAATATCCTATTATAGACAAAAGAACATGATTCTGTCTTCTTTTTAAATAATAAACTGTTCTGCTTATGACATTGTTGACAGAGGGTCTGAGTAAGTCAGGATGCTGCACTGATTAAAGGTGTAATAAAAGCTAAACTAGATAGAAAAGTGGAGAAATACAGCTACTTGCCTAGCTAGCTTGAGAGAGAGTGAAATCTGGGGTGTTCTATAAGGACAGCCTAAGAGCGGAACTATAAGTGACAAAAGGCACAGATTGGACACTTGTCAGCTTCCCTCAAGTTTTGATGGGAAATGTAGGCATCCTAGCCTTGCAGTTTGGCTCTCCGACTGCTGTCCAATGGACTTTTCAACTGTCACTTGTCCAACATTCTGCCAAGCTGCCTACATGTCCCATCAAAACATGAGGGAAGCTGACAAGTGTCCAATCTGTGCCTTTTGTCACTTGTAGTTCCGCTCTAAGAGTAGAATTCTGCAGACATAGCGGGAGAAAAGGTTCGAACAAAAAAAAAGTATTCCTCCTACATTCCTGTCTATCTAGAACATGCTGCCACCTAGACAATCTTTTTCTTTGGTATATTCCAGAGGGTGTAACATGACACCTTTCAGCGAAAGTTACAAACTAAAGAATTTAAATTATATTTCCCCAGACTTCATACATGAACAAGCATAAAATGAGCAGATCCAGGACTTTTGGGGAGGATGGTGGTCAACGATCAGCTCTTCTCAGTCTACCATAGGGTCGCCAGGTTCCCTGTGGCCTGAACCATGGGCCAGAGGGGTTGTGGGGGGACATGTATAGGAATATCTTATCATGTGTGCTTTGGAGCATGGGATCACAGTTCAGAGCTTCTGGAATGTGTAGTTGTTAGAATACATGGCTTCTATAAGATGTAATCAAATCTTCCTCTTTACAAAAGAGTAATTAGAAACTGACTCAAATCCTTTAGAAGAGGAATAGAAATGGGTTGCTGGATTAGAGAAATCGACTTAATGACTGTAGTTTGGGGCTTTGATTCATGGTCAAATGTCTGGTAACATCAGAAACCCTTTGACAGCCTATTGGATAGAATAGTCCACCCAAAGTCAAGCAGGAAGAGTTAATAAATATAGGGGTCAAAATTATCCCAACTTTTATGTCTCATGCCGTCATTTCATAGGTGGGCAATCAAAGATCCATCACACTGTTGCTCAGCTGCTGCTGTGAGTTTGGTGTAGTGGACTCTAATCTGGAGAACCAGGTTTGATTCCCCACTCCTCCACTTGAAGTCAGCTGGATGACCCTGGGTCTGTCACAGCTCTCTCAGAACTCTCTCAGCCCCACCCACCTCACATAGTGACTGTAGTGAGAATAATAATACACTTTGTAACCTGCTCTGAGTGTGACATTAAGTTGTTGCAAAGGGCAGTATATAAATGGAATGTTATTATTATTTTTTATCATTATATTGGTAGGCTCATGCTGATGCAAAATGAGGGATCAAAATGGGGTCCACATGAGGCCAGGATCCTGGGGGCTACAATGTTTTCACGGCAGATTGGGGATTCAAACTTGGTTCTCTTAGGTCCTTTTCAGACTCTACACCACGTTGTCTTTGATAGGTCAGAGAAGTTTTTAAACCCCTGTTGTTTTGTAAGACAGGATATATTTTCCACCCTCTCTGACTATGCTTCCTGCTTCAACTGGATTCTTGTGAATAAACTTTTATTCAGTTGAAAATAGCAGAGGGATGTTTGGGAGCTAGACTGAGCAAGGATTTCCAGTTCCCACCTCACAAGATGATTGTCGTGACTCTGATTGGGCATAAAGTTGTCCTGAAGGGTAGTATATAATTTGAATATTGTTTTGAATGTTGTTAAACCTTTCTCCTTTTTCTTCTAGCTCCATGACTTCCTTAGAAGGGTTGCATTTAACAACAGTGCTGGGAACCAAATTTCATTCAACAAGAATGGAGAGTTGGTAGCTGGCTATGACATTATGAACTGGATTTTTGCCTCAAACCAATCCTTTCACAGGGTGAAGGTTGGGAGAATGGGTCCCCAAGCTACTCCAGAACTCATGTTCACCGTCAGTGAGTCAGAGATAACATGGCCGAGCTCTTTCAACCAGGTAGAGTACATTAAAGTTTGAGGTGTCTTTTAGCCATAGTTGAGCACTGAGTGTCAGAAGAACAGGGGACAAAAGAATTTTACTGGACTGTAGCAAACTGCGTCCTTGAAGTACAGCCTTTTAATACTTACAGATTTCTTTCTGTAAACAAAAAAGCTTCTGGGGAAGAAAATAAGCTTTTAATAATCTGGTTTTGCTGTTGGTGTGTTTGTTTTCCCAAGCTAATATAACAAGATGTGCTCAGGGTAAAAAATACCCAAAACAACAGGTGTTGCGAATATGGCAGTCCTGGCCAGTGGCAACAGCTGCTTCAGCTGGGGGCTGCATTTTGCCTTCCCTAAGGAGGAGGAGATAGTGGCGCTTTCCTGGTCATCTAGAAACGCTGGAGAGCTTGGAGCAGGAGGCCTTATAAGGCTGCTCTGCCCCTCAGCGTCTCATTTGTGCCTTGTACTTGGCCTGAGCAGAGCACACCTCAAGCTCTCTCAGCCAGGCTCCTCCAAGGCTGGTTTTACTGAAGGCCCTCAGGGCTAGGTGGCAGTAGCTGCCTTGTAGAAGCTGTGATATTCCCCTGGTTCTTACCTTCAAACTCCAGGATGAGAGCCCGGACCCAGCGCCAGCTCAGTGGTTTGGCAGAGACTTTTTTCTTATTTACATTTGGGTCCTGTTATCTATCAGCCGAGAAGCTAAAGCAGGGTTGGACTCAGCCCCTACAGGCCTCTGGCCTATCTAGGCTTCTCTCCCTCACCATTGTTTTCATTTTATTGGGAGGGAGTACTTACAGCAACAACAGCAAAGGCCTTGCTGGAGGTCTTGCTGTGATATTCCCCTGGTTCTTACCTTCAAACTCCAGGATGAGAGCCCGGACCTAGCGCCAGCTCAGTGGTTTGGCAGAGACTTTTTTCTTATTTACATTTGGGTCCTGTTATCTATCAGCCGAGAAGCTAAAGCAGGGTTGGACTCAGCCCCTACAGGCCTCTGGCCTATCTAGGCTTCTCTCCCTCACCATTGTTTTCATTTTATTGGGAGGGAGTACTTACAGCAACAACAGCAAAGGCCTTGCTGGAGGTCGCGTGGGTGGCTTGCAGCCATCTGAGGGGTCCATTGCTCCATACATTATTGCTACTGGTCTAGCAAAGGACTACATTTTGAGGGTGGTTGCTGGTAAGCCCCCCCCCCCGGTTTTTTTTCCATCCTCAATTTTGCTGTCTTTTTAAGACCTAAAGAACTGCTATTAGGCATTCTTACTCAGACCACCTGATGGCTTATTGTGTTATTGCATCTGCTTTAGCAAGAACTGGGTTTTATGCAAAGAAAGATAGGGACAGAAGGGGAAAGTGGAAACCATTTGATTGGCAGTGTGTGGGATTTGATAATAGCAATTAATTTACAACAAACAAAACACATTGATATTAAAGAACAATCATCACAGTTACTAGGTGTCAGGCTTTGTGGGTTGCTGTAACTGCATGGTGGAATGCCACCAAAGAAAGCCAGTCAAAAGCCGCCCCAGAGAAAGGGAGGGGCATGTATGTGCCCCACAACCAGGAGGCCCCGAGGCAAGTTTCCTCATCCTCTGTGTACAGCACATTTCGATGCTTAGGAAAGGCCAGGGCCCAGAAGAGAAGATCCTCTGCCTCATGTTCTGGTCATTCATCTGGGGGTAATTACCTAGGCTGCGGGGCATGGCCCTTCCAATACAGGCTCACACAGACTTGCATGCATAGGCAAGGTGGCCTGGTGCACCGGAGGGAGGAGCGGTCCTCCACCACACGTTCTTGTCATTCACCTGAGGGTAATGACCTTGGCTGCGGGGCATGGCCCTTCTGATACAGGCTCACACATACTTGCACTCATAGGCAAGGTGTCTTGGTGCACTGGAGGGGAGGAACAGTCCTCTGCCTCATGTTCATTCAACTGGGGGTAATGACCTTTGCTGTGGGACATGGCCCTTCTGATACAGGCTCACAGAGATTTGCATGCATAGGCAAGGTGTGCTGGGGGAAGAACGGTCCTCCACCGCATGTTCTGGTCATTCACCTGGGAGTGAATGAGTGAACCTTGGCAGCGGAGCATGGCCCTTCTGATACAGGCTCAAACAGACTTGCATGCATAGATAAGGTGGTCTAGTGCGCTGGAGGAGAGGAGCAGTCCTCCACCTCATGCTCTGGTCATTCACCTGGGGGTAATGGCCTTGGCTGTGGGGCATGGCCCTTTCAATACAGGCTCATACAGATTTACATGCATAGGCAAGCTGTGCTGGCAGGGAGGAGCGGTCCTCCACCGCATGTTCTGATAATTCACCTGGGGGTATTGACCTTGGCTGCAGGGCATGGCCTTTCTGATACAGGCTCACACAGGCTTGCACATATAGGCAAGATGGCCTGGTGTGCTGGAGGAAAGGAGCAGTCCTCTGCCTCACATTTTGGTCATTCACCTGTTAGATAATGACTTTGGCTGTGCAGCATGGCCCTTCCAATACAGGCTCACACAGACTTGCAGTGCATAGGCAAGTAGTGGCCTGGTCATTTGAAGTTAATGTAGTCTGCAATGCTTCTGCATCATGTGTGGTGGGAAGTGTTGGACTCAAAGAGATTGAGATGGCTAGGCATAAAGCCAAGAGAGCCCTCTTTTAGGCATTGGGAGAGGGGTTGGTAATCTATCTGCCCCAACTGCAAATCATGGCCAAATTTGCTGACTTTGACAGAGCGGATGGAGTTCAGCTATTGGTGAAAGAGAACAAAATCTTCTGGAATGATATGCAGCAAGGGCTCAAGTTGGCTTCAAGCCACATGTGGGGGGCAAAGGCTAAAGCAGAGGCTTGGCCTTGCTGGTGGCAGGTGAGAAGTTGGGGAAAATTAGTGGACTGGTGAGCCCCCTTGGCGTATTCTCATTGGTGAGGAGCTGGGAGCTGTCAGGAGCAGCTGGCTGCTTTATGGCCCAGTTGTGAGGACAGACTGCCTGGTGGGAAACCCATGGACAAGCCAGTTCTCCCCCAGACTTCCTCCTTCAGAATGATCCCGAGATGGTATAATTGGTGTTAGGTCCAGTGATCGTGGTATTGGAGTAAATTTGGGGACAGAGTTAATATCTTGGTTTATTGCATACTCTGGTCCCAGAGTCCATGTCAGTGTTAGGAAGAACATGATTATGAGTGAGAAGTTCTTTAAGGTTAGGAGACTGCGGGCAAGAAAAGGTCTGCCTCCCAATGCTTGGGAGAGCATTATCCAGCATAAGTTTCAAGGGAGCTCTGACTCTTGAAAGCTTACACTCTGAAAATCTTGTTGGTCACTAAGGTGTCACTGGCTGAAAATCCTGCTGTTCTACTGCAGGAAAGAGGTGGGCGTGGACTGGAAAGCAGACCAAAATTTGACATGAACCAGCCTGGTTCAGTGTTCGTAAACCGGCAGGCTGTGGGGACACATTTTCTGTGGACCCAATGACTTTTGGGCCAGTCCATTGAACCATTGGTCCGTAATTCCAGATATCCCAGCCAGGCCGGGTCCCAGCCATGCACATGGATGGCTTGCACCTGGAGCAGTGGGGGGGCTCACCCAGATAGGTCAGGGCAGAGGTCTAGGAGTGACCCCCGGGCCTGGCCTGTACTGTTAGTTAGACCCTTGCCGTGTTGACAATTATGTTGCTGTAATTTAATAAATCCGTCCTTTAGTTCTCAACTCTCATGTCTGCCTTTTCATTCTGAAGTGGGTGGGGTGGGGGGCAAATGGTAGATGTTTTTTTTCACAGATGATGTTGGATTTCTAACATTTAGGTCTCAAAACATAGCTTTTCTTGTTTTAAAAAAACAACAATACTGTTATAAGGTAACAGAATGGCTGTGCTACTCACACACGATCATTTAGAAGCCAGTGGCTAGTTCTAAGGCATGAACATTTATTTTTGGATGAATTGGGGTTTCCATGGGCAACCATAGCTGCCAGTGCAAATTGTTTGTGTATGTCTGGAGACAACCAGAGTTTTGGGCCATTACGTGAGACAGAATGTTCCAATTCCCTTCATATTTGGCACTGAAACTCTTAAAATCATCCAGAAGTGGGTAATCAATTTTGAAAGTGCTAGCTTTAGTTTTGGATGACTTATGTCTGCCCAGGCAAAACTTAATGTTCATAGCAAATAACATTATGGGGGGTTCTGCAGATAACCCAGACTAGGATTCCCTTCCTTCCAGTACAAAAAACACAAAGGTGTGGTTTTCTATTGATTACATGGGCTGTGATGTTCCAATTAACTTCACATTTGTTAATGAACTGTCACAGCTAGAGATGGGCACGAACCGCATTACGAACTTCAAAAACCCACGAAATTGGCGATCACACGATCGTGAACCAGTGGTTCGTGATTGTCCACGGCCAACGAACCAGAGTTCGGGAGAGGCCTGGTTCAGTGCGTTCGGCTGCGGTTCGGGAAGCCAGACACTCAGGTGCCAGCAATCAATTCCCCTGGCAACAGAGCCGGGGGAATGCCTGAACTCTGTCTGCACTCCTTCTGTTGCCCTGGAAACCCAAATGGAAGCCCAGCTTACCTTGATCTGCAGGTCTTCCTTCCAACCACGGAGCTGCAAAGTGGTTACAAGTTGGGAGAAGACACCCAGGGGAGGGAGGGGGAAGGGGGTGTTCTGTAGCCACGGGCAATCCAATCTCATCCCTGCAAACCCTGATATGCAGCTCTGATGGCCAAACACAGACCTCCTGCATTGCTCAATGGGACCTGTGCTTATAAATAGCCATGGGCTCCCAGGCTGGGTTTCACTTTCAGCGAGCAGTGGAGTGGGACAGAACTCTTGCTTGCCACTTGCTAGCCTTTGAGGAGAGAGACTGAGATTATATTTGAGCTTGGATTTTTGTGGGAGTTTCCTGGGGGCCTTGGATTGGAGAGGGTATAACTGCAAGATCCCTTTTGCAATCTTGTTCAAACTTGGGTGATGGCTGTAGGAGAGCTTGCAAAACACTCTCCAGGAATATGGGCTCTCTGTGCCACGGGGACCGTTCTGCACACCACAAACCGCGAACTGTGAACTGGTTCGGCAACAGAAAATGTTCGTTGCGGTTCGTGATCTTGGGATCGGCGGCAGCACTGAACCATGAACCGCTGGTTCATTAAATTTTTTTCGTTCATGCCTATGTCTAGTCACGGCTACCCTGAAGCCTGTGGTCAATTTTGAGACTTCTAGCTTTGTCTTCTGTGGAGTTATGTCTGTCACGGGTGGACAGAGGGATCCTTTAATTTACATATATAACTTTAAGGATTCCAGACAATTAGAATCAATATAGTCTTTCTCACCTGTCACTTTCTTGATTAGGCGCTGCCTATTTCTGTATGTAGTGAGAGTTGCCATCCTGGCTACAGCAAGCAAGTGAAGGAGGGAGAGGAATCTTGTTGCTATGATTGCATCCCATGCCCAGAAGGGAAGATTTCAGACCAGAAGAGTAATAAATGTCCGGGGTCTGAGTCCCAGCCCCCAGACTTGCCAGGAGGGAGCAGTGGGAGGCAACCGGGAGGCAGTGGCCCTACCACCCCAGCCAGCAACCAGGTCCAGAACCTGCCCACTCCAGGGGGAAGGGTCGAAAGGCCAAAGCCTCAGAGGGCTGGAGGGAGCAGGGAGAGACCAGCCAGTTCCACCCTCCCGGGGGAAGAGAGGGGGCTAAGCAGGACACAGGAAAAGGGCCAAGGCAGGGGGAATAGGGACCCAGCAGCAGCCCAAACAGAGCCCTTACCAGCCAAGGAGGAGAAGCAGCCACTACAGCCCAGAGCCACACCCCGGCTAGAGGACAGCAGCCTGGCTCAGGAGTTGCTAGGTGTCAAGCCCCTCCAGGTGGAGCTGCCACAGGCATTCTGGGGGAGGAGATGGGTAGCCCCGCCCAGCATCAATGAGCAGGCAGCCCAGAAGCCAGCTGGGGCAGCTCCTCACGAGCAAGGCCAGGCATGCTCAGCAGCACAGAAACCGGCTGGGGCAGTTCCTCGTGAGCAAGGCCAAGGAGACCTCAGCTGGGGATGGCTCGCATTCAACCCCACCCTGCCAGCAAGGCAAGGAAGCCAAGAAGGGATTAGTGGTAGGAGGGAAACACCTGAGGGAAGGCACAGCTGGGCCAAGTCAGGAGAGGGAACAAGCCTAGAAGGAGGGCGGGGCAGGGAAAGGAAACCCTATATAAGGTGGCTAGGAAGAGCTCTGAGGTGGTGGGGGTGAGTAAGGAGAGATGGTATGGAGTGAGAGCGGAGGCTTGGAGGAGAGTTCTGGGAGAAGGAGATGATGGAGGACACAGAGGGTAAGCAGACCAGGCTGAGCAGGCCAGCAAGTGGATTGAGAGGGAGTTGGGGTGATGTATACTGCCCCTCCTTCCACAGAGCAGGGTCCTGCAGCATCCCTGGTGCCCCTCTGATGTCAGGGCTGGCCCAGCTGGGGCCCCGCCCAGAGGTGGCAGCGACAAGCCCTGACAATAAACATGTACACATTGATCAGTCAGGTTGGCTGTGGTCCATAAGAAAATGCTTTTAAAACCATAAACATATGGTGACTATGTAGGTTCACATTTTGAACACCAATTGCAAGGCTGGGGAGATATAGGCTGAGAGGAAACCTTGAGATGTGTATATAGATTTCCTGTCTCAAATGAATAATGGTAGAAAGTTCTGATGAGAAATGAAGACATATTTCTGTGTTGGGGCTGAGTTGTTCATTGCATTTCCAAAACTTGCATTGTTCCTTAATCTTCAGTGAATATTCCTAGAAGGAAAAGGAGCCTGCCAGCTTTTATTTTACTTATACCAAAAAGCTTTCCCGCCAAAACAATAATTACATGCTGTATAGTAAAGTTACTAAGTGAGTATAACATTCCACGCAGCTCCACTCAGTTGATCCAGCAATCCTCACAGGAAATAGAAAAAGACACAATGGGCTAGTGCTAATAGTCATATGTGGTGGGAGATATTAAGACAGAAGAAAACAACATGGAACTACACGGAAAGGAACTGTTATTTCATGAACTGTGTGTGTGTGTGTTATGTGCCGTCAAGTCGTCTCCGACCTATGGCGACCCTATGAATGAAATACCTCCAAAATGTTCTCTCTCTAACAGATCTACTCAGATCCTGCAAACTGGAGGACGTGGCTTCTTTTATTGAGTCAAGCCATCTTGTTTTAGATGGTGACCCTATGAATGAAAGACCTCCAAAATGTTCTCTCTCTAACAGACCTACTCAGATCCTGCAAACTGGAGGATGTGGCTTCTTTTATTGAGTCAAGCCATCTTGTTTTAGGTCTTCCTCTTTTCCTGCTGCCTTCCACTTTTCCTAGCATTATTGACTTTTCCAGAAAATCGTGTCTTCTCATGATGTGACCAAAGTACAATAGCTTTAGTCTTGTCATTTTAGCTTCTAAGGAGAATTCAGGCTTGATTTGATCTAATACCCACTTATGTGTCTTTTTGGCTGTCCATGGTGTCCGCAAAACTCTCCTCCAGTACCACATTTCAAATGAATCAATTTTTTTCCTGTCAGCTTTCTTTACCGTCCAACTTTCACATTCATTCATGGCAATGGGGAATACTATAGTTTGGATTATCTTGATCTTGGTTCCCAGAGAGACATCTTTATCTTTAAGGATCTTATCTAGCTCCCTCACAGCTGCTCTTCCAAGTCTCAATCTTCTTCTGATTTCTTCCTTGCAGTCTCCCTGTTGGTTGATGATTGAGCCAAGGAATAGAAAATCTTGAACAACTTCAATTTCCTCATTGTCAACGTTAAAATTGTGTAGTTCCTCAGTAGTCATTACTTTTGTCTTCTTGATGTTCAGTTGTAATCCTGCTTTGGCGCTTTCCCCTTTAAACTTCATCAGTAGTCATTTTAAGTCTTCACTATTTTCTGCTAGTAATGTGATGTCATCTGCATATCTCAGATCGTTAATGTTCCTCCCACCAATTTTCACTTCTCCTCCTTCTAGAACTAATCCAGCTTTCCTTATGATATACTCTGCGTAGAGGTTGAACAGGTAGGGAGATAATATGCATCCTTGTCTGACACCCTTGCCAATTGGAAACCATTCTGTTTCCCCATATTCTGGCCTGACAGTAGTCTCTTGTCCAGAGTACAGATTGCGCATCAAAATAATCAGATGTTGTGGAACCCACATTTCTTTTAAGACTCTCCATAGCTTTTCATGATCTACACAGTCAAAAGCTTTGCTGTAATCTATAAAACACAGGCTGATTTTCTTCTGAAATTCCCTAGTATGTTCCATTAGCCATTGTAAATTTGCAATGTGATCTCTGGTGCCTCTTCCTTTTCTGAATCCAGCTTGAACATCTGGCATTTCTCATTCCACATATGGTAAGAGTCTTTTGCTGTATATTTTGAGCATCACTTTGCTTGCATGGGAGATTAATGCAATTGTCCGATAGTTGCTGCACTCCTTGGCATCCCCTTTTTGGGGGATTGGAATGTAGACTGAGCATTTCCAGTTGGTGGACCATTGTTTTGTTTTCCATATTTGTTGGCATATTCTTGTTAAGATTCTGATGGACTCCATTTCTGTGGCTTGAAATAGCTCTATGGGTATTCCATCTACTCCAGGTGCTTTGTTTCTCTCAATTGCTTTGAGTGCAGCTTTTACTTCACTTTCTAGGATTTCTGGTTCTTCATCACAAGATTCTTCTTCGAAAGTATCTGTCATCCGTCCATCTCTTTTGTATAGTTCCTCAGTGTATTGCTTCCATCTTTCCTTTATTTTGTCCTGATCAGATATTGTATTTCCATATTGATCTTTCAGCATCCCAAACCGTGGTTTGAATTTCCCTTTGATTTCTCGGATCTTTTGGAACAAATCTCTTGTTCTTCCTTTTTTGTTGTTCTCTTCTATTTCTTTGCACTGGTTATTATAATAGATTTCTTTGTCTCTGCATGCAAGCTGCTGAAAAGCTGCATTTAGAGGTTTGACCCTATTTCTGTTGCCTTTTGCTTTTGCTTCTCGTCTATCTTTAGCAATTTTAAGAGTTTCCTCAGGCATCCATTTAGGCTTCTCCTTTCTTTTGGCTACAGGGATAGTCTTTGCACATTCTTCCTTGATAATATCTCTAGTTTCAGCCCATAGTTCTTCTGGCTCACAATCAATTAAACTTAGTATTGCAAATTTGTTCCTTACCTGCTTTAAAATTTGTTCCTTACCTGCTTTAAAATTTAAAATTCTTCAGGAATGTTATTTAGATTGTATCTTGGCACTATGATTCTTTTGGTGTTTCTCTTCAGCTTTATTCTAATTTTTGATAGTAGCAACTCGTGATCTGTATTGCAATCAGTTCTTGGTCTTGTTTTAGCTGAGAGAATAGAGCTTCTCCATCTACTGCTTCCAATTATGTAATCTATTTAGTTCCTGTATTGTTCACCTGGTGATTTCCACGTATACAATCGCCTTTTTGGTTGCCTGAAGCAAGTATTAGCAATGAACAGGTTGTTGGCTTCACAAAATTCTACTGCTACTGCCCAGTAGCTAAACTTCAAGGATTCTTCTGCTCCCATCACCTTTGGAACATTCAATTCTCTTCTGCCCATTTGACCATTGATTCTTGAAGGGGGTGGATACATCTTAGTCTGGTGTCTCAGCTTTGACCATTCCGCCTTGAGTGACTCTTCCAGAAGTTTAGACTCTTGATCAAGCCTGTGCTCCTGATGGTGCTGCTCTCAGGCTCACTGGCACACTCAAACCCCCTCACTGCATGAAGGTGTGTATCCAAGAAGAGGTTCACAAACTGTATCTTGAGAGAATTACTGGACTCGAAAACTATCAATACTACTGATGTGCATGTATGATTTTGAGGTCCAGTGAACTTTGTAAGAATTCTGTAAGAAGTTTGTGACTTTGTTTACTGTGTGTTAATAAGATTTGGAAATGTATGGAATGTTATATTCGCTTAGTAACTTTACTATATAGCATTAACTACAGCACAGAGCATTTTACACATTCTATTGTTCATTATGTTATTTACGTTGTGAATTTAGTAGCATTGAGCAAAGATTGTTGATTGTGTCAATATTGTTTTTTGGGGAAAGCTTTTTAGCATAGATTTTGTCAGAGTGGCTCCCCCTCGTTGAGCCTCTTTGGTTGCATATTGTGAGCTCTTATTTTATGTCATGACATTTCAGCAACACTCTGGGATATTTGGAGGCTTCACTGTGGCACCCATAGCCCAATGAAACTCTAATTCTTACAGACCTTAGAACTCTAGAGACTATTTTGTATTCTAATGAGCTGTAACTTGCATCATCTCCCTGCCACATTTCTGAATACCAGCAGTTTTAAGGTTAAAATATCCTGAAACATACATAGAAGACAATTAAAATGTTGGTAAGTTTTCATCATATTTTGATATTTGCTTTTTTCAGATACGAATAACTGCTTTCTTACCTGTCACTTTCTTGATTAGGTGTTGCCTATTTCTGTATGTAGTAAGGGTTGCCATCATGGCTACAGCAAGCAAGTGAAGGAGGGAAAGCAATTTTGTTGCTATGTTTGCATCCCATGCCCAGAAGGGAAGATTTCAGACCAAGAGGGTAAGAAACATGTACACATTGATTGGTCACCTTTCTGAGTTGGGGCTGAGTTGCTTGTTGCAGTTCCAAAACTTGGATAGTTCCTTGAACTGCTGAGAATATTCCCTGAAGTAAAAGGAGGCTGCCAACTTTTATGTCCCGAATCACACTTACAGTGTGATCCTAAGCAGAGTTTGAAAATGGGCCGAGACTAGGGGTATCCAGGGCCAGGTTGTTTCGGGTTTACCAAAGCGGGAAAAAATTGGGGAAAATAATTTGGGATTAATTTGGGAATTTGGGCAAGCCGCTTCTGAATTATGGTATTTTACTCGCTTCAGTATGCTCCGTTAATATTTGGAGCCCCCACCCCCACTTCCCCCTCCCCCTGGGGCAACCCCTCCATTGGCATCGGTGTCAGCATCGCATGGCCGTGGTGGCCATGGTGGTGGCGCCACTCGGCATTGGCTGTGGCATCATCGTCATCACGCAGTTGTGGCAGCTGCAGTGACAGCATTGCTCGGTGGTGTCGGCTTCTCTCAGCATTGTCAGCATCGTCGTTGCTCATCGGCATCTGCGTTGTGGATGTTGTCGTCGCTTGGTGGCGTCGCCATTGCTCGGTGGCAGTGGTGGCCTGGAGCCAGCCAGCTCCCCTGCTGCTGCACTGCCTCCTGCCGCACTGCCGCCTCTGCCGCTCAATGGCCCACAGGCGGCGGGGAGGGCCGGAGCCACTGCTGATCATGAGGCCAAGGTAAGTGGGGGCAGGGGTAGATGGGGGTGGGGGGCTGTTTTGATGGTGTTTAAAGGACCCTGCCGCTGCTTGCAAGCAGCAGTGGGGCCGTTTATACTAAGCCCCGAAACATACATGGAGCCTGAAACATACATAGGAGACAGTTACAATATGTTGGTAAGTTTTTCATCATATTTTGATTGTAATCTGAATGTTTTTTTTTCAGACATGAATGATTGCTATAAATGCCCAGATGAAAAATTTGCAAGCAAAAATCAGGATTTATGTATTCCCAAGGATGTCTCTTTCTTGTCTTATGAAGAACCTTTAGGAGTCAGCTTAGCCTTTTTTGCTCTCTCTCTCTCTTTGATCACAGCTCTGGTGTTGGGAACATTTATAAAGCACCAGAACACTCCCATTGTCAAAGCAAACAACCGGAGCCTCACCTACACTCTCCTCATCTCCCTTCTGCTCTGCTTCCTTTCTGCCCTGCTGTTCATTGGCCAGCCTGAGGTGGTGACCTGCTGCCTCCGCCAAACTGCCTTTGGCACCATCTTTTCAGTGGCCATTTCTTGCATACTGGCAAAGACCATCACTGTGGTCCTGGCTTTCATGGCTACCAAACCAGGAAGCAGGATGAGGAAATGGGTGGGGAAAAGACTGGCCAACTCCATCGTTCTTTCCTGCTCCCTTGTCCAAGGAGGCATTTGTGCTGTGTGGCTAGCAACGTCTCCTCCGTTCTCAGATGTTGACATGCACTCAGTCACTGAAGAACTAATACTGGAATGTAATGAAGGGTCTGTGGTTCTGTTTTACTGTATGTTAGGATATCTGGGGTTCCTGACTTTTGTTAGCTTCACTGTAGCCTTTCTAGCTAGGAAGCTGCCTGATACTTTCAATGAAGCCAAGTTTATCACCTTCAGCATGATGGTCTTTTGTAGTGTGTGGTTATCCTTTGTTCCAACCTACTTGAGCACGAAAGGAAAATATATGGTAGCTGTGGAGATCTTCTCTATCTTATCTTCCAGCGCTAGTTTACTTAGTTTAATTTTCTTCCCAAAGTGCTATATCATTTGGTTGCGGCCTGACTTAAACAACAGGGAAGGATTAATAAGGGAAAAAAACAAAACAAATGACTGTCATTTGCTCTCTCCGGTATCTTTCTGAGATTTTTTCACTATAGCTGTAGTTTCTTGGCTATCAAACTATAAAGCAGCATCAGGCAGTATGTTGGGAAATGACTGGGCAGTTCCATTGTTCTATTGCATCTAATCTGCTTTGTTTTAATATCATATTAGAATCCCTATCAGCAAAGAGGCGGGACTGCTTTTTACCTATTTCAGTAATCACCAGTATATATCTATTCACTAAAATCAGTATGTTATTGGTATAACCTAAGTTAAAATGAGACAGCCTAAAGTGACTACAACCACTTAAACCCATTTAAAAGAGTTTAAAAGAGCCTTAAAAGAAAATTAACATTTATAAAAACAGGGAAGTCAAAATCCAGTGATTATCAACCAGTTATCTAAGTAAATGAATAAATGTAGCTTACTCAGTGCTCCCTAGTTATAAAAGTACATAATGTAACATAACAGAAATAAGAAAAACAAAGCTGAGCTATCCTCTTAGTTCCACCAGAAATGAATAAATCTTTCACCTAACTACATATAAGTAGCATGAAGAGGAAAATAAAAGAAACAGCAGGAGGAGGTTTCAGAAAACAATAAACTATTTACGAGTTGGAGCTCTAAGTAAACACAGCAAATGAACAGCTGCAGCAGAAACAGTAGCAGCAGCTTTAATCAGTTAAAAAAAAAACTTCTCCATGCTATGTGTATAGCTTCTGAGGGTACCTGAGATAAAATTGTGGAGATAGCTTTTGCTTCTCGCTTATAAAACAGACAAAATAAAAGTTTGTCCCCTCCCTTTACCAGAAGAAGGGGGGAAGAATTAAAAACAAGATTAAAAGAAAACTATTTAAAATAAAAGCTAAAATCGATTAAAATATGCTAAAACAAAACTCCTCTGTAATGGAGTACAGCCTAGAAACACCAAACCAACTCAGCTGCATCATCCCTATGCTTAGGCATTTGTATTAAGAAAAATCACACAGATGATGGAATCTCTTTTCCAAACTACTCCAAGTCCCCTGGGCAATATTCCTTTGTCTTTTAAAAGCCACTGCAAAATTTTGGCCCAAATGTCTGTATGATAATCCTTTCTAATGTAGGGAACTGCTAGCCCATTATACGATTTTCCATGCAATATTATACTAATTCTGTTTTCATGAAGTTTATGGTTCCATATAAACTTAACTATCAATCCATGCTATTTATTCAGGAGAGTCAAAATGCAAGGAAAATGCTGCATCAAAAATAATACCACTGGTAGAAATATACGCTTGATGGCAGAAATCCTGCCCAACAAGGAAAACTTTAATGTAATAAGACAGAATGTAGCTGGAAGAAGGTGGGACAAAGACCTGGGAGACCCAAGTTCAATCCTCATTCAGCCAGTAAACTGAAGGGATGACTTTTGGCTGTCGCTCTTTTTCAGCCTAACTGAAAATTGTACCACTACTTTTTTAAATATACCAAGATACTTGAGGATTGTTTAAATTCTAAACTTCAGGCTTATACTAAGATTCACCTGGTGTTCTGGTAGATCAGCTAACTTCAAACAACAGTTGTGAAATTCTGGCTCTTTTCTTCATGTGAGCCATTCTAAATCTCCCTTGGAATTTAACTAAGTGAAATAGAAAAACTCTCTTCAGAAGTAATAAATGTGTTTTATGCTTATGTAAAGGTTTTCATTGGATTATTGCATACAGCTATTTTACAGTCTGGATTTATTGATCTTGCCTTTCCATGCTTCATTATCTTCTAAGGGGAATAAAGATTTTTCTTATTTAACAGTCTTTCCCCCTTATTCTTTTGGACTGCTTCCCCAAACTGGCACTCCAGTATACATAGGTAGGTTATCCTAAAGATAATTAGTCAGGATGTGCATGTATGGTCTCATACATGTAAAAGGACATGTTTGAATGTTATAGATCCCACATGGGTACTTATTTGGGTATTATCTTTTAACTAGAGTGCCTAAAAATGATTCTGTTACTCTTTCTGTAGCAGAATATATAGGGGCAAATACCAGAAAAATGACATTTTGTAAGGTTCTTCACTATTTTCTGCTTAAGGTGATAGCTGTACGAACAGTGTAGACAGACTAAAGAGCCTGGCAGACACTACTGAAAAACTCACAATAGCACAATTCATCCCACCAAGTCCTTCTTCAGTAGTCACACTAATTAGAAAATACATACGGAGAAAGGAGATTGTCCAAAAGACTTGAAGATTTTGCAACAGACTTCTGATTATAGCTTGAGGTTCATTTTTATTTCATTTGAAAGTTAGTTAGATCTGTAACTACACTTCACTGTTGATGATAAGGTTTGTCCTGTTGGAGAGTTTGAGGAATGTTTCTGGGCAGACTAGACTACTCTGTAGAAAAAGAGAAAAAAAGAAAGGAGATGTAAATGGGGGAATAAAGACGGTGGAGAAAAGAAAGATGGCCCACATAAAGGGCAAAGGAATAAAACATTTTGTTCTAAACCTTCCCTTGTGTTTTTCACTGGCATGTATCAAGAAGATACAAACCACGTTCAATTTTTAAATGCAGCCACATCTATCTGTATCCTGCACTCAAAGAGATTAGCTCATGGATGAAAGAGTTCCCTTTTGCTCTGCCTTCAGGCCATGGTCTTGTGCTTTGGTGTCCTTGAGATTATTGTGATTTACTTACAGCCCAATCCAAAAGGCTGATCCTGCACCTATGCACGCACACTGGTGTAATAGCAACACTGCTCAACTGCTACCTAAGGGCTTTGGCAGATGAACCACTCCAGCACTTGAGCCTGGGAAGGTTTGGCACAGCTACTCCTGAGAGCACCCGCCCTGCTGTTCCCCTGATGGCCTGACCAGAACCTGCCAATGGCTTTGGTGCCTCCTGACAGGAACGCAAGAGGCAATGAATGGTATAGCCAATGGGCGGGCCGTGATCTTTGCTGCCTGGTGACACTGCCCTCCCTTCCTGGGAGTGAGCTGCTGGGGAATAGCTCCATGGGAGGGATGGCAGCTGGGAGGAATCACTGGGGGCTGGAACAACTTCCTGGCCTCCCTGACAGGGTTGCGTCTTATCTGAAAAGGAAACTGACACATTTATGGCAAGAGGCTGGTGTGGAATTAAAATTAAATATCTAAAGTTGTGGAGTTAGAAGTAAATGTCTTATGGAATATAATGTTTTCTTGTTAGGTTTTCAAACCATCTGCTATGTTAAGGTTGAATGCCCAGGGGAATGTACAAGCTCATTAGGCGGCAAGTTAAAAATTGCCCTGTTAACCAGGCAAAGGTGATCAGATAAGGAAATAGTTATAACAAAGACAACTGCAACTGGATAAATGAAATCATGTTAACTGATTAAAAGGGACTAGTTCCAGGCAGTTTTCCTTATGTAGCCCTAAAGTTAGCTAAATAAATATCAAATACAGTAAAGGTTAAGTGAAACACTAAAAATAGACCAAAAGAGACTTTGTAGTTTAAAGTATAGTGATTGGGTACAGGAGATTAGGTGGTGGGGGGGAACCTGTTCTTTTTCAAAGCAAAGAAGTAGGAGTTAGCCATTGGTATATTAACTAGATGAAAAGATTTTGTAGTTTATGTATAACTGTTATATTTACATAAAATGTGTAGGAGAGTGTAACTTAATAGGAAACCAACCAATGAGGGACTTCTGGTTTGGATCTATGGCAGTCTGACGTGGTCCAGGGAGCTGGACCATCCAAGTTGCTGTTTTTAGGCTGGCAGATGCTTCGACCACCTGCAAACCCCCGCTTCGAGGAAGAAAGCAGGCAGGAATGCTTGTAGCCCCGAGAGTGAGTGATCTCAGCGGAGGGGGGGTTCTGAATCAAGGACTCTACCCCTGCCTTGAGGTCCCTTTGAAGAAGGGCAGCTGTTATCTCTGCAGAAGCTTTGGAGTCAACGAATTGGCATAAGATCGTCATACCCAAGCCTCAGTAACAGATTTGAGTGAAGATTGGCAAAAGAAGCAGCGATTACAACCCGAAAGAAGAGATTAAGAGGTAAAGATTACTATCTCCCCATACGGATGCGATTTCGGCTTAAAGACTAATGCTTTAATTGGGAATCAAAGATCTAATTAAAGGGGAAGAGCTATTAATGCCACCCAGGGAATTTTTTTGGAGAATTTGAAAAACTTTAAAACGTAAATGAGCCAAAAAGAACTTTTGTTTACATACCTGTGGTTTGGGAGATAGCGACGCGAAGGGAAGGAGCGTGGGAAGCGGCAGAAGTATCTCGAGAAGATAGTTTGTTTACAAGAGCAATGAGACGTGTAAAGAAAGGCAGGAAGTACATTGGAGAAGCAACGGAAGAAAAGCATCAGAGGATCGACAGAGGAACAGAAGAGGAAACGGAAGTACGCCATTTTAAGAAAGGGAAAGGTTGAATGCTTCATCATAGAGTTTACCATAGAGAAAAGACGCCCGACATTTTGGAACTGTATTAAATTTGAAAAGGCATTTACAAATATAAAAATTGGCAAGCGAGAAAACGGAGCTTAGAAAGAGAGCGGACTCGTGGGCAGGTACTAAAGCAAGCCCAAGGATGTCGAAAAAAGATAAAGACTGGCAGACGGCTATTGAAAACATGGATAAAAAGTTAACAGAGGGCAATAAGGAGCTTAATGAGACTATACAAAAATCACAACAAACATTGTTAAAGGATATTAAAGAAGCAATAAAATTAGAAGCGGCGGAACTGGCAAAAAATATTGATGAGATCAGAAAAGAGCTCCAAGTAACCCAACAGAAGGTTCAGGATGTGGAGAAAAAAACAGAAAATTTGGCTACAAATTTAAAGGTAGAGACTTCAGTGTTAAGCGACAGGATGGCAGTCATGGAATGTAAAATTATGGAAAAACAACTGAGATTTAGAGGCGTCCCAGAATTTATGTCAAAATCAGCTCAGGAGCAGATCACAGAAATACTAGTAGATTTTTTAAATAAACAACCAGAAGAGATTGCAACTAATTTGGACATAGCTTACAGAATTAATTCAAGCTATGCACTGCAAAAAGACTTTCCAAGAGATATTATTGCCCAATTAATTACAAAAAGAATGAAGGAAGAAATGATCAGGAAGCATTTTGAGAGCCCGTTAGTGATCGAGGGAAAATGTCTGAGAATTATGAAAGAGTTAACAAGGAGAATTTTGTTGGAGAGGTGATTCAAATGAATGGCGTAGGCTCCCTCCAGCATCACTGAGCTTCCTGCCTTCGCGGAAAGGATGTCACGTGACTGGTCATGGAAGTACCCATTCACCCCTGCCCAGAGGGGACAGCTGGTTCCGTTGACGGGGGCCACCATGAAGTACAATTTCATGTGCTACAGCAGCAGAGCTGCATCATCAAAGAGCACCCACCTTCCCGCCTTCGTGGAAAGGATGGGAGGGAGAGATGTCATTTGGAGGGGAAGTGGGAAGATCTCCCAACAACCACGAGGCCTCATCCGAGGGTCCCACTGAGGTATTCTCCAGAGGCAGCTGGCATCACCCACCTTCTTGCAGGGCCCCACGGTCTGGCAGCAGCCCTGAAACCAGAGGGAGAGGGTAGAGCCCTAGCCCAGCACTCCCAGAAACCTGACCAGATCAGGCACTGATAGTAATCAGTGTGAGCCCTCAGCCGAGGTGTCCACTGAGCTTAGCCCCAGGGCCTGACAGCAGCCCTGGCACCAGAGGGAGGGATGGACTAGAGCCCTAGCCCGCCACTCCCACAGACCTGACCTGATCAGGCACTGACAATAATCAATGTGAGCCCTCAGCCGAGGTGCCCACTGAGCTTGGCCCCAGGGCTTGACAGCAGCCCTGGCTCCAGAGGGAGGGGGTAGAGCCCTAGCCCAGCACTCCCAGAGACCTGACCAGATCAGGCACTAATAATCAGTGTGAGCTCTCAGCCCAGGTGCCCACTGAGCTTGGCCCCACGGCTTGGCAGGAGCCCTGGCACCAGAGAGCAGGGCTAGAGCCCTAGCCCAGCACTGCCAGAGACCTGACCAGATCAGGTACTAATATTCAGTGTGAGCCCTCAGCCGAGGTACACAGTGAGCGTGGCGCCAGGGCCTGGCAGCATCCCTGGCACCAGAGGGAGGGGGAAGAGCCCTAACCCAGCACTCCCAGAAACTGGACCAGGTCAGGCACTAATAATCAGTGTGAGCCCTCAGCCCAGGTGCCCACTGAGCTTGGTCCCAGAGGCAGGCAGCAGCCCTGGAACCAGAGGGAGGGGGTAGAGCCCTAGCCCAGCACTCCCAGAAACCTGACCAGATCAGGCACTGATAGTAATCAGTGTGAGCCCTCAGCTGAGGTGCCCACTGAGCTTGGCCCCATGGCTTGGCAGCAGCCCTGGCTCCAGAGGGAGGGGGTAGAGCCCTAGCCCAGCACTCCCAGAGACCTGACCAGATCAGGCACTAATAATCAGTGTGAGCCCTCAGCCCAGGTGCCCACTGAGCTTGGCCCCAGAGGCAGGTAGCAGCCCTGGAACCAGAGGGAGGGGGTAGAGCCCTAGCCCAGCACTCCCAGAGACCTGACCAGATCAGGTACTAATAATACTGTGAGCCCTCAGCAGAGGTGCCTTCTGAGCTTGGCCCCAGGGCCTGGCAGCAGTCCTGGCACCAGAGGGAGGGGGTAGAGCCCTAGCCCAGCACTCCTAGAGAGCTGACTAGATCAAGCACTAATAATACTGTGAGCTCTCAGTCAGACTATGGATGTCAGGTTATGGCAGATAGATCCCTGGATCATTTCAGCATGACACATGTTCTTGGCTAAATGATCTTTATTCAGGAATTGTATATATACACAGGTCCATAGGAGTACATGAAGTAAAAAGCAGCTGAGACTAGTCACTTCTCATTGAACGGAATAAAGCTTCAGGCTGTTACCGTACAATATACTCATCCAGTCTCCTCCCCCCCGAAACACCGGTATTGAAGCAGCCTGGGAAACATTTCCAAAATTCACACACTAGCCAGACTGAGCAACACAACACTCCAGACTCTCAAGGTCAGATTAACCACTATCAAATGAAAGGAATGTCTGCCTTACCATCTGCTGGGAGAAAACGAAAGTAGTTATTGAAAGCAAAGGAATAAACTTATCAGTTACAACATGAGATCAGTTCTAAGACTGAAATGATTCAGGATCACAAACTTAACAGTGGCAGGGATGAATGGGTACAATCTTCACTTGGATAGACCTGTAGGCAATACTGATGTAATTTCTGGGTGTAACAGAGTTGTGGTAAACAAAGTGGTGATTTAAAAAATCTGGTGGGGAGGGATTTAAAACATTCGTCCATCCCCTCCCCTTACATGGCCGGTGGAACCCAACCTCAACTATATGCCTGGCAGAACATCTCTGTCTTACGGGCCCAGCAAAAGGACAACAAATCTTGCTGGGCTCTGGTTTCAATAGACAGAGTTCCACAAGGCCAAGGCCAGGACCAAGAAGGTCCTGGATCTGGTTGAGGCCAGGCGGGCCTCCCTCTTTAGTTCATGTACTTTATCAATAGTGGCCAGCAAGTCGTAGTAGAGAGATTTTATCAGAAAAAAAGCTCCCCAAAGCCTCACAGTTAATACTCGAATTCAACATTTGGTGGTCTCCCTGTGATAGGGAGACCAGTGATTGAACTACATTAAACAATTTTGCTGGGCATGAGCTTGCTGACATGATGGAGGTTGCATAATATTCCTTCTTCATAGCCTTCACCACCACCTCATAGGCTTTAATAAGCCTATATTCATATAGGATGTTCTTGCCTCTTCATCTTGAGATCGTTGCCACACTTGCACAAGCTGTGTCAGCTCTCGCTTCTTCCATAGTAGCTCCTCTGTATACCAGGGATCCCCTCTGGCATGGGAATGGAGAGGGCGACGGGGGGCAATTTTGTTGATGACTTCAGAGAGAAGGACATTCCAGTCCTCGATGGTTGTTGTGGATTTTCCAGGCTGTGTAGCCGTGGTCTTGGCATTGTAGTTTCTGACGTTTTGCCAGCAGCTGTGACTGGCATCTTCAGAGGTGTAGCACCAAAAGACAGTGATTTCTCAGTGTCACAGTGTGGAAAAGATGTTGGCAGGTCATTTATATCTACTCAGGAAGGTGGGGTTGGGCTGAGTCATCCTGTAAGAGTTTCCCAGGGTGTGGAATGCTAATGGAGTCCTCCACCAGCTCATCTAACACCCTGCCAGGGAGCATTGGATCCTGCAGAGCATTCTGGAAACCTATTGTATCCATGAGTCTCCGTGGGTGAGCATAAATCAGCTCGCCACCCCTGCGGGGGGGTGGGAAGGGTGCATCCAACTGAGCCTTCAAGACCACATGGTCTGACTATGGCACCAGTTCCGCTACTTCCAGATCCATGTGAATTCCCATCCCGAAGATCAGATCTAACTTGTGGCCTGCTCAATGTGTAGGGGTCAATACAGATTGGGAGAGTCCCAGCACTGGCATGGAAGACACCAGGTCTGTAACCTGTGAAGAGGTAGCATCACCAGCATGGACATTGAAGTTCCCCAGCACTAACAGTCTGGGATACTTCAAGGCCTACCCCACCACCACCTCCAACAGGCATGGCAGGGTATCTACTGGTGCGCTAGGCAGTCAGTACACCAAACAGATAGCCTCGGCACCCCACACGAGGCCCAGACAATCTATGCCAGAGATCTTGGGGACAGGAAGTGGCCTGAAGGAGAAAGTCTCACAGGTAAGAATTGCCACCCCTCCCCATTGGCCTCCTGTTCGGAACTGATGGAGGACCAAGAAAACTGGGGAACACATATACTTGTGTATATCCAAGTCTTGTGCTAATTATTTTACTAGATGCCACTATTCAAGATGTTTTACAACTGGTGTGTTGTAATCTGCTTTGAACCAAGGCCAATTAAAATTACTGTCAACAGTCTTTTCAAGAAAATGGCAATATCTTGAAGTTTAAACTTTAAATGGCATAACAAGAGAGTCCCTTACAATCATACACATTGAAATGGAAAGTTACCAAGAATTTTACACAAACATTAAATGATAGGAGCCCCCAGTTCAGCAACAATTTAATGGGCCACAGTCTCCCACTTCATCTGAACACTGGTGCTAGCTCTCTTACATTGGGAGTGAAACTACCATTTAAGTACATATCAAGCCACAATTGCAGCATGTCATTTAAAGGTACAGAGTATTGCTCACAATTAAAGTGATTATTTTAAATGAAATATGATAATTTATAGACATTATTAAGACCATGTGGAAAATAAGCCCTCAAGTTATATATCCATTGAGCCTCTACTCTTAATAATTGTCTCAGAACATCTGTTCTATATGTGAGGTATAAACTTTTGTATAATAAAAATCTTTAACTCATCCACATCATGCCCCTGAGTCATAAAATGTTGAACTAATCGTGACTCAGTATATCTGTTTTTAATATGGGAACAATGTTCTATAATCCTCTTAGGGATACCTCTCATACATGCCAATGTTCCGAAGTCCACAAGGGCAAAAGATACCATAAGCTACAGTTGGTAAATTGGGATAGATTTATCTCACACTACCAGCAGGGTATTGAAATATTTCAATTTTTAACACAAACGAGCACACTGAACAATGGCCACTAGGGGTGTGCAAAGGCACACTGTTTCGGGATTCTCGTTTCGGGTATACCCGAAACGAGAATCTGTTTCGGCAACCGCTTCGGGTATTGTTTTGGGTTGCTTTTCAATGGGAAAATGCCTCCGTCTTCCCGGACGCCTGGGGGAGGCATTTTCCTACTGAATCAAGCCAAAATTGGTGGGGACCTTCCTCTAACTCCTCTATAACAACCTCCCAAGTTTCAGACCGATTGGACTTTGGGGGACCATATTATGGCCCCCCAAACCAGGTCCCCCTATCCTCGCCTAAAAAAGAGAAACGTGAACGTATTTTTAGCTTGCTGCTGCTAATCTTCATTATTTCCTATGGGGAAAAAATGAAGAGGCAGGCTTGTCTTGCCAGGGGTGGCATTTTGCATGCAAAATGCCCCCCAACCCTCAGGGGCCCTTCTCCCACCTTTCCTCCCACCCCCCACCAAGGCCCCCCACCATTTCATGGCCTCCCCAAGTAGGTGCTCTTTTCTCCACCAATTCCACATGGGGGATGCTTGTCTTGCCAGGGGTGGTGTTTTGCATGCAAAATGCCCCCAACCCTCTGGGGCCCTTCTCCCACCTCTACTCCCACCCCCCACCAAGGCTCAGCCTGCTCCCACTTGGGGGGGCATTTCATGGCCTCCCCAAGTAGGTGCTCTCAGCCCCCAAAGTCCACCCCCTACAGCCCCACACAAACCCAATTCCCCCCCAGCAGCCACACACAGACCAAAATCCCCACATTAGCCCCTCACAGACCCAAATCCACCCCCAGCAGCCCCACACCCATAACCCCAGGAACAGGCTGGCCAGCCCTCCCCATTTGTTCCCTATGCTGGGAACTTCTAAACTCTCTTTCCCAGGGCAATTCCGCACAGCCCAGGGGTGCCACAATGGTGGGCACACTTCTTAGTGCCAACTTGTCCCTGGGAAAGAGCACCTGACACACAGACAACCACCCCCTGACACCCCCACCACCTACAGAGAAGGCTGGCCAGCCTGCCTCATTGTTCCCTATGCTGGGAACCAACCTCACATCAAAGAATGAAGCACACACACGTTTCAAGTTTAAAAAACTTTATTTTCTCACTTTCAAAGTACAATAGGTCAACACATCACGGCAAATCACAGTAACCATCCCCCACACAAAAAACACAATTCACTACACATCAAAGAATCTTAATTTTTTTTTAACTAACTCTAAATTTTTGAACAGATTTAGGTTACATAGTAGGAGGGCACAACAAGGCATGGAAAAAGAAGTCCAGTAGACAAAATTAACATAACTACTAGCTTCAAATAAGAGATACAACAAAACCACAAGACCTTTCAAAAACACCTCATGAACAGCTTAAATTTACACAGCAGTAGGGCACAAAAGGGCAAGATAACAGCCTGCTTGCAGTGAGTCACACTACTTAAACATAACACAACTCAATAAATATCAGGCAATTACCAAAGCTTCAAAACATCTGTACAAGATGTGTGTTACACAGCAGGAGGGCAAAATGGGTCAAAAACACTTTTGTTCTTGAACAGATTTAGGTTACACAGTAGCACGGCACACCCACCGGCAGGTCAGCATTGTCTTAGTCAGAAAACAACACAACTATCATGAAATAAAAAACTTATTTGCTTAACCCCTCAACACCTCCGCCATAACAACAAAAAACCACACAAAGACTTTTTCTCTTTCAAAATTTCTTTATCTCTATGCGCGTGAGCCCATCTCCCAACCATCCCTCCATAACCAAACTTAATGGGGGTAAACCACTGCAACAAGGTCCAGCAGAACCAATGTCATTTCCTTTGGCTATGCTTTCAGTTCAGCCACACAAAGCTGTGGCACAGGTGGGCACTGCCCAGTGGTCTTTCTGGAGCAGTGTTGCAGAGGTTTCCCCCCAACCCCACACCAGCCTCAGCATTTACCTGGAAAAATCTGCGAGACATCATCATTGGCTGGTGCCCATCCCCAACTCTTCCCGCATCCCCCCCCCAAGCAAACCAAACAGTAACATTTCAACCTTTTTTTTTGTTTTTTTTTTTTATAAATAAACATTTCAACTTTGAAAAAACATTATTACAACTTTTTTTTTTTTAAAGAAAATGTCAACTCTTAAAAAACATTTCAACTTTTTTGGGGTTTCTTTTTTTTTAAACAAAGATTTCAACTCTGAAAAACATTTTAAACATTCCAAACAGCAGGATCTGACATTTTCCCATTCCCTAATCCCCACCTAAGCAATCCCTATCTAAACTATTTCTCCCTCCAGTGGCAATCCATGTTTCTGGGGCGTTATTTTTCAGAATAAATTTGGTCCCACAGGGTCTGTCTCAGTGCTGGGAGATGTTTTGAATTTCCTTGGGGGGGGGCTTTCAAATTGCTGGGTGGATTCCCTTTGCCACTGGTTCCTAACCACCCTCCCTCTACTGGCCGGTTTTAACTGCGTCTACAGGGTTTTATGCAGGGGAGAGCGCGATTCCAAAGTATTGGACTTGCAGAGGATGCAGGCCACAAGTTGGGCTCACCTCAGTCACTCTGGAAGTCCAGTCCTGAGAAATCGAAGAGGCGAGAGTTGACCTTCAGGAAGGTCAACTGCTCGACTCTCCGTGGGAGAAGGTGAGTGCGATGTGGGCAGACAATGTCGCCCGCATGAGAAAACACGTGCTTGCTCTCCACACTCGTCGGAGGGCATGAGAGCAGGCGATGCACCTTGAGGGAGAGGTCCGGCCAGACCGACTCCTTCTTGGCCCAGTAGCTGAGCAGATCGGTGGAGAGCAACTCGCAGGGCTCCGTGAGGTAGTCCCTGACCATTGCCTCTGCCAAATCCTCTCTCACGTTCCTCACGACCCCAGAGGGGAGGAGGGCCCACCGGAGCATCTCCATCTCCATTGGCAATCTGGTGGTGGCGGGGCGGGGCGGGGCGGGGCAGGCGGCAGCAGCTGCGCAGAGGGGGCGTCAGAGGGACCCACACGGCAGGGCCCCTCTCGCATCCCCCCTGTCAACAGGTGTCCCCTCTCGGCCTGCCTGCACCTCACCCAAGAGCAGAGCCCGTTCCCGACCCGCTCGGCGAAATTGACCTTTATGCGCAGGTCACACATGGTCGCCAACATGTATGACTCGATCTGCGTGAGAGGATTTAGCCTGGCAACTATGCCATGCTGCAGCCTTCTCACCAGTGCGTGCACCGCTGGAACGAGGTCAGCATGAGGCGCGACCTGGTCTGCAAGGGTGGCCAGATTCCTCTGGAGCGTGTGCACCAGGGGACTGACCAGACCAAGGGTCACCGTGTCTGACGAGACCGCCATAGTGAAGTCCTTGAAGGGCTTCAGGACCTCCACTGTCTGGGTGACAGTGAGCCAATCCTCCAGGCTGAACTCACCCACCTGACTCGCACTGCGGCTCTCGGAGAGCCATGCGTGGAGTGCAGCCTGCTGCTCCACCAAGCGCTCAAGCATGGCACAGGTGGAGTTCCAGCGAGTGCTCCTGTCAGTGATCAGAGCGTGCTCTCGCACACCTGTCCTGACCTGCCTCTGGCGCAGTTCATGTGTGGCTGTCATGCTGCGCGAGAAGTGACTCATGAGCCTCTGACATTTCTGGATCAGTAACTGGAGTTCACGAGTCCGGGTATCAAGGGGTTCCTTCGAGGAGCCCAACCCCAGCGCATCTCTCACCACTAGGTGAAGTTTGTGTGCCGCACAGAAGATGCACTCTCGGCTAACTAGATGCGCCGCTGCCCTCATGTTCTTGCCACTGTCCATCACCATGCATCCCACGTTGGTGGGTCCCTGGCCTACCCACTCTTCCAACTGTCTCCTCAGGGTGGCAGTGATGTTCTCCGCCGTGTGGGACACGCCGAGCACCTTGGCATGAAGCAAGGCCTTGCAGTAGCCGGCCTGGTGGTCTCCCATCCTTCCCTGACTAGCTGTTCTAGGCACCTCCCCCCGGCCCCCACCCAGAACAGCCTCAGGTTCCCACCAGTGAGCAATAAGCAAGAGGTACGCTTGCTGCACACTTGGGCAGGTCCAGATGTTGGATGTGAAGTGCAGAGTTCTCCCGGCAACCCGGGACAGCTGTGCCTTCACATGGTCCCTGGCAGCCCTGTAAAACGAGGGCACCACCGATCTGCTCAATATCGTGCGAGCAGGGACGGCGTACCAGGGAAAGAAATCGTGGAGCAGCCCTGAGAAGCCAAAGTCTTCTACTATGGAAAACGGTCTCCCATCCACCGCTACCATGTTGATGATGTGGCGCGTGAGGCACCGGCTCGCCCTCTGGATCCCCTCTCTGGGCACACTAGGGCCCTGCTTACCAAGCATCTCTGGGAGAGAGGCTTGGCGTCCCTTCCCTACAGGAACCCTTGGGGGGAGAGCACCAGAGGAGCCTGCCTCCTGGCTAGCTTCCGGCCGTGTGGCGCCACTTGAACTCTCCTCCTGAAGAAGCACCGCCTGGTGGTGCCTCTTCATGTGGGTCCTCATCCCAGACGAGGAGAGATGGTGCACATCTCTGCCACAGCTGATGCGCTGCCTACAATGCAGGCACTGGGCTGCTCGGGGATCCTCTGTTGTCTGGAAGTGCTTCCAGATTTTGGAGTAACAGGACGGCCCACGCTTCACAGGAGAAGCGCTTTCGGGCCCACCCTGAGGCACCTCCTGTGAGGTGCTCTGGCCGGACACACCATGTCCCACTCTCGGCTGGGCAGTCGGGGATGGACGAGGCTGAAGGGGCAGAGATGTGGGCTCTTCCACCACAGTCTCTGCCTCTTCCTCCTGCATCCTCTCCTCCTGCACAGCCCCGAGAGGCCTGCTGCTGGCCTCAGAGGAAACTGTAATGGACCGCCCCACAGGGGGTCTCATGGGCAGTTCCTCCAACATCCTCTGGGTTCCTGGGGTGATCATGAGGGATGGAAAAGTCACATGCCCCACGTCCATCCCAGGAGACACCACATGCTGCCCCTCCTCCAGCAGCTGTCTCGCAACCACTGGAGGAGGAGGAGCCTCAGCAGCAGGCCCCTGCCCAGAGCCAGCCCCTGCCTCACGCACCCGGGTTGGGGGTGGCCCTCCAGCAGCTGCCTCAGGAAAGAGAGCCTTACAAACCCTCTTCCTGTCACCAGATGCCAGGCTGGTGAAAGGCAGCAGTGTAGGGGAGGGCCTCCTCTGCTCAGATGGGGGGGCTGCCGCAGCAGTCCCCCTCTCTGTCCCCTCCTCCCATCTAGATTTCTCCCTAACCTTCCCCCCGGGGCCCCTCTCTGCTTTCCTCTCTGCCATCCTTTCCCCTCACGGAAGCTACACTAACTACTCAGAAACCAAGGGAAAACAAAGGTGCACTTTGTTTTCAAGCCCTATCTACCTGCTTCTAAATCTGTTCTTCTTGTGGCTCTGTAACTTGTCTTGGAGATGGTCACTCAAATCTCTTTTTAAACAACCCTATTTATGTTGGAGGACCTGAGCCTGCCAAACACCTGAATTCCTCCGGAATTGAGCTGGCCCTATACCTCAATAACAACAAGTGAACGCCTTATACACTAACAACACTAGTATGCCTGGGCCGGCCTGGCTCCACCACGGGTGCCAGAGATGGGCAGTGGAACCCTAGTTAGGGGGTCAGTAATGGGAAGCCTATTAACAGCTATTCAAAATTTGTATGTAGAAATCAAATATAACCTAACTCTCACTCACTAATGCTTTTCCTGCTGAATCCCTATTTAATGTTTTAAAAAAACTAATCTTGGTTTCCTGATTGATTAGGTTGAGGGCAATTAGCCACTGAATGCCTACTAACTGGCCTACCTACCTAAGACACTATTTAGCAGGAACAGTGTTTCTGTGTTGTGTCTGTGTGGGGTGTGGATGCGGTGTTCTGAAAATGTACCTCCCCCCTCCCAAGCTAGCAAAAACCCATCCCTAAGCCCACCCTGCTGTAAACCCACAGACTCACTCACCAGTTCTGCAGTCCAGCAAAGTTCAGGCAGTCGTGCAGCTGGTCCTCCTCTCCTCCACGATGCTGTTAAGAAAGTTGGAATGTTAACAGAGTCACACATGCTGCACACACAACCCCTAAAAGTCAAGGCCCAGATCTGCTTTGGGCCTAGACAGTCATGAAGCCAATGTGGGGAAGCTGTGCCAGAGTTAAAAGTCAGGTGGCATGCAAGAACCTCCCCCCCCCCTAGAAAGGCTAGGCCCAGCCAGTGGAAAAACACAACACACCCACCCTGCAGAGCAGGCCTGTGTGGGCCAGAAACTGGCACACTCATTTTTAAGCCTGGGAAGCATTAAATCAAGCCCACAGTCAAGCATAACACAGGAAACATTAAATCAAGCAAGCACAACAAGCAGTACTGAACCCCCCCTCCCACCCCCAAACATTGTCCTCTTGCCCAACCAGAAAATGTCCCCCTAGCCCAAGCCATGAAGACCAAACTGAAACATATGCTAGCAGATTGGCCCAGAAGCAGCAATAAATTTCCAAAAAGAAATTTAAAAAAAAAAATCCCTACCAGTCCTCCTCTCCGTATGTCCAGCAGCAAAGTTGATCCTCCACACTCAGAGGTCTCCAGGCCGATGTCCTCCAGGTGCAGTCCAGTCCAGAGGAAATCCACAAAGGCAGTCTCTCAGCAACAGTCAACTGCAACCTGTTTGTGAAGCATAAATGTAAGTGCCAGCCAGCAGAAAGACACCAGAGCCACCCAGCAGAGCTGCAGGCCTGTGTGTAGTCCAGAAGCTGGCACACTTGTTTAAGAGCCTGGGAAGCATTAGATCAAGGGCACCAGAAACAGCAAAGCAAGCTACCAATCCTGTTTGTGAAGCATAATTGTGAGTGCCAGCCAGCAGAAAGACACCAGAGCCACCCAGCAGAGCTGCAGGCCTGTGTGTAGTCCAGAAGCTGGCACACTTGTTTAAGAGCCTGGGAAGCATTAGATCAAGGGCACCAGAAACAGCAAAGCAAGCTACCAATCGTGTTTGTGAAGTATAATTGTGAGTGCCAGCCAGCAGAAAGGCACCAAAGCCACCCAGCAGAACTTCTGGCCTGTGTAGGCCAGAAGCTGGCACACTGGTTTTTTAGGCCTGGGAAACATTAGATCAAGCCCACACTCAAGCATAACAAAGGAAACATTAACTCTAGCAAGCACAACAAGCATCATTGAAATCCCCCCACCCCCAAACATTGTTCTCTTGCCCAACCTGAAAATGTCCCCCCAGGCCATGCCAAGACTAAACTGAAACATCTTTTTGCAGAGGCAGGCCACAGCAGCACATTGGCCCAGCATCAATAAATTTACAAAAATTAAAAAAAAAAGATTCCTACCAGGCCTCCTCTCTGGATGTCCAGCACAGTTGATCCTCCAGGCAGATGTCCTCCAGGTGCGGTCTCTCAGTCCTCTCTCAGTCAACAGTCAGTGAGCAACAGAGCTGTCCCAGTCTTGCCACAAATTTAAATCCCCTGCTGCAGCCTCAGCCAAAGATTTGAATCTATTGGCAGGCAGAAGGATGCAGAAGTGGGATTGGTGACTCCTAAAGTCCTCCCTCCCTTGCATGACCTCCCACACACTCCTACAGTCACCCTCCCTCCTGCTCCCCCTCCCCTACCTGATCATTTTGGCGGGAATCTCTGCATGCTGTCATTGCTTTGCAAATGCAAAGTGCAATGTTATCAATGCACCTTGCATTTGCAAAGCAAAGGATTCCCTCCTATGCAAGAGGGGTGAGGGGTGAAAGAAGGAGTGAGTCACTCACTCCTTCTCCCCCCTCCCCTCTTCTAAGAGACTGCAAGAAGCTTTAGCTTCCAGCAGGATTTTGCTAGACGCTTGTAAAGGCAAACGCCTAGCAAAATCAAAATGGCGATTCTCGGTATCCGAAAAAACCCCGAAACAACCCGAAACGTTTCAGGTATCATTGTTTCGGGTTACCCGAAACGTTCCGGAAAACCCAAAATGTTTCAGATAACCCGAAACAACCCAAAACAGGTTTGTTTCGGGGGTTTTTCGGGTATCTGAAACCCGAATTGCACACCCCTACTGGCCACATTTAAAGTGGCTTGATCTATTTATCCCTCACACAGTGGCCAACCAGTTACAATGGAAAGCCAGCAACAGGGCATAAATCTGACACTGGAATGCAGAATGTGAAGTTTCCCTTTAGTCACCATTTTCATTGTCACAACAAGTTAGGCTGAGACAGAGAGATTGCCATAAGGTCACCTAGTCAGTGTAATGACTGAATTAGGATTTGAACATGACTCTCCTCTGTCTTAATCCAACACTTAAAGCTCTTACAGATAGCTCTAGCTCATTAAACTAAAGCTTTCCTGTCTGGGTAAATCTTTACAATCTACAGAGTATTCTTCAAAAGAATTTTTTTCCTTGAATGTTCCTCTTATTAATAATTTTCCTATTTTAATAAACTGCAAGGTTGATACCTTTGTTTATTTGGAAACATAACCTTCTGCCAATTAATGAAACAATTATGCAAAAAAAGGAAGTTCTGTAATGGCCTGGTTGTCTCTGACTTTACAAAGCATGCATAATTTGGGCTGCAATTTTAAATACTCTTCAGGGGTGTCAGGATCATGGCCCTGGGGTCAGGAATGTCAGGGGTGTCAGGATCATGGTTTGGGGTTCACTGGTGTGCTGCAGGCCTGATCTTCTTTGGGCTTCTTTGGGAGTGCTATGAGGATCTTTGACTTACTTTGGGAGTGCTGGTGATGCAGTTTGAGAAGCTGTGAGATGCTAAGAAGGAATGCAGTTATTGGCATAGCCAAGGATTTTTAATCATAACAATTCTACTTTCTCTCTCTGTACTTTCTTTCTCTGCATAGATGAGAACCTGGCCAAAAAAAAGGGGGGGTTAAAGTAGGGTGGGTGGTGCTTGAAGAGTTTAATATACCTAGTAGGGGGAGGGAAAAGTTATTCCTATCAAGGAAGTCTTTCTGTACTGAACTCTTAGGTCGTTAAAAGCTTTAACTCATGCATCATTGGACTCATGCAGTGAAGTTATTCGAGATCTAAGCCGGAAGTCTCTGACAAGGGGACGTGGAGCAGTTTTTCATAGATATTCCATTAGCACCATTGATTTTTCTTGATAAGGATACCTGTGGGAAGGAATGAGGAAAAGAAATAGTACCTGGGCTAAAATATGCAAACCAGCAGCCCAATGCTGAGGTATAAACTAGAGACGATCTTGACAGTTACTACATACTGTCATATAGTGGTGGACTGGCAAAAGGGATAACCAAATATTATGACAGATCAGCATGTTGAAGGAGATAAACTTAGCATATTTGAAACTGTCAGGCAGTGGCCTGGCAAGAAAAACCACAAGGATTCAGACAAAGGCCAGGGAGCCTGGGTAGCCTAAGATGGCATAAAGTGCAATCCTGGATCCCTCAGTACCCTCCAGTACAATTTATTTATTTAAAACACATATATGTCATTTCCCCACCCAAACAGGATCCCCAGGGTGACAAACATCAAGTTACTGAAATATTTTAAAAATTAAAACCATGTCAGATTTTTAACAATACAATAAAACATGCAGATATTACAAACCACATAGCACAAATGACTGCTTGGATAAGGGATAAGTGAAGAACAATAGAGTTGGCCGCATGCTGCTTCCTGATTTAGTAAGCATCAAAAACACTACTACACTGATATTTTTTCACCAGAGAGCTGCTTGGCCTCAAACTGTCAGGAACATTTCAATGTTTAGAAACATATGTCTCAGTTCCTAAAGCAATGGCCATTATCTGCTGTGACTATTTCCCCCTTATTAATCTTTCTCTGCTGTTTAAATTGGGATGCAGCAAAAGAATATAGCATTTAGGGGAAAAAATTAAAAGCAGAAGCCCAGCACTTGAGGCCAAGATAGAAAAGATCTCCACAGCTACCATGTATTTCCCCTTTGAGCTCAAGTAGGTTGGAACAAAGGACAACCATACACTGCAAAAGACCAACATGCTGAAGGTGATAAACTTGGCTTCATTGAAAGCATCAGGCAGCTTCCTGGCTAGAAAGGCTACAGTGAAGCTAATGATGGCCAGGAAACTCAGATATCCCAACACACAGTAAAACAGAACCATAGACCCTTCATTACATTCTAGTGTTATTTCTTCAGTGACTGAGTACATGTCAACATCTGGGAATGGAGGAGATGTTACTAGCCACACAGCACAAAGTCCTCCTTGGACAAGGGAGCAGGAAAGAACAATGGAGTTGGCCAGTCGTTTCCCCATCCATTTCCTCATCCTGCTTCCTGGTTTGGTAGCCATGAAAGCCAGCACCACGGTGATGGTCTTTGCCAGTATGCAAGAAATGGCCACTGAAAAGATGATGCCAAAGGCAGTTTGACGGAGGAGGCATGTCCCCACCTCAGGCTGGCCAATGAACAGCAAGGCACAAAGGAAGCAGAGCAGAAGGGAGACGAGGAGAGTGTAGGTGAGGCTCCGGTTGTTTGCTTTCACAATGGGAGTGTTCCGGTGCTTTATAAATGTTCCCAACACCAGAGCTGTGATCAAAGAGAGAGAGAGAGCAAAAATGGCTAAGCTGAGTCCCAAGGGATCTTCATAAGACAAGAAAGAGATGTCTTTAGTAATACATGAATCCTGGGGTTTGCTCGGAAATTTTTCATCTGGGCATTTATAGCAGTCATTCATGTCTGTGAAAGAAAAAAAAGTCTTAAAAAGTGCCTAAAACTCACTATTGACTGTGGTAGAAAATGTTTTTCTAATTTTCAGTTCTGAAGAGGTAGATGAATGAGGATATTTGTGAAGTCAACTGTGATCCCACCCACCTGCTTCAATGGGTGTCATGGCCCATTTTTATTAAGGCATATTTTCATATTTTCTTCCCATTGTAGACTGTAAGCAATCTTTAAGAAGGACTCATTAAGCTATTAAGTATTAATAGAATGTCAATTTTACAAATATATTTATGACATAAAAGAAATCCGGGAAGCTGTTAGGAAAGAGAGATGCAGCATCCCTTAAAAAGTACTCAAAGATGCCCTGATCTCAGAGAAAACATGAACATTTGCCCACATGCCAGGAAGGGGTAAGATAGGTCGCTATATTAGAGCCAAACCAGACAATACGAATTACACATGAATGACACGAAAACGCACCTACACGTGTTCCAACCTTGTTTTCAACTACATGCGCCAGGAATGCAGGACCCCCATCGAACCCGTGTTCATGGTGGCACGGGTTTTCTCCGCGTTCCTCCAAGACGCAGGAAGGATATCCCATCATGCATCTGCACTCTGCGCATAGACGTGAGCGCCATCTACCTGCAGTTCTGAGAGCACGGTGGAGTGAGCTGCAGATAGGAAGCGGAAGATCCAGGAAAAAAGGACACTCTGCATTGTCAACTTACTGGTTGTGACCATGAACACGTGCCATCACAGCCACACCGGAGCATAACATTAAGAATCTGTGCCTGGACCAGAACACGTGCTCATCGAGAGAATGCTGGACACAGGCATTTGGGGTAAGACATGACACCTGACACTCACTCGGTCTTGTGTAATTTGTATCGTGTGGTTCGGCTCTGAGATATAATGAGTGCCGGGAGTGCAGAGGGGCCATGGCTCAGTAGCAGAATATCTACTTGGCATGCTGAAGGTCCCAGGTTCAATCCCCAGCATTTCCAGTTAAAAGGATCTGGTAATAGATGAGGTGAAGGTGCATTTTAAAAAGCCTGGAGAGCCACTGCCAGTCTGAGGGGACAATACTGACCTTGAAGGACCAATGGGTTAAATCAGTATATGGCAACTTCATGTGGGTGTTGTAAAAGTTTGGGACATGGGCCTTAATTTTATTGGAGGAAAGGTGCCAGTGGAGATCCACTCCAAGTTTGAGGATAGGTTAAACTTAAACCATTCAAGCTTGGACAGGAAGGGTCAAAAGGTCTGTTTAGAACCTGGCAAATCAAGGGCTGGGAACATGGCGCTAATGGAGTGATCTCTTCAGGGACCATTCTCTGCTTTCAAAGTTCCTACAGGCTTAATTCCATTCCAGGGAAAGAAATGCCAGGGTGACATAGAATCATAGAATCATAGAGTTGGAAGGGGCCATACAGACCATCTAGTCCAACCCCCTGCCCAGTGCAGGATCAGCCTAAAGCATCTCTGACAAGTAATCATCCAGCCTCTTCTTGAAAACTGCCAGTGAAGGGGAGCTCACCACCTCCCTAGGCAGCTGATTCCACTTTTGAACTACTCTGACCGTGAAAAAGCTTTTCCTAATATCCAGACAGTACCTTTGTGCATGTAGTTTTAGCCCACTGCTTCGCGTCCTACCCTCTGCTGCCAACTGGAACAGCTCTTTGCCCTCCCCCAAATGACAGCCTTTCAAATATTTAAAGAGAGCAATCATGTCCCCCCTCAACCTCCTCTTCTCCAAACTAAACATTCCCAAGGCCCTGAGCCTTTCCTCGTAGGGCTCAGTCGCCAGATCCCTGATCATTCTTGTCGCTCTCCTCTGCCCCCTCTCGATTTTGTCCACATCCTTTTTGAAGCAAGACCTCCAGAACTGCACACAATACTCCTGGTGTGGCCTGACCAGTGCAGTATAGAGAGGGGCTATGACCTCCTGCGATTTCAATGCTATGGCCCCTTTGATACAACCCAGGATTGAATTAGCCTTTTTTGCCACCGCATCACACTGACTGCTCATATTCGGTTTACAGTCCACTCTTACCCCAAGATCCCTTTCATATATACTACTGCCCAGAAGTGTATCCCCCATCCAGTATTTGTGCTTCTCATTTTTGTGGCCCAGATGTAATACTGTGCACTTGTCTTTGTTGAATTGCATCCTATTCACAGCTGCCCACTTCTCCAGAGTATTCAGGTCTTGTTGAATTTTAATTCTATCTTCTTGGGTGTTTGCTACCGCTCCCAATTTGGTATCATCAGCAAATTTAATGAGCAGCCCTTCCACTCCTTCATCCAGATCATTGATAAAAATATTGAAAAGTACCGGGCCCAAAACTGAGCCCTGCAGCACCCCACTGGACACCTCCCTCCAATCTGATGAAACGCCGTTGACCACCACTCTTTGAGTGCGGTCCTCCAACCAGTTCCCTATCCACCGAACTGTCCTATAGTCTACTCCACAGTCTTCCAGTTTGCCCATCAGAATGTCATGGGGGACCTTATCAAAAGCTTTACTGAAATCCAGATAAATCACGTCAACAGAGTTCCCCCGATCCAGTAAGCTGGTCACTCGATCAAAGAAGGAAACCAGGTTGGTCTGGCAAGATCTGTTAGGAACAAAACCATGCTTACTTCCCCGGATCACTGAGTGGTCCTTCAGATGCTGAGTGGTCCTTCAGACAACAGTGACTATAACTTAGCCTCATATGTTTTATTTCCTTTTTAATTTGGTTATACATTGTAATCCAACGCTGTGTGTTCTAGTGAAATGAGAGTGTATTTTAGTAAAGAAAAATATTTTCCCTTTAAAGATCTCAGACTGTGATCAAGGAACCCCACCCAGGGTGCCTAACTGCTGAGTCCACTCATAAATCACGAACTTCTGACTGGGCTACAGACAAGGGGGAGGGAGTGTGGGTGACAGAATGTGCACACAGCCAAATACACTTTCCCCTGTAAGACCAGTAGAAAGAAGACCACAGCTTGAGTGGTGGCATGTTATCCTGTGCAACAGGAGGGAGAGATCCAGTGGGGCAAGAGCTCTCAGATGTGAACAGATTCCCTTATGTCTTTCTGGCAAGGACGACAAGAAGGAAAGGAGGAAAGAAACAAATGTTTTACAGAAGCCTCTTTTCACATTGGCTTTTTTAAATCTGGGAATTCTCACAAAAGATCAAGAAGCAATTCAAGATTAATACTGCAGCGCTAGGCAGACTAATCCCATTTAGATTGAATGTCATTGACTTGTGCTATCAGAATTTTTTACTTCAGTCGACGTTGTCTTCAGCAGCTTTCTTCCAGCCCCAATCCTACTCAAACTTTTGATCAAGTTTCAAAATATGAAAATAGGAAATCATGACATGTGCCTGATTTTCCTCTACCTTTTCCTCTGACTGAAATAATCTTGATAATTTCTTACCCTTCTCATCTGAAATCTTCCCTTGTGGACATTGAAGGCAATCATAGCAACAAAATGGCTCCCCCTCCTTCACTTTCTTGAAATTACCAGGATGACAACTGTCACTGCATACTGAAATAGGCTGTGTCTGATAAACAAATGAAAAATGAGAATGATTTTATTCAGTTCAGTTGAAATACATCAATTTGCGTATAAATATTCAGCTGCAAGGACACCATTTGTACTATGCTTCCCACAATTCTTCTTCAGTAACATTTGAAATACTAACATCATGTATGTTTGGCTTACGAATCATTCATTCATAGTTTATTAAGTACGGAGAGGGGGGAACTGCAAGGGCTTGCAGGAGGCATCTCACTTTCCCCTATATCTCTCCCCCACTGTTTCCTCCTACCTTTTCCTGACAGCCTTCAAGGCCTCTCCCTTTGTTCTGCTGACTTCTTTCCTTCCATCGCAGGAGCCAGTCCACCTTCATCTGCTCCTCTGTGTTTAGCTTGGAATCATCATTTGTAACATCTATGCCTGAGTTATTTTCAATCCAAATTCAGAACTTCCTAGTGGCTCATCACTGACCAGTGAACTTTACTTTCACACTCAGTGCACATTCACAACCAAAAGGCACCTAAGCCTCAAATTGTTGAACCTTACCTGGTTAAACCATCTTGGCCATTTTATGTCTTCATTGTTAATGGTAAATGCTTCAGCTGCAGAATCCTGGGGATCCCAATTGTCTATCCTCCCAACCTTCACTCTATGAAATGTGTTGTTTGAGGGACTAATCCAGTTCATAACATCCAATCCAGCTACCAGCTCCCCATTCTCGTTGAATGAAATTTTATCTCCAGCACTGTTGTTAAAGATAAGACCCCTAAAGAAGTGATGGAGCTAGATAGAACAGGAGGAAATGTTATAGGAGGCTGCAACTGGGTCATATTGAGTCAGACCTTTCAGAACGGCATGTATGAACATCTGTCCAGAATAGAGGCAAGTTTCCTATTATTTCTGATAACTCCAGGACCAAAATTTGGTGAACATCACCCAACATTGAAGTCCCAACAGAAATGGTCCACAAAAGGAACTACTGTCCTATTCCAGAAGGCAATATGGTCTTCTTGTGCCACAGTCCCAAATACCTCCCCCCTTCCCCACAGCCTGTTTCAGAATCTTTGTGTTCTGCATGCAAGGGATATATGATTTTGACAGAGGTCACAGGTTGGGTCTGGAGTCAATAACTGCAATGCAGCATAGACACAATTTTCAGAGTGGGCTGGAAGCTAAGCAGTGGGAATTGTCTGAAGATTTCAATCAATGGAAGAGCTCATTTGAATTCCCAAGAAAGGGCACACTGAAAACATAAAGTCAAGGGTTCTCTGAGCTTCTAAGTGGTCTATTTAAATTTATTCATGGCACACAACCTGAATGGCTTAGCTGGACTGCTGCCTGGCCAACAGGAACAGTACTATGTGATTTAGAAGCAGGCTCTGCCTCACACATGCAGGTATTGCATCATGGTGCCACCTCACCCATTAAAACCATAAGAGTCAAATGCGATTTTCTGCTTACCTTTTAAGCACTTTTTATTTTATTTGGGGGGGGGTGTCTCCCTTCAATTGGTTTTGATAGGAGGAATTAACTGAACTGGAATATCATCTCATGAAGTACCTGTCACAATTTTTATCAAGAACTAACCTTGTGAGTCTATAATTTCACTAAAATAAGTCAGGACAAATCAGGCATGTGGGATGGTACTTTATACAAAATTATTCCATTCAAAAGTGACCAATATAATACATACTTGCCCAGTAAATAAATTAAGATTTCAATCAGCCAAATACCTTCATCTCCTGCCCCATTAAACACATGCCTTGGAGGAACTCCGAAAACCTTGTTCAAATCACTGACAGGAAAAAAGTGCACATGTTGCATAGATGAAACCCCCCCACTATGTTCAGTCTCATCCCAGTACTGTTCCTCCAGCAACATGACTCTTGCTAATACTCATGCTTTAGGAAGAGATCTTCTCCCATTCTCTTCTTCTCTCTCTCTCTTGCCATGTGTGAGGGACTGCACTTTAAAAAAACTCAGATAAAGAGATAAGGGTCCTAAAGGAGACTTCCTGGAAAGTGAGACAGAGGCGGAAGGAATATGCACCACTAATAACTCAACTAAAGGAGGACTTAATTTCTTTTCAATAGCTAATTCCAGAAGAAGTTAATTTTCAATATGAAGGAAAAAGATTCAAGATCGATTCTATATACAAGACGGAGAATTTTATGGAAAGACACAGGAAGAGACAAAAACAAACGGACAGTAAGAAAAAGAGTGCTAGAAAAGAAGCAGGTGCAGAGAAAGACAAAGGAACCTCAACACAGGACTACTAAGCAGCATCAGATGAAGAAGAAGGGCCCTCAATGATCAAAACTCAAATCAGGAACTGAAATAGATGAGAATGACCAGAAGGAATAAGGAAGATATTAATAAATGGAAAATATAATGGAGAGGAAACCAATAAAATCTTCTCAACAAACATCAATGGATTAAATTCACCAGAAAAAAGGGAAAAAACCACATTTAGACAATTAAAAATTGTGAATGCAGATATTACTTGTCTGCAAGAGACTCGTATTAGAAAGAAAGATCAGCACTACTTACAATGTAAAAAAACTTGGAGATACCCTGTCCTCTGCAGACTTGATTAAAAAAAGAGGGATAGTAGCATATATTAAAAAAGAATTGAGCCCAAATTTGATATATTTGGGGGAAGATGGTAGGATACTGTTAGTCGAAATTCATATGGAAGAGAAGAAGATTTTACTGAAAATGACATATGCTCCAAATGATCACCAGGAAAAATTCTATAATAACTTAAATGAAATATTGGCAAGATTTAACTATATAGACATATGTTTGATTGGAGACTTTAATGTGGTATTTGATCAGGAACTAGACAGAAAGACAACAAAGAAATCCAAAAACGCTAAAGGATCTCTTCCAAGATTCTTTCTTAGACTGGCGGAGGAATATAAACTGATTGATGTGTGGAGAACAAGGAATCCAACAGGAAGAGATTATACATTCTACTCAGACTGTCATAAATCTTGGTCAAGAATTGACATGTGTTGGACATCCTCAACTTTAGTACAAGAAGTAAGAGGTGGATATACTACCGAGGACCTTTGTGGACCATAATCTTATATTGGTGAAAATGGCAGAAACAACAAGGAAATTTAGATGGAAACTGAATGCACAACTACTAAAGAATAAAAAATTCCGGAATGATGTTAAAGAGGAAATGAAAAATTACTTCTAGCAAAATATGAACCATGAAGTACACATGAATATTGTCTGGGATGCTAGTAAAGCATACTTTAGAGGATTGGCTATAAGATATGCTGCAAAATGGAAAAGAGAAAAGCAACAATGTTATAAGGAAAGGATGGGAAACCTGGAAAAAAGGGGAAAAGACTTTTAAAAAGATCCCTCAAATGTAAGTTTAAAAACAACATTAAAATTTTACAGAATCAATTTAACTTACTGCTGACCAAAGAGATCGCACAAAATATTAAATTTGCTAAGCAAAATTTTTTTGAACATGCAAATAAATCAGAGAGATGGTTAGCTTACAAACTTAGAAAGGAAAGAGAAAAGAGATATATCCATTGCCCGTATGATGTATGATGTATGAACAAGAGAAAAGATAAGAAAAGAGGAAATGAAAAAGTTAGTGGAGGACTTTTACAAACACCTATATAAAAAAGAGGAGATCTTCGTAGAAATCCAAAAGGAGTACTTACAAAAGCAAGAACTACTGAAATTATCAGCTGAGGAAAGAAAAAAGGTAAATGAACCATTTACAGTGATGGAGATAGTAGAGGCAATACAGAAACAAAACAACGGGAAAACCCCTGGAGCAGATGGATTGCCAACAGAATATTATAACGCTTTAGAAGATGTTATTATTGTACCATATAAGAAGATGATTACTACAGTACTGTAAGAAACATCTGTACCGGAGTCATGGACAGAAGCAATGATCTCATTAATACACAAAGAGGGAACAGACACAAAAGAGATTAAAAATTATAGACCCATCGCCCTATTAAATTGGGATTATAAAATATTTGCTACAATATTAGCTACAAGATTAAAAAAAATACTACTGGACATACTACATCCAGACCAGACAGGTTTCCTTCCCAAAAGACAATTGAGAAATAATATCAGAGTGGCTCTACATTTATTAGAGTACTATGAGGCCCAGCCAGAAAAACAGATGGCAATAATATTTGTTGATGCGGAGAAAGCTTTCAATAACGTTAATTGGCAATTCTTTATTGAGCAGATGAAAGAAATGGACTTTGGAACAGAATTTATAAAAGCTATTGAAGCTATATATAAGAAACAGAAAGCAAAAATAATCTTGAATGATGACCTTACAGAATCAATCCCAATAGAAAAAGGGACGAGACAAGGCTGTCCACTCTCACCATTAATATTTATTTTGACGCAAGAAATATTAGCAAGAGCAATAAGAAAGGATATTGCAATAAAAGGAACATCAGTGAGAGGACAGATATAAGCTGCAAGCATTTGCATATTACCTGCTAATTTATACTAGAAGAACCAAGGGAATCAATAGAACATTTAATGAAACATCTAAAGGAATATGGAAAGATGGCGGGAATGAAGATCAACTAGCAAAAAACAAAGGTGATAACCAAAATATGACTATACAACAAAAAATGGAATTGACTAGAATGACAGGATTTCAACTGGAAAAGAAAGTAAAATACCATGGAATACAATTGACCTCGAGATGTAGCTCATTGATGAAAGAAAACTACATGAAGCTTTTACAAGAAACAAAAAGAGACCCAGAGAGATGGAAAGGATTACAACTCTCATTGATGGGAAGGATTGCAACTATTAAAATGAGCATACTGCCATGTATAATATTCCTTTACCAAACTATTCCGATAAATATTAACATGTAATTCTTCGAAGTACTAAATAAAAATATAAGCAAATTTATTTGGCAAGGAAAGAAACCAAGAATTAAGCTGAAAACGCTTCAAGGTCTAAAAGAGAATGCAGGCTTGGCTTTACCCGACTGGAAAACTTATTATCAAGCATGTTGCCTTGTCTGGATTAGAGACTAGATTTTATTGGAAAATCCAAGACTTTTAGCTCTTGAAGGTCATGATTTACAGTTAGGATGGCATGCGTTTATATGGTACGGAAAAGTAACTGGACACAAATATTTTAAAAACCACCTGATAAGAAAAACTCCTATAACGACATGGGAAAGAATTGTAGCACAAATATATGAGAAAATCCCACAATGGGTCTCCCCACTAGAAGCATTTACACAGCTAAATGTATTCTCTTTGGATAAAGTTATTAGGTATAAAGAACTTTTAGATGATAAAGGAGTATTAAAAACAAAAGAGGATTTACTAAACCAAGGTATTAATTTAGATTGGTGGTCAAGAGGACAAATTGAATCTAGATATAATAAAGACAAGAAATTGGGCGGTTTTTATCTAGAACAAAAAGACTTCGAAAAGTTATTATGCGACTCAGATGAAAAATTGATTAAGAAAATGTATTTATTTTTAATGCAGATGAAACAGAATGAGGGGGTGGAAAAATGCAAAACTTTATGGATACAGAATCTAGGAAATAACATTGACTCAGCACAATGGAGCAAAATGTGGAAAGTGAATGTAAAAATAACTAAATCTGTTGCGTTTAAAGAGAATTTATACAAGATGTTTTACAGGTGGTATCTAACACCAGATAGATTGGCCAAAATGAATAAAAATGTGTCAAATAAATGTTGGAAATGTGGGAAACATGCAGGGACATTTTTTCATATGTGGTGGTCCTGTAAGGAGGTGCATATGTATTGGATAATGGTGCATGCCTTGATACAAACTGTGTTACAAATTTCAATTGCTCTCAAACCAGAGACTTTTTTGTTAAATTCTATGCTGGACATAAACAAAGAACAGATGCATTTCACTATTCATGTAGTAACTGCAGCTAGAATTCTACTCGCATCCTACTGGAAACAACAAGCAATACCTAAACAGGAGGAACTAATAGAGAAGATAATGGAAACTGCAGAAATGGACAAACTAACTTCCATATTGAATGGACAAGTGGAAGAAGACTTTTTTACACTTTGGAATAGACAAGGGCATGAACCAAAAAAATTTAATGAATCCGCGGTTCGTGGTTCGGTGCTGATGAGGATCCCGAAGTTGCGAACTGCAACGAATATTTCCCGTTGCTGAACCGGTTCACGGTTTGTGGTGCTCAGAATGGTTCCCATTGCACTTAGAGAGCCCATATTCACAGGGACTATGTAGCAGGCTCTCCTCCAGCTAGCACCCAAGTTTGGTCAAGATTGCAATAGGGATCTTGGAGTTATACCCTCTCCAATCTGAGGCCCCCAGGAAACTCCCACAAAAATCCAAGCTCTCTCTCTCTCCCCAAAGGCTAGCAAGTAGCAAGCAACAGCTCTCACACTCCACTGCTTGCTGAAAGTGAAAGCCAGCCTAGGAGCGCAGTGCTTTTTATAAGCTGAGGTCCCATAGAGCAACGCAGGAAGTCTGTGTTTGGCTGTCAGAGCTGCCTATCAGGGTTTCAGGGATGAGATTGGAGTGCCCGTGGCTACAGAACACCCCTCCCCCTCCCTCCCTGGGTGTCTTCTCCCAACTTCTAACCACTTTACAGCTCCATGGTTGGAAGGAAGACCTGCCGATCAAGGTAAGCTGGGCTTCGATTCGGGTTTCCAGGGTGACAGAAGGAGCGCAGACAGAGTTCAGGCATTCCCCTGGAATTGATTGATGGAACCTGACTGTTTGGCTTCCTGAACCACGGCCAAACACACCGAACCAGCCTTCTTCTGAACGCTGGTTCATTTGCCATGGACAATCACGAACTGCCGGATCGCGATCGCACAATCGCCAATTTTGTGGGTTTTTGAAGTTCGTAATGCGGTTCGTGCCCATGTCTACTTTGGAATCTCTTTTACGAATGGATAAACAATAAATATACAGAACAAAATCCAACAAGATGGCAATACTGTGAAATATCAGAACTTACAGTTAAAATTGTATTGAGATTAATTAGAAGACTTGGAGAACTATAATGTTGATATAAGCAAGCCTACTGAAATTGTACTGAAAACTTTCTTGCTCCTTTTATCTTATACTTATCTTCTTTTCTTTTCTATCTGGAAAAATAATAATGAAAATATTAAAAAAAAATAATAAAAAAACTCAGAAGTGCCATACAAACTGCTGAAGGACTGTTAAGGATTAATGCTTTACAGAAACAGAGAGCCTTGAGTGACAGGCTACCAAGGAATCTGATTGGGTAGTGTGAGCTGAACAGAAAAAGACTTCTGAACTGGATGCTGGGGAGAGGGAAGTCTGATTTCAGCCCTACCTGAGAGGAGTAGAGTACTGATAGTTTCCAGATTCAGTACTAATTGAGAGCAGTTTAACACAGACAGGAGAACTGGGGGAAAGTTGGCAAGGAAGTTTGGGAAGTAGGCACAGACTCTCATTCAGGCTAAAGAAAAGGGATAGATCTTCTAGTTGAGAGGAGATTTTCCCTACCCAGTGAAATAGGGAATTAGCTCTGAAGAGTGAAGAGATCCCTGGTCTGGTGTGGTTAGAAACTGCTTTGGGGGACTTAAGGGTCAGTTAAAAACTGAAGACAAGTACTGGTTTTTCAAGAGAAGGGGTCTGGGTACTGGAAAGAGGGTACTAGGCTTCTGGAAACCAAAAAGATTATGAGAATACTCAAAGAAAGTGTACTAGAGAGTTTGGTAAAACACTGGAACAAAAGCCTCTCCTATTAGACTTAAGTAACTCTGAACAGCTTAAGCAACTCTAATTTCTCTGAAACCTAAGAAGAACGGTATATATATAGTGACTTTACCTCAGAGTTATCTATATTGAGTTACTTCAGAAAGTTTAAACCCCTGAATTCACTTGATCTTTCTCCTCTATGTTAATTTTTTTTATTTTTGAATTAAAAAAATGCCTCTAGTGCCATTTAAGTGGTTTAAACCAAGGGAGGGAGGAGGATCATACACTGCTATTCTTGCTCCCTCTTTCTGTGCTCTTTGGCGTGGTCTCCCTCTGCCTCCCACTCAAAGCCCCTATCTGTCAGCAATGCACCCCCCCCTTGTTATTGGTTAGAACCATCCCCATAATATTAGAAGGCATATGGTTATGTTTATGCCATGAACCCCTTTTCTGAATGTACTTCCAGCACTAGAAGTACTGCCCAAGCAGATAGAAAAAGATGGAAGCTGCTGCCGAAGCAGGAAGCAAGATCCCACCTGGGAGATGGAACATGCAAACATGGGGTGAACCAGGCGAGGCCAGCTCAACCCCCTACCTTGCCTTGGAGTTACGCTAAGGATCCTGATACAATACTGCCTTCCCAGAGTTCCTGCATTAATCAATGCAACCCACTGTATTGTTCACACCTTAACCACGTTCCTATTCTTAAGTGATTCAGAGAACTGATAACTTCACCCATCTGCCTCACAGGTCATCAATCATAATTTGATAACTTTAGTGCTGTCCGGGAAGACTTAATCAGACCTTCCTGGTTCTTTGCTAAACCCTGGAAATGGTTTGCCTGCTTATTGTCCCACCTTGGAGACAGTTCGTCAGCTCTTTGTCTCGCTCTGGAGACAACTTTGCAATCCTTTATCCCACCCCGGGACCAACCACTCAAGCCTTTGTTTTTGGAGTAGAAGATGCAATCTTGCCCCAAGGTAGGTTCCATGATATAAGATAGGCTGCCCCTCAGCCCGAACTGTGTATATGCTTGGATTCAGCATTCCACCTTCAAACTCCGTTGAAGCCCATCTGCCTTGAAGCACTGGCTGTTTCAACACTCCTCCTCTCTCTTGGACCACTGGGTGGTAACTATCCACCAACCTTTACTCTCTTTCCTAGTTAACCCTTGAATGTGTGTTGCATGTTTTGTGAATGTGTTGTGTGCCGTTGATTTTTATTTTCAATAAAAATTCCCTTTTGTTAGGAACATCTGTCTGTTTATTGAAAGGAGTTCTCTAGCTGGGATAATCCTCATATACATTGGTTGAGATACCCTAGGTACCATCTCTCACTGCCTCCTCTTTGCTACTAATTCCCCCCAACTCACAAGAAGACCTTCCCCTTTGGGTAATACCCTCTCTTCTCCATTTCCCTCCAAAACAGCTCCTCTTAGGTACCACATCAATTCTCTCTGCCTTGCTCAGATAAGTTTCAGAAGCCCATCCTAAACCCTTACCTATTTCGTCCCCCAAATTCTTGTTTTCAACCCAATCATTCCTTCCCCAACCTGTGGTACATTTTCTTCCCCCCTGCTCCCTCCTCCATTTTTAGGGACATCATACATACATTACTGGTGAGCTCCAATTTAGCTAACCATCAGTGAACACATCTAGCCTAATGTGACCACTTCCACTAGAAATTGTTTGATTGCTTTTGGCTGCATTCTCTGATTTTATGGAATTGATTTTTCCCTATGTCATTTTAAAAACTGCTTCCCCTTCTTGCTTTTCTTGCTTTGTTCCATAAAGATCAGTTTAGTGAAGGCCCCTCTCTCATATTTCCACAAATATCGACCAGTGTATGTGCTTGTGTATACCCAGATTTAATATCCCATATTGGAGCTGGGCAGCACACCTATGAAGAAGACTACAAAGATGTTTGTCCGACCAACAGAATATTTATCCCTAATGCTGCTCTCCTGCTCCTTAGACACATGGAAGGAAGCAGGGGATATGGAAAGGAAAGCAACCTGATGAATTTTCAAAAAAGAAAACTTGCAGGTATCATGAATGAAGTTACAGAATAATGCCATGCACCAGTTTCAGGTGATGGGAGTGTGACAGAAGAAGAAATCACGTATTTGTCCCAGAGAAAGTAGAACAAGCTATTTGAATGAATTGTTTACAATTTGCAGACCATGACAAAGACTGCAAGGGCTGTTCAGTGAACTATGAACTAGAGAAAGGAAGAGGAGAATGTTTGCAGAACGACAACTTGGAGAGCTGGTTTGCTACATAAAATAGAGCCTCTTTTTTCATCTACAAAACTGATGCTCTCCTGTATTTGCTTTACCTGCCATTGGTATCGCCCTCGAATATTCAAGTCATCTCCACTTATCAGTCCTCTGTGTTTAGTTTGGAATGACAGCATGGCATGTTCCGCATGGGCCACAGCATAGACTGCGTCGTAAATGCTGTAGCTGTGGCCAGTCATACTCATTTCAAAAAAAGATCCAGGAAGGCTCTCCAGATTCTCTTGTCCTGTGCAAATTGCACCCTCTTCTCTCTCATCCAGGCCCTGAACTTGATTTGGGAATTTACAGCTGAAGCCATGGCACCAGAACTTCTGTATAAAGCCATCTTCTCTTGTGTTGTAAGGGTTTCTTCTCTCTACAAATTTCTGAAATCCTGGAAGATCACTGGAATGTACTGTGAAGGCCAGAATACCATGGGTTTCATCAGCATCCCAAGTTGTTTGATAAACATATGAAGTAAACTCCATCTGAGCTGTCAGTATCCACACTTTGCCTTTTGCTTTCCATGACCCATTTTCTCCATCTGAGAGATTTGGCAACAACATCAAGTCATTGACGGAATAAGATCTCCCAAATAGTATAAATACTGTTGCTCTGCTGCCCACAATTTGATCATGTACTTTCTTCCCTCGTTCCAGCATGCGTGGAACTTCAGTAACAAAATTTCCTCTGGGACAATATCCTATGAATGCAATGCAGATTCCATGCTTGGAAAACTCTGGAGGTAAACTTTGCACAATTCTTTCTCCATTCTCATCATCCATAACAAGGACTCCAATCCAAGTCCACTTGAAATAAAGCAATAAAGAGAGAATCCCTGCATGCTGAAGTGCTTCATTAGGGAACATCTGGTAGAGGGAAAGGTTTGTATCTGTCACAGGAGCAGAGCCATATATGATCTAGAGGTGATGGAGAGTGGGAAGATAGAATAATAATGTTTTCCCATCAGTTATTGCCCATAGTAAAAGCTACAAAACAACCTGTAAAGAACCTAAATAAAATGCAGTTCAGATGGAAATATGACAACTTTATTCAACATTGAAGGCATTTTGGGATTCATAAGTAGTTAAGGTTTTCCATAATTTAGAAGTGGTCATCAAGAAAGGCTTTTCATAGATCAATGCAAGTTTGTTCACTTCATTTATATTCTACCTTTCTCCCCAATGGGAACCCAAAGTAGTTTAACTCATTTTTACTCCTAACAACCCTGCAAGGGAGGCTAAGCTGAGAAAGTGTGACTGACTCAAAGTCCCCCATTGAATTTCTATGGCAGAAAGGGGATTCAAACCTGGGTCTCCCACATCCTAGTCCAATTCTTTAACCACTATACCTCACTGGCCTAAATCCGTGAAAAAGCAGGTTTCCTTAGCAAAACCTCCTGTATGGCCTCAGAATCCATGCTTGATTGTACCAGTGGAGGCTGACCATTGTGAACTTTGTCCAACATATTTAGGGTTTCCAGGGTCAATATCAGCCCCTTCAACTGGCCCAGGGAAAATAACTTGGAGGTAGTGTCACTGATAAACCCTACTGAGCTAAATGGTCACTGCAGCCTCTCTCTGTTCACATTTTCAAGCTGCCTTCACTGGCAGGCTTACCTGGAGCATTTTATATTAAAGTAGTCTGCATGTTTCCAAAGTGTCTATAAACACACTGGCCAGGTCACCTTTCTCCAGAAATGTCCTCAGTAGCTGAACAGCTAAATGCTAGAAAGCACTGCAAGTCATCTATTTTTCTATAGATGCAGAGGAGTTAGCCGTGTTAGTCTGTAGTAGCAAAATCAAAAAGAGTCCAGTAGCACCTTTAAGACTAACCAACCTTAATGTAGCATAAGCTTTCGAGAATCACAGTTCTCTTCGTCAGATGCATGGAGGGCAAGAAGAAACTGGTCAGATATATAGGTGGAGAGGGGAGGGCGGAGTTCTATAGACAGAGCAGCATCTGGAGTCGTCCTCAGATGACAAAGTTGATATTTCAGGGAAGTAGAAGTCCATTCAGATTACGCTGAACTCCACATATTGGCTTTACTTTCATTCACAGAACTGCCATCTTGACTGGGTCAGCTTGCTCACCCCTATCAAATCATCATGGTCTCTGCACTTCCAATGCATTTAGGTGAAATTGGAGTGGAGAAGTAAGTAGCAACAGTTTGCTACTGAATATCTGTATGATCCCTCCCTGCAGTTTTGTGTCTTTAATAAAGACCCATGGAAGAAAGAAGAAACCTTGCAGCATTGCTTCAAATGAAGTCAGAATGTAGAATGGGATTTCTTCCTACAGATGTTTATGGTGTGGTATGGGACCTACCAATACGGAAGTTCTCATATCACAAGGAAAATTATTGATTTGTTACCAGCATCAACAATACATAAAATGAATAAGGATTTTGAACACATTTATGACACTAAATGAAATGCTGTTATGTTGTGTCTCAAAATACTAATACTCTTGTTTCTTTGATTGTAAGCTTTTCTGCATGAATTATATTTAGAGTCCTTGCCCATTTTACCTTATTTATACAAGAACCACAAAACCAAGTTTCTTTCTCTCTCTCTGACATTCACACAAAGGTAAAGTCTTTCTGAACATTTAAAACACATTCAATTGTTTCTTCAACCCAACTATCAATTGTGAAGAACAAATAATTTATTAACTGATGTGTCAAATACCAAAATACTTGCCTATCTTACCTGTGGAATCTTGTAGAGTCCCAATACTGTTGCCACATCAAGGGAAGTTTGGGAGTCCAACCCCCCAATGATTGCTAGCAGCTTATTCTGGGTGTCACATTTAAAGTTAGGGACAAATGCCTTTGGGGTGGACATAAGTTGCATTGTGGCATGATAGGTTGGCTTTGCACTGAAATAGCTGTCATAGACTTGAAAGCCAAAGGTGACATTGGGTAAGATCCGAGGGTTTTCATTGATTTCTTTTACAGCAAATACCAAGGCCAAAATGTGCTGGTAATTCTTAGGTACGGTGCTAAAATGAAAGTTGGATACTTTAACAGTAGGATATTTCACATTTTAAAAATCATCTTACTTTTAAAAAGGGAAGCCGTGTTGGCGACAATGACTCATCTTTTATCCCTGTGCAGGTGCACTTGCACGCCGCTCCATGGAAATAAAAGTTGAGTCCTAGGCAACACAGCTTGCTTTGGAGGGCCTGCAGAGGCTGCTGCAGCTGTCCAGCAGGGCCTTGGGAGGGCCATGCTACCCTCTGCCCCCACTTACCAGGTTGGCGTGGGAAAGGGTGGGAGAACACACCTCCCTGGTGGTATGGTGCACTCCCATGGCCCGGGTGCACTCCCAGTAGGCCCGCTGTGGAGCACAGGGGGCCCCTTGCTCCACTCAGGTGGCACTCCTGGCCTCTGCAGCAGCCTGAATCAGGCTGAATCGGGGCCAAGTCAGACCACTGAGGAGTGCAAGAGTGCTCCAGGGCCCCATGGCCAGCCAAATCAGTTTTCTAGAGCACGTTGTATTTTTTTCACACAATGGGCTCTGTTGCTAGTCACATCATATTCTTCATCATTATATTAAAATGTGCCTAAACCATCTTTGTTGAAACAGGCTTTCAGTGAAATCCTAAACACAGTTACTTCATTCTAAGCCCATTGATTTAAATGGGTTTAGACTGGAGTAAATCTGCTTAGGACTTCATTATTTGTTTCTGAGATGAGTAATAATAATAATAAAGGGATCCATCCATCTCTCTGTCCATCTGTCCATCTGTGACAGGCATAGTTCACAGAAAATAAGCGAAGGCTTTCCCCAAGAAAGACTGTGTGATTGGCCAAGGCAAGTCGCCTCACTTGTCACAGGGCTAAGATTGGCTGGGAGAAATGCTGTTTCCTAAGGAATCGGGAGAAACTTTTTTTAAAAAAAGGATTTAGTCAGGCTCTATTACGTTCACAACACTTAATCCATATTGTTCCTGCTTAAAATACCTTAGCATTGTCTCTGCTTAAAATAAACTTTTTACATGGGATCATACATCTCCAAAGATGATTGTAGGAAAATATGTGGTTGATCCAGGGGATAATTTAAAATCTATGGGCTGGTTAAGCCCCAAAGGTTCATAAAACTGGAGTGTGTTTATCTGCCTCATTTATGAAACAACTTCATACAGACTCAGGGAGAGTTTAAAACAAATTTATTTGGAGGAAATGAAAAAAAAAGATTGTTCATACTAATGATGGGAAAGACCATATATACTAGTTGTTAGAAAGGCTATGGGGATGGCTTGCCCCTCAGCTGCAGAGAACTCACTTTGCGCTCAGAAAGTCCTAGGATCCATCTCTAGTACATCCAGTTAACAGATTACAACTAACCAGTGTTGGGAAAGATCTATCAGTGTTGGAAACCATGGGGACTTAAAGCCAGACAGGACTGACAGTATTGTGTTAAATGCTGTACTAATCTGACTTCAAATACAGTAGCTGCATATGTAGTTTTGTGGCATAGGGAAGGAAGGCAAACTAATAGATATGATTGTAGAATATTAGATCAACAAATATTGACACATTATACAATATAAATGTAATAGACCTTTGCTCCTAGGACTCAGGTAGACAAAATAAATAAATAAACAAACAAACAAACAAACAAATAAATAAAAGCTTACATTAGATCTCCAACCAATGCTGGCTGGGGATATTTGTCAAATTCTGTTGGATTGATGTCGAAGCTCTGAGAAGCAATGCCCCCAACAAAGAAGTCTCCTGGCTGATGATATTCTTGGACTGGAGGGTGTGGATCTCTAATCCTGCACTTAACAATGAGAGTATTGCTTATCCTGGGAGAAAGAAGAACCAGCTGCAAGAACAGTAAGAACTTCATCTCCAGGAGAAATCTCTCCTGCCGCTAATCCTGCTTTTACTACCTACTGCGCTATTGTTGCTATTTCCAAGGTTACCACAGATAGAAAGAACATTCTCTCTAATGATAGACTTGAAGTCTGAGGATTAAAATAACGTAGAGATCAAAAGCCCATTTCTAGTCTCTAGTCTGTGGTCCAGATGTGAAGAGTTATATTTCTACCATGTTTCACAGTCTGTGTTACTAGTTACACATGAGCACACAAAATGTCCTCAGGGATTCAGACAAGCGACATGTTAAATTATGATTTTCTGTTTTTTAAAGTTGAAGAAATGACCACAGGTATTGATTCTCAGGAGAATTTCAGAAGAAAACATGTTTTTCACTTCTGAAGAGAGGATTACAAATTTATTATCTGGAGTCAGAAAGAATGGAACCGTCTCCTAAGACTGACCTACTAGAACATCAAATGAATATTGGTAGAGGGCAGAAGTTTAACATTTTAAAAAAGCTTCCAGTATCTTGGTATAAAAATTTAGTACGATGATTTTTGTATTATTTGTTTAGATCAGTGTGGAAAATCTTCATCCATTGACTAGGCAAAGAACCGTCCTGGACCAATTCTTATCTAGTAACTTTTTCCTACCATCCTTCTGAATGTATATATGATTTTCCCCTCCTCTATTGCCCCCGCCCCCAGTCTTCTGACAGACAGACACATAGAGGCAGGCACAAGGCTTGGGCTACTAATGGGCCACTTTTTATTTGACAGCAACATTAACTCCAACATTAACTGCAAATTGTCGAAGGGCTGGGGTTTGTGTGTCATTTAAAGGGCCCTCCTGCTTGCAAGCAGCAGGTCCCTTTAAACTATCAGCTGGCAGGCAGTGAGGGGGGATCCCCCCTGCTGCCTGCCAGCTGATAGTTTAAAGGGACCTGCTTGCAACTGGCAGGAAAAGTTTAAATGGCCATTTCCCCAGGGAAATGGCCATTTAAACTGCCCCTTTCCAAAACAAATACGACCCAAACGAACCAGTAACCAGTTCGTGGAAGTTCATGGAATGGAGCTTCCACAAACCACTGGTTCGTGAGCCCCAAACCGGGCTGTGGGGTTTTTTTGCATCGTATTCAGGTTCGTGCCTATCTCTAGTTCCACCCCCTGCCAAGTACCCAGATGGTTGGGAAGACGCTGGCACTTTCCCCTTCCGGGGTGGCAAAAATGGCCCCCAGCCTTAGTAGCCTTTGCCAGCCAGCCAAGAGGTCCAATTTGTTGTTCTTACAATAACCTTGTATAGTAAGGCTGAGAGAGTGACTGTTGTAAACTCATCCAGTCAGTATCATTGCTGAATGAAGATTTGAATCTGACTCTCCTATGTCTATCTAACATTCTTCCCAGTACATTCCGTGTCATTACATTAAAGTTTTCTTATTTGGCCTGATTTCTACAGTCTAGGGTATATTGATCCACATATAAAACTCTTGTTCTTGGGTGTTCTTCTGATCATGACTCCCTTGACAAAGTGGTAGTGATTGCTAAGTTTATTTAGAACCATAAACCCCAACAAATTAAAGCTACAATCCCACAACAACGCTAAATGCAATGTTGGGGGCAGACAGTCCACTACACAAAGTATTATAACGCAGTAATTTTGGATGCAGCTTTAGGGTTGTTTTCTAAGGACTAGAGCCTATTTTTGAAGGGCGAATTAGAAATTCAGAATAGATATTCCATTAACAGCATAGGTTTTTCTTGATAAAGGTGCCTGAATGTAGGGATGATGTTTCACAAGTAGTGCATATGGAAATATTGCATCCCAGTAGTCCAGCACTGGAAGAAAAACTAGAGAAGATCTCCAGGATTGCCATATGTTTCCTTTAGCACTGAAGAAGTTTGGAACAGAGGACAATCAAACAGAATAAAACACCAGCATGCTGCAAGAGATACACTTGGCTTTGTTGAAACTGCCCAATAACCTCCAGAGGGGGTGGGGGACAAACATGCAAATAACAACCAGAAAGCCCATTTTCCCTAAGGAATTTCTAGACATGACATGACATCAACATAACCCCTTGGCACAGCTGTGTTCCATTAGACTCATATGAGATATTGGGGATCTAACATTCCTGAGCAAACTGAGGCTAAAATCAGCTTATTAGTAGGACGTAGAGGAGGAGGGGCTTCCGCCTTTCCTTCTGCACTGTTTTCATGACCTAAAACAGCCACACAGGTTCCTATTTGCACCACTGTGTGACAGCAGTTGCACTAACTTCACCAAACTTGTGTCAGGCGCTTCTTCTTGGACCTAATTTGGACTATAGACAGTGTAAAATGTAGCCACCCCATCTTTATTACACTCCAGTATAATTTTAGGCATTGAGTACATGTCAATATCTGGGAATGGGTGAGAGCCTGCAAACCAGACACATAACTGAATAAGAGAGAAGGAAAAGAACAATGGCCAAAACCTTCCCCTCATTCTTCACATAGATTCCAAGATAGGGATGAAACTAGAGCGATGATTTTTACCTGGGAACTAAACTCAGAAACAATTGAATGTGAGCAAAGGCATCTCTGTACTACTGAAGAGAAGAAATGGTAATTATGTGCTTTGACTTTTCCCCCTTATTAACCCTTCCCTGTTGTTTAAGTCAGGCCTCAACCAAATGATATAGCATTTAGGGAAAAAAATTAAACTAAGCAAGCCAGCACTGGAAGATAAGATAGAGAAAATCTCCACAGCTACCATATATTTTCCTTTCGTGCTCAGGTAAGTTGGAACAAAGGACAACCACACACTGCAAAATAGCAACATGCTGAAGGTGATAAATTTGGCTTCATTGAAAGTATCAGGCAGTTTCCTGGCGAGAAAGGCTACAGTAAAGCTAATGATGGCCAGGAAACCCATATATCCCAACACACAGTAAAACAGAACCACAGAACCTTCATTACATTCCACTATAAGTTCTTCAGTGACTGAGTGCATGTCAACATCTGGGAACGGAGGAGATGTGGCTAGCCACACAGCACAAATGCCTCCTTGGACAAGGGAGCAGGAAAGAACGATGGAGTTGGCCAGTCTTTTCCCCACCCATTTCCTCATCCTGCTTCCTGGTTTGGTAGCCATGAATGCCAGGACCACAGTGATGGTCTTTGCCAGTATGCAAGAAATGGCCACTGAAAAGATGGTGCCAAAGGCAGTTTGGCGGAGGCAGCAGGTCACCACCTCAGGCTGGCCAATGAACAGCAGGGCAGAAAGGAAGCAGAGCAGAAGGGAGATGAGGAGAGTGTAGGTGAGGCTTCGGTTGTTTGCTTTGACAATAGGAGTCTCTTGGTGCTTTATAAATGTTCCCAACACCAGAACGGTGATCAAAGAGAGAGCGAGAGGAAGAAAGCCTAAGCTGAGTCCCAAAGGTTCATCATAACACAAGAAAGAGATATCCTTGGGAATACATAAATCCTGGTTTTTGTTTGGAAATTTTTCATTTGGGCATTTATAGCAGTCATTCATGTCTGAAAAAAAAGAAAATGTTGCAATCTCAATCAAAATATGATGAAAAACATACCAACACGTTTTTACAGTTTCCTATGTGTGTTTCAGGGTATTTTCACCTTAAAACAAGAGATATGCAGAAATGTGGCAGGCAGATTACGGTGAGAGTTATAGTTCATTATGCTAAAAATGGTCTCTGGAGTTCTAAGGTCTGGAAAAACTACAGCTGCATTGGGCTATAGGAACCACAGTGAAACCTCTAGATATCCCAGTGTGTTGCTTAAATGTATGTTGTTGCACATGGTTAAGTGCAGGGCTTTTTTTCTGGGAAAATAGGTGGTGGAACTCAGTGGGTTGCCAGCACAGGGGGCAACTTCTGGCGGGAGGTGGTGCCCCTGGTACCACATGCACATGCACCAAGTACGCGCACATTCCCGGGACTGCACAATGATGTCACTTTGGGTCAGCTGGAACAAAGGGGGAGTTTTTTAACGTTTAAATTGCCCTCAGCAAAAATGGTCACATGGCTGGTGGCCCTGCCCCCTGATCTCCAGACAGAGGGGAGTTTAGATTGCCCTCCGCACTTGGAGATCAGGAGATCTATCTGGAGATCGGGGGGGGGGCACCGGCCATGTGACCATTTTCAAGAGGTGCCGGAACTCCGTTCCACCGCGTTCCAGCTGAAAAAAAGCCCTGGTTAAGTGTCATTCATGAGTCATGACATAAAATAAAAGTTTGCAGGATCCTTTTCTTTCAGGAAATATTCACTGAAGATCAAGGAAGAATCCTAGTTTTGGACATGCAATGAGCAACTCAGCCCCAACACAGAAAGATGTCTTCATCAGAACTTTCTCATCAGAACTTTCCGTCCTTATTCCTTTGAGACAGGGAATCTATACACACATCAGATCTTGTCCTCATCAGCTGCTTCCTCTCAGCCCATACCTCCCCACCTTTCCAACCAATGTTCAAAATGTGAACTTAGGGAATCACCATATGTTTATGGTTTTAAAAGCATGTCCGCATGGACAACTTGACTGATTAGTGTGTACATGTTTCTTACCCTTCTGTTCTGAAACCTTCCCTTCTGGGCATGGGATGCAGTCATAGCAACAAAATTGCTCTCCCTCCTTCACGTGCTTCCTGTAGCCAGGATGGCAACTCCCACTACATACAGAAATAGGCAGCGCCTAATCAAAAGAGTGGCAGGGGGAGAAAGATTATATTTAGGCTGATTGTCTGGAATCCCTGAAGTTTTCTATATAAATTAAAGGATCCATCTGTCTAAGACTGAGTGTCCATCTATGGCTAAAAGACGTCTCAAACTTTAATGGACCCTACCTGGTTGAATGAGCTTGGCCATGTTATTTCTGCCTCACTGATGGTGAATGCTTGTTTTAGAGCAGCCTGGAGACCCATTCTCCCAACCTTCACCCTGTGAAAGGACTGGTTTGAGGCAAAAATCCAGTTCATAATGTCATAGCCAGCTACCAACTGCCCATTCTTGTTGAATGAAATTTGGTTCCCAGCATTGTTGTTAAAGGCAACCCCTCTCAGGAAGTGATGGAGCTAGAAGGAAAAGGAGAAAAGTTTAGAAAAGGCAGCAGCTGAGCGACAAGCTGTTGGATCTTTGACTGCCCACCCTGATATGACTGTATGAGGCATAAACTTGGGGTAAGATTGGTTATATGAGCTAACAACTGATCTTTGTATTTATTAACTTTCCTTCCTTATCTTAGTGTGGGCTATCCTGTCCATTAGGCTGTCAAAGGGCTGCTAGTGTTACCAGCCATTTGATCATATTCCCAAAATGGGGTCATTAAGAGGATTTCTCTGCTGAATTTTCCCCTGAAATCCAGCAACCTGTTTCTATTCCTCTTCTAAGGGATTTGAGTCAGTTTCTAATCAATTTCTCTTTTGTAAAGAGGAAGATTCGATTATATCTTAAAGAAGCCATGTATTGTAACAGCTCCACTACACTGTCTTTGATAGCTCAGGGAATTTCTTAACCCAACCACCCAGAGGGTGGATATATTATTTACCCTCTGTTTCACTTCTGCCTTTACCCTCAGCAGCTGTTATCAATCTTTTTTTCCATTCGTATTGCTGTTTGTGCCCACCTCTAATGCACACCCCTACTGGGTAGCTTAAATTACTATAGCATTAATAAGTCTCGGCTCTATAATCAGGAGAGGACACTATCACTGCAGCCCTAAGCAGAGTCCCCCCCCCCGCTTCCAATCCTTTGAAATCAATGGGCTTTGAAGGGGGTAAATCTTTTTAGGATTGCACCATCTATGAATTAAAAATACAATATTACAAACTATGCATACATCAAGTTCACAGACCACAGAGGAAAATTATGACTGCTGACTGTAACATGAACCAGAGAATGACAAAGATGGACACTCAGAAAGAATGTGAAGAGGCTCTTCAGTACACAGATTAAGGTCTCTTGTGAGTGTGACATCTGCTGAAGAGCTTTCCCGTCTTTGCCTCCTCTAGCCTTACCTGCCAGTGGTCCTGCCCTGCAAGATTCGGTTTCTTTCTATTCATTGTTGTTCTGTGTTTGCTTCGGAATGACTGCATGGCATGTAGAGCATGTGCCACAGCATAGACAGCATTATAGATGTTATAGCTGTGCCCAGTCATGCTCATTTCAAAAAAAGGCCCAGGAAGGTCCTCCAGCTTCTCCTCCCCAGTGCAGATGTTACCCTTTATGTTATCTGGAGTTGAATTTGGGAATGCACAACCAAAGGCCTGTTGCCAAAAATCCTTGATAAAACCATCTCCTTTTGTTCTGGAAGGGCATCTGCTTGCAACAAACTGTTGAAACCCAGGAGGGTCACTGGAATGAATGGTGAAGGACAGGGCGCCATGGATTATATCTGTACCCCAGGACCTTTGATAGATGAATGCATTGAGCTCCATCTGGGCCGTCAGAATCCACACTTTTCCTTTTGTTTCCCATTCGATGTTTTTTCTTCCTGACAGTTGTGGCAACCATCTCAAATCAATGACAGAAGTAGATTGCCCAAATACCACAAATACGTTGGCTTTGCTATCCATGATTCTGTCATGTATTTTTGCTGCCTGTTCCATAATGTCCAAAATTCCTGAAACAAAATTTGATCTGGGACTTCTTTCTATGAAGGCAATGCAAATACTGTGCTGGGAAAACACTGAAAGCAAAGTTTGCACAATTTTTTCTCCGTTGTCATCATCCATAGTAATGATCCCAACCCAAGTCCATTTAAAATGCTGCAGTAAAGCTCCGATTCCAGCATACTGAAGTGCTTCAGGAGGGGCCATCTGGTAAATGGAATAACCTGGAGATTGGTCCTTCATCACTGGAGCAGAGCCGTAGATGAGCTAAAGATGGATTTGGGGTGCAAAGACTGAATAATAATAGTAATATTTATTATTTTCAAGTTTTCAAGGAATTTTGCATACATCTGTAAGCACCCATTACAACAACCTTTTCAGGTCGATTTATGTGTTACACATAAGGAGTAGAGACTAAAAGGATGATGACTTGCTTAGGTCCACCTATTGGACTGGGCTTTCTACATTTTAAAATGCCATGTAATTTCTTTGTTTTCCATAATACATAAAGTTTACATTTTGAGTATCAGATTGTGCCCCCCATTCTGCCTACCTGTAGAGTGCTTTGGTTGTATTTGCCTGGTTGTTAGTCCCTTAATATTTGGTTTCTTTTGGTATTTTTAAAGGAGGGTTATGAAAAAGATGTTCTGGATGATCTAAAAGCATAGTATGAGGGGAACTACTGTTATACAGAACAGGTAGGACTATGAACTAGAAATGATGAAGCGCTTAATAATTGGGTGCATTACACCCCATGTGACTCTGACTCACTGAAATCTATTCAAACAGAGATTAGGACCCTCCTTCATGAGATTCTTTCCATAGGATATATTTCTTTCCATGAGAAGCAGTTTCTCCACAACTCTGATCTCAGTACCACAGTGTTTTATGTCCTACCCAAGATCCGTAAAAATGTATTTCCTCCTCCTTAGAGGCCAGTGATGTCTCTCTATGATTCAGTATTGGAATAAATATCTAAATATGTGGGTTATCATCTGAGGCCCTTTGTCCTTATGATACAATCTCAGGTAAAGGACACCACCGATTTCATTACGAAACGAGGTGCATTAAATACTGTTGAGATGGTTGTTCTCCTAGTTAGCTTAGATGTAATTTCTCTCTGCACCAATATTCCACAGGATGATGCTTTATTAGCACTTAACATGTTAAACAGCAGACAACAATGTTACCCACCCACCGCCTTTTTGGTAGGATTGGCAGAAATTGCTCCTAAAAGAAATTATGTCTTGTTTAATCATATATTCTACTGACAGAAAAAAAGGTATTGTCAATGGTTCTTCCACGACACTACAGGTTTCTTTGAACAGAAGTTTATCTACTCTAATGCCATTGCCTCTGCAAAGTGCAAAATGAAATGAATTACATTGATGATATGTTTTTATTATGGAGAGGAAATCGGGAGCAACTAATAAGATTCCATAACTGGCTAGGCCAACAAGATGAAAATATAAAGTATGAATTACATATGGACAAGTGTCAGGTTAATATTTTAGATATGGTTTATGTCATAGATAATAAGATGCACACAGCCCTGTACAAAAAAACCCACAGATAAGATTTCTTTCTTAAGATTCCATAGTCATCATCCATCATCCATTATATATTAAAAGGAATATGTCATTTAGTCAGTTCCTTAGATTGTGTAGAAATTGCTCTGAAACAATAAACTTGCAGAAAGAATCCTTAGCGTTAGGAGGTAATTTAACTGTTGGAGGGTATGCTACACACATGTTGGAGGGTGTGCTTCAAAGTAACAAAAAACCTGACCTTGGGAGGCCAGTGCGCAATTTCTCATTTAACCATGTAACGGATGGTCTCTGTAAGAGCATTTCCAAACACTGGAATATATTGGATGGCATCCCTGAATGCAATACGAAACCCACGATCTGTTTTAAAAGAACCTCTAATCTTTGGAACCAACTGATGCATAGTGATCATTTTCTGTCTATAACTGCTCAGCAAGTCTTGCCCAGAGCAGACTCACCAGGTTATTTTTTGATATGGGAACTGTGCATACTGTAAGCTCATATGTACCATTAAATCATTTGGAATTTTATTTCATGCAAAATACTTTTAGTGGTTTCACTATGTAATCTATGGGTCCTTGATTTCTATAAAAAACACTGTGGGTACAAAGCTAGATTTCCACAGGTCTTCAAAGATACGTGTTTTCACCCTCTTCCATTCAGTGTGTGGACCGGGCACGTCCAGAACCAGTGCAGTTGGCTATTTGGACAATGGGAAGTTCTTTCGCAGGCCCTCAGTACTGCAGAGTTATTGATAGGTCTTTGTATTTGCTTCAGTTAAACCAATGACATTCTTTCCTTCCTTCTAGTGGCAGGGAGTTTCCCATGCAGAAGTAGATCCCATACCACTCCGGTAATATAGTAACAGGTTTGAACACCTTTACAATATTGTGAGGGATGCTTAACTAATGTACCCAAAGTATGGCACAGTTCTTGCTTTACTTCTTTGACTATCCCCATGAGGATTCCCTTGCATTTTTTGTTCTTAGATATAAATGAGCCACAAAAACTGATCGCCCTTTCCCAACAACCCCCCAAAATAACATCCACCTGATTATTTATTTCTTGAACTGGAAGAAAATATAATGTTAATTTCTCATGGTGTAGACACACACATTTTACCTGTGGGATCTTGTAGTTACCCAGTATTGTTGCCACATGTAGTGAGATGTCACTGTCTAGTCCTCCAATGACTGCTATCAGATTATTCTGGGAATCACATTTATAGTTGGGGAAAAATTGGTCTTGTGTAGATGTAAGTCTCATTGTGACATCATAAGCCCATCTTGAATTGAAATAGCTGTCATAGATATGGAAGCCCAAGGAGACATTGGGCATGATCTGAGGGTTTTCATTGATCTCCTTTACTGCAAATACCAAAGCCAGGATGTGCTGATAATTCTTAGGCACAGCTCTGGAATGAGAGTTGCATGCTGTAAAAGATGGCCACTATACACTTTTTAAAATCATCACACCATATTCGGTATCTCCTTCATTTATATGATTTATTCGAATTGTGCCTCCTCACTCCACCTGCTAAACCCATAACTTGCTTGACTCATGATGATTAACTATGGTGTGGATACAGAACAAGCAGTTCTGTCTCCTGCCAAAAAGTTACAGTAAGAGTGGATGAAGCAACAACCCGAAGAATTGTCCTTTTTTGCTAATTGTAGCCAAAATTAAAGGTCATGCTTTGTTTTTCTCCCCAATAAGGGCCCAAAGCAGCTCTCAGCAATCTCCTCTCCTTCATATATCCTCACTACAACAAACCTGTGAAGAATGTTCTTCTGAGAGGGTTTGATTGGCCCAAGATCAGCCAGCAAGCTTCTGTGGTAGATTGGCCGTTCAAACTTGGATCTCTTAGATCCTTTTCAGATACTCTAACTACTACACCAGATGGGCTCTGATAGGTCATGGTAGTTGTTGAACCTCATTGTTTTGTAAGAGAAAGGTCATTTTCTCTGTATATGTTGCCCACCCTTGCTGGATTCTTATGAATAAAACTTTGCTGCCATTTCAAATAGCAGAGAGAGATTTGGCAGACAAATTGAGCAAAGATGTTCCAATTCCTGTCTGTTTGAGCGAGGCAAGGCATCATCCTAAAGTTGGCTGCCAATGTGGAGACTCCTAGCTTCATTTTCTGATGAATTATGCCTGCCAAAAAGAATGGACTTTGGCATCCATTGCAAATAGCATGGATGTGGAGGATTTCTCATGATAATGTTGGTAAGGATGTTCCAATTACCTTCATTTTTGACAGTACAAGTCTCATCATCTAGAAGCTGCTGGCCAGGGATGAGGCACCTGGCTTTATTTTCTGATGAGTTACATCTGGCACAGACAGAAAAACCTAGGTTCCATTATAAATAGCATGGGAGGAACTGTTCTGGTGATAATCTGGGCCAGCGTGCGATTCACTTCATTTCTGGCCCTACTACATGCACAATCATTCTGAAGTGGGTGGCCAGTTTTGACATTCCCAGATTCACTTCCTGATGAGTTGACCCTGCCATAGACAGACAGCCTAAGCTAGTCTTTACAAATAGCATTGGGTGGGGTGGGTGACTTCTGAAGATAATCTGGGCTAGGATGTCCTCCTGATTCCCTCCATTTCCAGCACTAGAGCTGCCATGATCATCCTGAAGCTGGCTGCCAATTTTTGAATGCCTCATTCTATAGTCAGATGAGTTATACTTGCCACAGACAACCTTGGCTTCTATGGCAAATGCCATCAGAGGGCATCCGGAGTACCCAAAACTCTCTATTTTCGACACTGCAACTCCCATCATCATTTTGAACTTGGGGGACAATTTTCAAATGCTTCGGATGAGTTACAGAGACAATCCATAGTTTCCAATGCAAAAAGGGGAGGGTTTTTTGAAAGATTACATGGGCCAGGGTGTTCCAATTCTCATCATGTTTTGTCCTGCATCTTGAAGCCAATGGCCAATTTTGAGATAGCTAAACTTTTTTTCTGCAGAGTTATACCTGCCCTCAGAAGAACCACTAAAACAGTTTTCAATATTACTGATCCTGGACTGGGATGGGAGTGGGAAGGACCATTGCTTGGTAACTTTGGGGAGGATACCTGCTAGTTATGGTTCCTTAGAGATGACACATTGATTTTATTATTTTTAAAGATGACAAGTATGGTTCATATGCTGAATAGGGATGCTTGAACACCCTCTAGTTTGGCTGAAGTCCTCTTCTCCAGGGCAAACAGGGAACCGGTTTTTCAACCCACTATTCATTGAGCAATTTCTTGCTGTTCAGCAGATTGCTTTGAGCCAATGGAAATGGGTTACACAGAAGCTGTACAACAAATGCATTTTGCATGCTGAAACCCCAAGATCAATCCCTAGCATGTCCAATTAAAACAATAAAAGAAACAAGTTGTTGGAAAGGATTTTTTTCTGAAAGAAACCCACTGCCACACAGAGGTGGACAGATAGGTGAACAAATAGGTGGACTAATAATCCGAATCAATGAATATGTTTTCATGTAGCAACAGGAAGAAGTACACAGAGGAACTAGTGATCTGTCATTTTTCTCAGTCTGTATAATTATGGTAAAATACTGGGCCAACAAATATGGTCACATTATATGAGAAATATGCACTAGTCCATAGCTTCTAGGATTAATCCCTTGGGTGCGGGGAGGGTAAAGAAAATGAAACATCACATTTTTAAAAAAGACTGCTTACACAAGGTCTTCAAACGGTGCCAGCTGGGAATAGTCTTTGAATTCTATTGGATAGTTGTTGATGCTCAGGGAAGCGATGCCACCGACAAAGAGGTCTCCTGATTGATTATACTGTTGAAGTACTGAGTGCGAATTTCTAATCCTGCATTGAATGATGTGAGTTTGGCATACCCCATCAGACAGAAGCAACAGCTTCAACAACATGAATACCACCATTCTAAGTTCAAGTGTTTTCTCCAGAAACAGATTCTGCTTTTAAAGTCTACAACAGAATTCTTAGGAACGATCTTTCCTCTGATAGACCTGGAGCAATAAGTCTAAAATATACACTAACAGAAATCATATAGATGTGTGTTTTTAGCACCTAGCTCCAGTTCAGAAAGCTAGGGGCATATTTATGCCATATCTGAGTGATCCATGTGTATTCCAGAAGTCCATGGAGATTTTGGTAAGCTGATTATGGTTCTTTTGATAATTGAAAGGAAGGATAATAACAAATGCAAAATTGGAGATTCCCTGTTGAACTGAAGAAAAACTTGTTAGCATATCAGAATAGGAGTTTTCTTTTCCAAGCAAGTAATGCTTTAAGTAAATTACAATAAGACAAGGACACCAAAACACAAGACCATGGCATGAAGCCAGAGCAAAAGGAAACACTTTCATCTATGGGCAGTCTCTTTGAGTGTAGGATACTGATAAATGTTTCTATATTTAAAAAATTAAACATGTTTTGGATCTTGTTGCATACCAGTGAAAAACACAAGGGAAGATTTAGAACAACATGTTTTATTCCTTTGCTCTTTCAGTGGACCCTTTTTATTCTTTCCACTATCTTTATTTCCTCTTTTCCCTTTTTCTCTTTTTGTATAGAGTGACCTAATCTGCCCAGAAACTTCAACTTACTCTCCAACAGGACAAACTTCTTATCATCAGCAGTGAAGTGCAGTTACAGACCTATCTACTTTCCAATAAACTAAAAATGAACCTCAAATTGTAAAGTCTGTTACAAAATCCTCAAGTGTTTTGGACAGTCTCCTTTCTCCTTATGTATTTTCTAATTAGAGGGAGTATACAAGAACGACTTGGTGGTGGAATAAATTCTGCTGTTGTGAGTTCTTCAGTAGTGTCTGTCAGACTCTCCAGTCAAAAGATGTTACCCAAATAGGTACCCTTGTGGGGGCTATAACATTCAAACATGTCCTTTTACATGTGTAAGAACACACTTGCACATTCTGGCTAATTAACTTTGAGATCACCTATGTATACCAGGTTCCCAGTTTCAGGAAGCAGTCCAAAAAATGAGAGAAAAAATAACTGTTAAATAATAAAAATCTTTATTCCCTTTAAAAGATACAGAGTGAAGAGTGGAAAGGCAAAATCCACAAAACAAGACAGTAAAACAGCTATATGCAATAAACCAATGAAAACCTTTACATAAAATAAAACGTGTTTATTACTTCTGAACAGAGGTTTTCTAGTTCATTTAGGAAGATTCCAAGGGACTCTTAGATTAACAGCGCAATCCTATGGCCGGCCCCAACGCCGACGCGGCTGCACTGGTGGTGTGGCGGCGCCGCCGGGCCGGATCCTGTGCCAGCAAAGTGTGGCCGCAGCGGCGCCCGCAGCGGCGCAGAGATGCAATTTTGGAGAACCAGAAAGTGTTGTGGGCGGGTCTGATCCACGGCCGCTGCCAGGCGCAGCCAAAGGGCGCTGTTCCTGACAAGCGTCAGGGGGAGGGGCCAGGAAAGGCGCAGCCTATGGGCAGCACGCGATCCCGGCCAGGCCCCAGAGCAGCAGGCAAACCGCGCCCATGCTGGCAGACTGCCTCGGCTCGTGTGTCGGGCGGGGCTCGCAGTCGGGAAGGAGAGGGGTGGGCGTAGTCTGAGAAGCCTTTCCCCCGTTTGCCCAATGTAGCACCAAGTCCCTGGCGGCCGCGTCCAGAGAGGTTGGCATGGGACTGGCAGGCGCCCTGCCATGAGGAATCCAGGGCAGCAGCCAGTCTCTGGCAGCAGGGGACAGCCCCCCAGTGGCGCCGAAGGGGAGGGCTGGCCTGAGGCCGCCACCAAGAGGCAGACACAGCGGGCCTGCCCCCTCGTCCCCATCCCAAGGCAAAGAACACAGACACCCATTGCACAGAAATCAGCCTTTATTATTATATCATCCCACCTCCCCCAGCAGACGTGAGGAAGGGGAGGCGTGTAGGAGAGCCGTCTGTGCAGCAAAACACCCCACCCCACCCCCAAGGCGGCAGCGGCGGTCACCGGCGAGGCCGGCGGCCGGACCCCCTTGGCCGTCCACGGGCCCGGCCTCTCGCACGCAACTGGGCCCGAGGGAGGGGTGCCTCTGGGGCGGGTGGAGCTGCTGCAGCGGGTGGGGCCGGAGGATCAAGGATGGCGACGAGCCACCCGAGCAGGGCTTCGGCACGGACTTGAGAGGCACGGACCCCTTCCCCCACTTCCAGTACCGCAGCCATGAACTCCCGGCCGCGGTTGTTCGCCTCCTCCCATGCAGCGTGCACCTCTAGCCGCTCCCTCTCGATCGCCGCCCACATTGCGGCTAGTGTCGGGGGAAGCCGCTGGGCAGGGCGGGGGCCGCGAGCCCGTGCGCCTGGAAGGATCCCCTCCATGGGCCCCTCCCCCTCAGAGGCGGAGCCAGGTCCTTCCCGCACACGGCCCATGGCACCCGGGGGCGGGGGGGCTGGAGGGGATGGTGCTGCAGGCTGGGACAGCTCCTCGAGCGGCTCTGTCGATGAGGTGTCCTGAACCGGCGGAGTCCCAGGGCCACCTTCACCCTCCACCGACACAGGGAAGCCGAGCGACTGCAGGAGAGCCGCTCCGGCAGCAGAGGTCCTCCGGGAGGGTGGCGGCTCGCGCAGCTGGGCAATCACCTCCCCGCCTATCTCCAGGCGCATGGTCCCTGCTGGAGCGAGACATGGGTGGGAAGAGGCCCCAGGGAGGGAAGAGCAGCGGCCCAACATGGGCTGCCACAGGCCACCGAGCCGGGCCAAGCACACCCATTCCAACTGCGGCCACAGCCCCTCGTCTTGAGACCGGTCGGCGCCATGAGTGGCCTTGGATGTGTGGCCGAGGCCGGCGGCCGAGCCGGTCCCTGGCCCCACCAGCAGCAGGGCCACAGATACATACCGTGCTCCGGATCCATGCCCCCCGACGGGCCCGGTTGAGGCTCCTCGTCGCTGGCAGCAGGGGCTTGCTGTGGCGGTGGAAGGGCTGCCTGTTCCTGGGCCCCGCTCTCTGCCAGGGGGGGCACAGACTCCGCTGCCTCTGCCTCCGCCTGGCTTGGGTCTGGACCCTCAGGGGCCGTGCCTACTCACGGGAGAGGCCCTGTCACACATGTGCCACGATCCATACGTCCCCCCCCTCGCCTCCCTGAATCCACAAATACTAACCGGGCAGGACCTCAACGCCCAGGCCGCCCACCACCGCCTCCGGGATGACCGCTCGCATGACCGCCTCTGGGCCTGGGAGCCCCTCGTCAAGGGCCCGCTCATAAGGAACCCCCTGAGACATGAGGAGGCGCACTCGTTTGCGCGCGGGCCCGAAAGAATCATTCCAGCGCTTCATTGCCGAGTGAGCAGTGCGGGGCGCGTTGCCCACAGCCGAGACCCTGTCAGCTGCCATCTGCCAGAATGCCCGTCGTCGAGACCGGGACGAGGCGCCCCTGTGCGTGCTCAGGGCGACCTCCGCATTCTCCACCACGAGCCCAAAAAGCAGCACTCTCTCGGCCTCTGTCCAGTTTGCCTGGCGCTGGCTTCCGCCGCCACTAGTGCTCTCAGCAGACATGGGGGTAGTGCCCGCTGGAATGTCCGGTCCCCGAGATAAGTGGTGGGAACCAGCCACCTAGTCATGTGCTCACCCATCCCCTTGGCAAGATGGAGGAGGGCACAGGGGGTGCAGGACCGGGAAGGGTGGCTGGGACGGCCCATGCAGCGGACAGAGGACCTGCTCCTGAGCACCACTTGCAACGGGCCGCTGAGACCGGTAGGCCTGCTGCTGTGCGTGGGGGGGGGGTTCAGGGTGCTGAAACTCAACCTGCGTTCCTTCCAGGCAGGACCTTGATCATCCCCGCCTGGTGCCCGCCACTGCCGCCGCGGCTCCCAGCCATCCGGACCAGCCACCTCCTGCCAGCCGTGTTTGTCCGAGCGGCCCTCAGGCGGCGCCGCCTCAGACGCCGCCGCCGGTTCCAGGCCAGGGTGCCATCCCTGCTCCTGGGCGACATGACTTGCCTGGACCGCTTCCGCCTGGACAGGGCAGCCATACAGGCTCTGTGCGAGGAGCTCGCGCCCGCCCTTCAGGGGCAAGCTGCGGCTCCCCGGGGCATCCCCGTCCTCCAGAGGGTCCTGCTGTCCCTCCGCTACCTTGCGACCGGCTCCTTCCAGGGAGTCATGGCTGAGGCCTTGGAGGTCTCCCAGTCATCCGCCAGCCGCTGCCTGCATGCCTTCCTGGACGCCCTAGTTGGTCGGATCCGCGAGCACATCCACTTTCCCACCTCGGAGGCAGAGTTGGCACCCATCCGGGCTGGCTTCTCCTCCTTTGCAGGCTTCCCCAATGTGATTGGAGCAGTCGACTGCACGCATGTGGCCATATGCGCTCCCAGAGAGGAGCCGCAGGTCTACAGGAATCGGCACCGGTTCTACAGTATCAACGTCCAGGCAGCCTGTGACCACCAGGGGATCTTCACGGACCTCGTTGCCAAGTTCCCGGGAAGCGTCCACGACGCACAGATCTTCACCACCTCCGGCCTGAACAGGCTCCTGTCATCATGGCCTGAGGGGAGAGGCTGGCTCCTAGGTCAGGAGTTGGTGGGGGAGCTGTGAGGGGACGGGGATGGGAAGGGAGATCCTAACTCTTGCAGGTGACCGTGGCTATCCATTGCTGCCTTACCTCCTGACGCCATACCCTGCGGATGAGCCCGCCGACAGAGCCAACTACAACCAGGCCCACCGCCGCACGAGGATGGTGATCGAACGTGCTTTCGGTCAGCTGAAAATGCGCTTCAGATGCCTCCATCACACGGGCGGCCGCCTGGCCATGCAGCCGTTCACCGTCGCCAAGCTCGTGGCTGCCTGTGTCATGCTGCACAATATTGCCGTGCGCCAGCAGCTCCCCTTGCCAGCCACAGAGGGCCCAGGCGAGGACCCCTGGCTGCCGCCCGCCGGTCGCCTTTCTCCTGACGCCCCTGCAGAGCCCCAGGAGCATGACCGAGCTGTGCGAGACAGGGTCGCGGAGCACCTGTGGCATGCTGCGCGCTGAGGGCCATGCCTGGCCATGGGGGGCTCGGCCGGCCAAACACTCGCCCTTTACGCCCCTATGGTGTCCCAGGCGGCCCCTCCGAGTCCCCGCTCCCTCAACCCCTGCATGTAGAGAGCATGGGAAAGCCGCCCCGGCCAGCAGCCACCGCCCCCCATGGACGGGCTGCACGGGAAAAGCGGTTAACGAACTTGGCTTTATTCCCAATCGATTCCAGGGCCGCATCAGGCGCCCAGAGAGCAGCTTGCCAACCCAGAACCCCGGCCTCAGCAGCCAGGAGGGTGAGGGCTAAGTAGCGCGTCGGAGCAGGGGGAGGCCAGCGGCCCCGCCACGGCATCCCCGTTACAGAGCAGGGGCCCGGCTGGGGTCCAAGATGCCTGTGCCTGGGATGGCATATCGGCAGCTGCCCGGCCGTCTGCGGGGACGGGCTCCAGCTTCGGCCGCTTCCTGCCAGGCCCCTCCACTGGGTCACCCTCTGGGTCTTCAGCGGGTGGCGGGTAGCGGGGTGGAGACCAGGCGGTGAAGCCCCTCCCAAGTTCCTCCTCATCTGGCGAGGGGCTCCGGGTGGGCGCCGCTGTGGGGGCAAGAGGTGGGGGATGGGAGCGTCAGGGCCCCTGTGGGCTCTGGGGTTGTTGTCGCGGCCGCAGGCCGCCCCACCCCACATGCCCGTGCCCCTCCTGTTGGCGAGACTCACATGGTGCCGCTGCCCGCGCCTGCTGGAATGCCCCGTGAACCCGGTCCATGGCAGCCATCCACCTGTCATTGATGGTCCCTGCAGAGGGGGGAGAGAGGGAGGGGGGGCACCCGTTGGTGGCAGCCCGGCATCTGCTGCAAGCACCTGCAACCTGCGCCTCGATGGAAGTGGCTGGGACGCCTCCGGGCCCTTATGGCCTGCCCTCTGTGGCAGCGGAGGAGGCTCCCTGGATGGCGCCGAGGACCCTGACTTACTGCGCGCAGGGCCCGCAGCCACCTCCTCTTCCAGGAGGTCATGCTCCACCTCGCACAGCGCCGTGTCTAGCCACGCTCGTATGAGGTGGGCCTCCTCCGCACGGCCAGGGAAGAGCTCCTCCAGGTAAACTGGCCGCGCAGTCATCGCACCCTCATCTGCCAGGAGGTCATTCCCGGCAGCCTTGGCAATGAGCTGGGCCCCGAGCCTGGCCGCCCACTGCTCCCGCCACCCGTCGCCCTCCATGCAGCCGGGACCGCTGTGGGTATAGTGTTTCTGTGCTGCCCACCGAACTACACCGCCCGCCGGCATGACCTTGGAGGGTCTGAGATGTAACAATTCCCTATCTTCTGTCTGGCAGCTGCATAGTTCATGGATAGGTTCAGCACAGGCCCCCCCCCGTCTCAGACCTGTGGGTTGGAGGGGAGGGGGCCGTGGTGGTTGGCTTCCTATGGCCCCAGGGCCCTCTTCCCTTGCGGGGATGCTGTGCTGCTCAAGTGCATCCTTGCGGGACGTGAACCCTTGGGCCTGGCTGTACGTTGCGCCGTGGGACTGGGAATAAAGCTCATCTACACATGGACCCGTGTCTGCCTGCGATACTTTGGTGAACTGCCAGCCATATCCTGCCCTGGCACCATGAGCGCATGACCAGGCCCGCGGTGACAGCGCATCCCTTCCAAGGGGGGGGGGCTTAGGATGCACAAGGACTGGCCAGGGGCCGCTCTGGCATGTCTTCCATATTGCCCTAACGCACCTGCCCTGCCTGGCATGCCGCCCTGAGCTGGGGCAGTCACGCAACCTGCCATCGGGGGGCCCTCCCGGGCCTGGGGTGGCCACCCAGCCTGCATGGCCCGGCCGGGGAAGGGGCACGCTGTGGCAGCCAGCCGGGAGGCCTCGGGCTCCCGCATTTTAGCCACTTTGCGCAGCTGATGCGCTCTTCCACTGCCCCTGTGGGCGGGGCCAGCGGCCTTCCCTGCAGGATTGGCGGGGCTGGCAGCCTCGGAGTGGTTCCCCCCCCCCGGCAGGGCAACGCGAGTGGCCACAATTGCTGAACGCAGGAGACGGCGCCGAGCCAGGGCGGAGCCACGCGCAGCCTCGGACACACCCCACCCCTCCCAACAACCATGGCCTGTTGGCGTGGGAGGCTGGCAACTGCTCCACGGGATTGGATGCGAGGCAGGACGCCCTGGGGTGGAATGACCAATGGGGCTGCTGCAGACGCCCGAGGGGCTGGACCCACTCTGGGAGGCGGCCGCTCATGGGACTGTGTTGCTGGGGCTGCGGCTGCGATGGGGGCGACCCTCCCCAGGCGCGCGAGACCTCCTGCCCGGGATATGGCATCCGCCTGCCACCACCCTGGATTCTCCATTGGTGGGGGCTAGGATTCCCGCGAGTGGACCGTTTCCCCTGCCATCTCCCGCTCCCTTGCAGCGGCAGCTCGCACCACCCTCTCCCTTGCTTATCGGGTGCCAGCTATTCTCCCCACCGGGGATTGATCCCCCTCCCTGCTCACATGCCCCGCCCCAACCCTCTACCTGGCCATAGATGCAGGGGAGTTAGCCGTGTTAGCCTGTGGTAGCGAATTCAAAAAGGGTCCCATAGCACCTTTAAAACTATCCAATTTTATTGTGGCATAGGCTTCTGAGAATCAAGTTCTCTTCGGCAGATGGGTGGTACAGACACTGGTCAAATACAGAGGAGGAGGGGGGGAGGAGGAGGGAGGGAGGGGGCGGGGAGGCAAGACGGGGTGTGTCGGATACATTTGTGGCAATGTGCAGGTGGGGAGATGTGACGGGAGTGTTGGGGGAGGGGCGGAGGACGAAGTCAGACTCGCAGACACAGAAAACAGTTGTTGTACATCTCGTTTTATTGCACTGGAAAGAGCGGGCTTGCGTTTAGGCTGGCGAGGGAGCCGGAGCATTCCACACAGCCCTCCTTCCCGCTCGGAGGGGCGGGGCTGGGATGCAGGCCGCGGCGCGACGGTGCTTCCTGGGCTGCAGCCAACCGTCCGTCAGAGATGTTTGGGGAGGGCGGGGCGCGGGGGAGCAGCCATGCCCTGGACGTGCCTGTGGGGGAAAAAGACACGTGTGGGCTTTGCCTCGTTCCACTGGCAAGGCAAACCCCACACTCCGCCATCCGGGGGGGGGGGTTGCACATGGTCGAGGGCAGCAGCTGATGCATGACGGTCTGGTGAGGATGCACTCGGCCTTGGCAAGCCTTTACCTTTAAGGGAGAGAATGAGCTGGTCACAACAAACACCTGGCCACATGTGGTTTTCGAGGCGCCTGCCTCTGAGGCAGCCAGGGGCGGGCATGGTTGCCCCCCACCCCTGCTGGGCCTCACCCAAAGCGGCAAGTGAGCGGGTGGGTTCAGGTGAATGGGCGGTTTGCACTAATCTGCGGAATGCCCCCCCCACCTCCTCCTTACCTGTCAGCGCTCTGTCGGTCATCACCAGGTGGGAGCGCCAGAGTCAGGGCACCTGCAAGGAAACGGGAGAGCATGCGGTTAATTTGCAAAGTGTCATTCCCTTCTGCCACGGAAGGGTTAGTTTGTTTGTGCTTAGTTAGAAGCAACTAGCATGCATCAGTTAGCTGTGGAGTCATTCTTTCTATCACGGTAGAAAGAGAGTTAGGCAGTTAGGCACCTCTTCCCCTTTATGCGAAGTTCCCCCAGTTTTTCGCAAAGTCCCCTGAGTGCATTCTGCGCCTGCCAATGTGAATGCCCTCAGCCCGTTTCGGTTTTCAAAGGGGCAATGCCACTCAGCAGACGGGCAGAGCCTCCGGCCGAGTGCTCACTTACCTGGGGGTTTGGGCGGTGCTGGCCGGATGTTTTGTAGGGCGCGGTCGCAGGTGATTGGGTGCAGAGAGGGGGGCTCGTCCATGCCGGGCGCGCACGCTGATTGGTCCCCGGGATAGTTCTCATCCTATGCTCCTTCGGGCCATAGGGGCGGGGCGAGGCGCTCAGAGAGGGGGCTGATTTTTCGCCGTTCCATGGATGCCTATGGGCTACGCCTTCTTTTTCCGTGGCGTAGCTTTTTTGCGCCGCTGTGGGCGTTCCCGCTTCTGGAGGAGCTTAGGGAGCGGACTAACTCCGACCCCGCCTTGCTCCCCGCCCCCCCCTGCGTCGGCGTAGGGCTCTACGCCACTTCTGCGCCGCCGCCCGGGCGCCTGTGGCTTGCACCGGTGCTGGCCCGCCAGCGGGCCAGCGCCTCGTCCCAGCGCGGGCGGAAGGCCACTTACGCGGGCGTACGGGCTAGATGCGCCCTCGCAAGCCTTAGTTCGGTTCCTGTTCACTTTCCGTGCCCTTCTTAGGATTGGGCTGTTAGAATAGCTCAAATGAAGAAAAGGGCCTGAAATACACGATCGTTATTTGGAGTCAGCTGCCCTTCCAGAACACCAGGCGAATCTTGATATAAGCCTGAAATTTAGAATTTAAATTATCCTCAAAAATCTATATAAAAAAGTGGTACCATTTTCAGATTGTTTAAATTAGTGTAGAATATCTTCATCAACTGATTAGGCAAACAACAAGAGATCTAAACTGCAGAACCAAATTATTTATTGAATGTTTATCCTTGCCTTTTGCTAGGCCCTTAGAATGAAAACATGATTCTCCCCTCTTCTGGGTTCATTTTCACAGTAACCCTGTACAGTTGCATAGGTGGAGAAAGAGTGACTGCCCAAAAGACATCCCTTCAGTTTACTGGCTGAATGAAGATTTGAATCTGGGTCTCCCAGGTCTTTGTCCCACATTCTTCCACTTACGTTCTGTCTCATTACATTAAAGGTTTCCTTGTTAGGGAGGATTTCTACTGTCAACTGAATATTCTATGAGTGGTATTATTCTTGATCCAACATTTTCCTCTCATTATGACTCTCTTGAATAAACAACAGTGATTGATACTTAAGTTCATTTGAAACCATAAACCTCATGAAAACAGAACTAGTATAATATTGCATGGGAAATTGTTAATGGGTTGGCTGTTCCCTACATTAGAAAGAATTATCATGCAGTCATTTGGAATGGAAGACAAAGGAAGATTCCACAGGGGACATGGCATAGTTTGGAAAAGAGATTCCATCAGCAATGCGATTTTTCTTAATGAGACTTCATCAAAGTCTTTAGCTAGAATGGGCCAAAGGTGTGTGTGCTTCCAAACCTGGGAAACAACATGCATTTAAGCAATGCACTGGAGTATCTGGAGGCTTCATTGGGGCTCCTATAGCCCAATGAGGATCTAATCCTTCCAGACCAGGGCCGATTCCAGACGGCCCCCTGCCTCGCGAAACGTCGCACGTCGTCGCGCGTCGTCGCGCAGAAAACGTGAAATATTGTGTTTTCTCGCGCGAGTTTTGCGCGACGTCGTGCAAAACTCGCGCGAGAAAACGTGATATTTCACATTTTCTGCGCAACGACGCGCGACGACGCGTGACGTTTCGCAAGGCAGGGGGCCGTCTGGAATCGGCCCTTAGAACTCTGGAGACTCTGAATATTATCCGGTTGTGTTATCTGGTTTGCAGAGCCTCACCCATTCCCTGATACTGATATGTTTTTAATGCCTAAAATTATACTGGAGTGCAATGAGGTGCCTGTGACTACATTTATTTATTTATTTATTTATTTGTTTGTTTATTTGACTTATATCCCGCCCTCCCCACGAATGGGCTCAGGGCGGCTCACATCATCATCAAAACACAATAAATTAATAGTCAACTTTAAAAACAAATTTAAAAACTTATATTAAAATACTCCAGCGCCATTATACATAGGCTACTCTGGATACTAATAAAAGACCTGCATAGGTCATAGTTGTGGGTAAAACGCATAGCTGAGGGCAGTCATAGAAGAGGTAGCAATCTTAGATAGGATAAGGGGGGACACCTGCGGGTCTTCAACTAACTAATTTTACATAGTCTTAGGTCCAAATCAGGTCCAGGTAGAAGTGATGTTTGACACAAGTTGGATGCTGTTAGTGCAACTGCAGCCACACAGCAGGGCAAATAGGGAACTGTATGGTTGTTTTAGGAACCTGCGTAGCTGTGTGGCTGTTGGTTCTGGTCTGACCTTCTGGGGCAATGGAAAACAACTCCCAGGTCCCAACCTGGTGGAACTCTCTGTGACAACTTGGGCCCAGCAGGATTTATTATCATTCTGCCAGGCCTATAAGATGGAGATTTTCCATCAGGCTTTTCGTGGTTGAGGCAAACAAGTCTCCTCTTCAGTCTCCTACCAGAATGTCCTTGCTTTTCTTATCTATTGTCTGCCATTGGCCACCATGGGCCCAATGACTGTATGTAGGATTGAGCAATGTGCTCTGCTGAGGGCTGGTTTTGAAACTGCAACTGCTATTTTTATGCTACCAGTTTTTAACTGTTTCTCTTTGTATTTTTAAATCGATGTGATCCGCTCTGAGCCTGCTTGCAGGAAGAGCAGACTACAAATTCAATTAATTAATTAATGTAAAGCATGTAAGGAAAGGTGAGCATATGGAGGCCTCTAAGAGGAGGGAAAGAAGAAAGAGTGTGGGGAAGGGGATGCAGTAGGGTTGCTAAGTGCCAAACTGCTGACTGTTGCAAGCCCCCTAGCAACCACCTGCCATTGGCAGGCATCCCGAGCAAATGGGTGAACACATTCTGTGCCCTGCCATGCTGATGTCACTTTCAGAAGTGATATTACTTGTGGAGCAGGAGCACTCATGCACTTCGCACCAGGGCCAATTTTTTAAGAATTGGCCAAAAATATAATGTGATATTGCAGTGGATTGTGGAGGTGCACGCGCATGGGATACAAAGGAAAGTGCTGCACCCATGCACAAACCCACCCACCTCCTGATCTTCTGTCAACCGTTGGATACAGGGAAAAGTAGAGTACCTTGCTGGTTCCCTACCAAACAACTGGGCCCAGCACAGCCGGCACTGCACAACTGGACTATAGGGGAGAGGCTGCTGGGTGAGGGTGGGGAAGGTGAAGTCAGGGGGCTTGACAAAGGAAGGTGGGAAGGACAGAAGGAAGCAGGAAAAGGAGGAGAAGCCTTGGGGGAGATAGCAAAGGGAAAGATGACATGATGGGGGAGGGGGAAATGAAATGCCTCCCACAAGTCCTTGCAGGTCCCCCACTTGGGTATGTTCTAAATACTGGTAATACAAAAGAAGGACTTGGTGGCAGGATAAATTCTATGACTGTGAATTCTTCAGGAATGTCTGCCAGGCTCTCCAATTGAAAAGACATTACCCAAATAGATACCCATATAGGAGCTATAATGTTGAAATGTGTCTTTTTACCACAAATGCATGTCCTGGCTAATTAATTTTGGAATCACCTATCTATGTACACCATGGTCCCAGTTTGGGGAAGCAGTTCAAAAGAATGAGGGGGAAAACAGCTGTTAAATAAGAAAAAATCTTTATTCCCCCTAGCAAGATACAGATGAAAGGTGGAAAGGCAAAATCCTCAAAACAAGACAGTAAAACAACTACATGCAATAAATCAATGAAAACCTTTATACAAACCTATTTGCCTATACATTACTGCCTGTTGGGGAGAGGGGGAAGAAAGAAGTCATATGAGCCTGAGCTTGAAGATGGTCAAGAGTCCAGTCCAGGAATCCTACTATATAAAAGGCTTAAGTGTATTCAAGACAACTACCAGACCTGGTGCACCTCCAGAGGGTGCTGCTGTGGGGAAAGCCCAGATGAGGTAGCCAGACCTCCAGAGAGCATGCCATGCTGGGAAGCCCAGGCCGGGATTAGGAGTGGATTGGACCCTATCTAATAAGAAATGGGGGCCTTTTGCATTTAAACTTGTAACTTGAAGCCAGCTGGGTGACCTTGGGCTAATCTCTCTGGAGCTCTCTCAGCCCCACCCACCTCACAGAGTGTTTTGTTGTGGGGATAATAATGACATACTTTGTAAACCGCTCTGAGTGGGCATTGAGTTGTCCTGAAGGGCGGTATATAAATCAAATGGTTGTTGTTGTTGTTAACACAGCATGCACATATGCATAGTCTTGTCTCTGACATCTTGTGAGGGGATTGGGGAATAAAGGTCAGATTGTGAAATTTTTGAAACATGCTGTAATGGAGGGCCAATCTCTTCAGTGATTTATAATAACTGATTCCATAAATCCCAGGTAGGCTGTCCCTCCTGGACCTAAAGACAGAAGTGGCAGGCACACGAACAGAGAGGCCAAGAAGAGAAAAAAAAGGTCAGAAGTTCAATGAGAACATTTTTGTTATTTTTTGTAGACCCATATACATTTTGCATGCTAGTCCTTCAGGGGATCTAATTGAAAACACAATTTTTAACAAATATAATCATAGAATCATAGAGTTGGAAGGGGCCATATAGACCATCTATTCCAACCCCCTGCCCAGTGCAGGATCAGCCTAAAGCATCTCTGACAAATATTCATCCAGCCTCTTCTTGAAAACTGTCAGTGAAGGGGAGCTCACCACCTCCCTAGGCAGCTGATTCCACTTTTGAACTACTCTGACCATGAAAAAGTTCTTCCTAATATCCAGCCGGTACCTTTCTGCATATAATTTAAGCCTTTTGCTTCGAGTCCTACCCTCTGCTGCCAACCGGAACAGCTCCCTGCCCTCCTCCAAATGACAGCCTTTCAAATACTTAAAGAGAGCAATCATGTCCCCTCTCAATCTCCTCTTCTCCAAATAAACATTCCCAAGGCCCTCAGCCTTTCCTCATAGAGCTCAGTCTCCAGACCCCTGATCATCCTCATCGCTCTCCTCTGCACCCTCTCGATTTTGTCCACATCCTTTTTGAAGTGAGGCCTCCAGAACTGCACACAATACTCCAGTACAAATAGTTTCATAAAAGAAATTTTAGGACTGAATGTGTAAAATATTTTTTCCCCTTTAGGAGCCATACAGTAATTTTATTTTGTCAAAGTATAGCATATTTATAGTTTTCTTCATAAATCTGCAATAATAGGAATAGAGTACCATGTATGGAGAAGCATTTTTGGTGCCCGGGTTCCTCAGAGTATGGATAGGATAAAAATGTGTAAGGCATATACTATCTCCTATGGGCTCTGCCCTACTCCACTCTCCAGCCCCATAACTCACTGTGTTTGGAATATTTAACAGTAGCTTGAATGTTCAATGTGCAGTTGTGTTTCCTGGTAAAAGAGTTGTAGTAATTCCTGATGAAGCAACAGCAAGAGCAATCACCTTTTGCTGATGGCCTATAGGCAAAATTAGATTTAAAACAAATTTCATATCCTGCCTGAAGGATCATTTTCATGTCTTCTCTTTCCTCCTTACAACAATAACCCTGTGAGGTAGATAAGGGCGAGAGGATGTACCTGGCCCAAGTTCAGCCAGCAAGCTTCCATGGTCTATGTGGGATTCAATCATGGCTGTCTTAGATCCTAGGGCAAAACGGGAGGGGGAGTTCCACTTCCAATTCAAGGATACAACAAGGAGGAGAAGAAGTGGAAGAAGCACAATCGTATTCACAAAATACAAATATATTCCACAAAATTACAATTGCAAACTCCACAATCCTAATACCATAAACGTCCAGAATCACAATCAAAGTAAATCTTTCGCTACAGTAGGTAAATATAATACAAAAAGTTCAAGCCGTAATAAATATAGGGCACTTCAAAGCAGTTGGCTGTGTAGAGGTACCAGTCAAGAGTCCAATTAAAGACCAATCATGGTCGTATCAAGTAACAGTGTGAATGCGTATACAAAAGGCAGTGCTGCAAGCAGATAATTGGTGAAGTAAGTAGATGGCAACGAGTATGAGCCGGCAGTCTTTCTTCGCTCGTTTCAGACTGCAATGTCTTTCTTCAGGCCACCATATCTGGAAATAACAATGCACAATAATACTACAATTATCATGCCAATAGCACAAGATGTTACAAAATTAAACGCCATTCAATTACTTACATCAAGGAAAAATTTCCAATCAATTCAATTCCACCAAGGTACCGCATCCATAATTCCATAAGTTATCCAGTGTGAACACAAGCCCTCCTTTCCCATTTAAATATGTCTCCTAATAAGTTAATTGAAACACGCCCAAATTAATAAAGGTTCCATTGCACTTTTCCCCATTTACCAATTACAAGTAATATATGTAGTTTTTAATAAATATTTCAATAATAAATACTTGGTAAAATTATTTTAAAAAAAGAACTTTTAGAATGTAGTATATTCTAAATGGGGAAGGCACCAAGAGAACCGGCGTTTAAGGGGAGGGAGGGAAAAATGGAGGGGGGGGGAAAGAGGAGGAAAAAACCTCATATAAGAGAACTTAAAGGGGACTATATAAGGCCTGTTGTTGTATTCATAAAAAGGATGAAAAATCGATGTCATGATTAAGGCCATGAGGGATCATAGTGTTTAATCGAAAGATCCATCTGATTTCTGCTTGAAGGAGGAACTTCACATGATGTTCAGACTTCGATATCGTTTCCAAGACCGAGAAACAAAAGGTTCTGTCATTAGGATGTGTTGAGCGGAAATGTTGGTATAGGGGTGTATCCATATTAAAATTTTTTATCCTTGAGATGTGCTCTTGGATACGAAGGTGGACCGGGCGGGTGGTGCATCCCACGTACAGGAGACCACAACTACACTGGAGGAGATAGACGACATATGAAGTATTGCATGTAGAGAAAAACCTGGAATAAAGTGGTTTACCAGTGAGTGGATGGCAGATCTGTTTCAAGTCAATGCAGAATCTGCATACACTACAATGACCACAGGGGAAATGTCCCAATGGAAGATCATTCTTTTCCGTCCCTCTCCTGAAGTCAGAGTGTACCAACATGTCCCGCAGGCTCTTGGTTCTCCGGTAGCCGATTTGAGGTGGCTTGTCACATCCAGGTAAGTTTTTAAGTATATTCCAGTACTTTCTGATAGTCTGAGTGATCGCTCCTGACTAGGGATGTGCGTTTCGGCATTCTGAATGCCGAAAGAATGCCGAAACAAAAGTGTTTCGGCATTCTTCAAGAATCCCGAAACGTTTCGGGGAATGCCGAAACGTTTCGGGATTGCCGAAAGAAAAACCCGAAACGTTTCGGGATTCTTTCGGCATTCTTTCGGCATTCGAGAATCGCCATTTTGATTTTGCTAGCCGTTTGCCTTAGCAAGCGGCTAGCAAAATCCTGCTGGAAGCAAAGGCTTCCTGCAGGCTCTTAGAAGAGGGGAGGGGGGGAGAAGGAGTGAATCACTCACTCCTTCTGTCACCCCCCACCCCTCTTGCAAAGGAGGATAGGGAATCCTGCTTTGCCTTGCAAATGCAAGGTGCAAGCATTGCATTGCACTTTGCATTTGCAAAGCAGCAGAGATTCCCGCCAAAACTAACAGGTAGGGGAGGGGGAGCAGGAGGAGGGTGGCTCTTGGAGTGTGGGTGGGGAAAGGCAGGGGACTGGGGACTTTAGGAGTCACCAATCCCACTGCTGCATTCTCATGCCAGCCAATAGATTTAAATCTTTGGCTGAGGCTGCAGCAGGGGATTTAAATTTGGAGCAAGACTGTCTGGAACACTTCTGTTGCTGCTGCTGCTGAGCTGTGACCGAGAGAGGAGAAGAAGAGAGACTGCACCTGGAGCCTGGAGGACATCTGCCTGGAGGATCAACTGTGCTGGACATCCTGAGAGGACACCTGGTAGGCCTTTTTAAAATTTTTGTAAATTTTTTTGATGCTGGGCAATGTGCTGCTGTGGCCTGCCTCTGCAAAAAGGTGTTGCAGTTTATTCTTGGCATGGCCTGGGGGACAGGTTGGGCAGACAATGTTTAATGGTGGGGTGGGGGTTTCAGCATTGGTTGTTGTGCTTGCCTTCTTTAAGCTTGATCCACTGTTTTAAGATTAAAACAAGAGTGTGCCAGCTTTGGGCCTACACAGGCCAGAAGCCTTTCTTCTGGCTGGCTCTCACAGTTGTGCTCCACAATCTGGAATGGTGTGGCTTGCTTTTCTGTGTCTGGTCCCCTGCTTGCAAGGATTCCCAACAGGCTCCGTCCTGATCAACTGTGCCAGCCTGTGGGCCACACACAGGTATGGCCTGGGGGACAGGTTGGGCAGACAATGTTTGATGGTGGGGGGGGTTTCAGCATTGGTTGTTGTGCTTGCCTTCTTTAAGCTTGATCCACTGTTTTAAGATTAAAACAAGAGTGTGCCAGCTTTGGGCCTACACAGGCCAGAAGCCTTTCTTCTGGCTGGCTCTCACAGTTGTGCTTCACAATCTGGAATGGTGTGGCTTGCCTTTCTGTGTCTGGTCCCCTGCTTGCAAGGATTCCCAACAGGCTCCGTCCTGATCAACTGTGCCAGCCTGTGGGCCACACACAGGTATGGCCTGGGGGACAGGTTGGGCAGACAATGTTTGATGGTGGGGGGGGGGGTTCAGCATTGGTTGTTGTGCTTGCCTTCTTTAAGCTTGATCCACTGTTTTAAGATTAAAACAAGAGTGTGCCAGCTTTGGGCCTACACAGGCCAGAAGCCTTTCTTCTGGCTGGCTCTCACAGTTGTGCTTCACAATCTGGAATGGTGTGGCTTGCCTTTCTGTGTCTGGTCCCCTGCTTGCAAGGATTCCCAACAGGCTCCGTCCTGATCAACTGTGCCAGCCTGTGGGCCACACACAGGTATGGCCTGGGGGACAGGTTGGGCAGACAATCTTTGATGGTGGGGGGGGGGGTTTCAGCATTGGTTGCTGTGCTTGCCTTCTTTAAGCTTGATCCACTGTTTTAAGATTAAAACCAGAGTGTGCCAGCTTCGGGCCTACACAGGCCAGAAGCCTTTCTTCTGGCTGGCTCTCACAGTTGTGCTTCACAATCTGGAATGGTGTGGCTTGCCTTTCTGTGTCTGGTCCCCTGCTAGCAAGGATTCCCAACAGGCTCCGTCCTGATCAACTGTGCCAGCCTGTGGGCCACACACAGGTATGGCCTGGGGGACAGGTTGGGCAGACAATCTTTGATGGTGGGGGGGGGGGGGTTTCAGCATTGGTTGTTGTGCTTGCCTTCTTTAAGCTTGATCCACTGTTTTAAGATTAAAACCAGAGTGTGCCAGCTTCGGGCCTACACAGGCCAGAAGCCTTTCTTCTGGCTGGCTCTCACAGTTGTGCTTCACAATCTGGAATGGTGTGGCTTGCCTTTCTGTGTCTGGTCCCCTGCTAGCAAGGATTCCCAACAGGCTCCGTCCTGATCAACTGTGCCAGCCTGTGGGCCACACACAGGTATGGCCTGGGGGACAGGTTGGGCAGACAATGTTTGATGGTGGGGGGGGGGGGGTTTCAGCATTGGTTGTTGTGCTTGCCTTCTTTAAGCTTGATCCACTGTTTGAAGATTAAAACCAGAGTGTGCCAGCTTCGGGCCTACACAGGCCAGAAGCCTTTCTTCTGGCTGGCTCTCACAGTTGTGCTTCACAATCTGGAATGGTGTGGCTTGCTGTTCTGTGTCTGGTCCCCTGCTAGCAAGGATTCCCAACAGGCTCCGTCCTGATCAACTGTGCCAGCCTGTGGGCCACACACAGGTATGGCCTGGGGGACAGGTTGGGCAGACAATGTTTGATGGTGGGGGGGGGGGTTTCAGCATTGGTTGTTGTGCTTGCCTTCTTTAAGCTTGATCCACTGTTTGAAGATTAAAACCAGAGTGTGCCAGCTTCGGGCCTACACAGGCCAGAAGCCTTTCTTCTGGCTGGCTCTCACAGTTGTGCTTCACAATCTGGAATGGTGTGGCTTGCCTTTCTGTGTCTGGTCCCCTGCTAGCAAGGATTCCCAACAGGCTCCGTCCTGATCAACTGTGCCAGCCTGTGGGCCACACACAGGTATGGCCTGGGGGACAGGTTGGGCAGACAATGTTTGATGGTGGGGGGGGGGGGTTCAGCATTGGTTGTTGTGCTTGCCTTCTTTAAGCTTGATCCACTGTTTGAAGATTAAAACCAGAGTGTGCCAGCTTCGGGCCTACACAGGCCAGAAGCCTTTCTTCTGGCTGGCTCTCACAGTTGTGCTTCACAATCTGGAATGGTGTGGCTTGCTGTTCTGTGTCTGGTCCCCTGCTAGCAAGGATTCCCAACAGGCTCCGTCCTGATCAACTGTGCCAGCCTGTGGGCCACACACAGGTATGGCCTGGGGGACAGGTTGGGCAGACAATGTTTGATGGTGGGGGGGGGGGGTTTCAGCATTGGTTGTTGTGCTTGCCTTCTTTAAGCTTGATCCACTGTTTGAAGATTAAAACCAGAGTGTGCCAGCTTCGGGCCTACACAGGCCAGAAGCCTTTCTTCTGGCTGGCTCTCACAGTTGTGCTTCACAATCTGGAATGGTGTGGCTTGCCTTTCTGTGTCTGGTCCCCTGCTAGCAAGGATTCCCAACAGGCTCCGTCCTGATCAACTGTGCCAGCCTGTGGGCCACACACAGGTATGGCCTGGGGGACAGGTTGGGCAGACAATGTTTGATGGTGGGGGGGGGGGGGTTCAGCATTGGTTGTTGTGCTTGCCTTCTTTAAGCTTGATCCACTGTTTGAAGATTAAAACCAGAGTGTGCCAGCTTCGGGCCTACACAGGCCAGAAGCCTTTCTTCTGGCTGGCTCTCACAGTTGTGCTTCACAATCTGGAATGGTGTGGCTTGCTGTTCTGTGTCTGGTCCCCTGCTAGCAAGGATTCCCAACAGGCTCCGTCCTGATCAACTGTGCCAGCCTGTGGGCCACACACAGGTATGCTGCTTTGGCCAAGGTAACCCTTTTTGGTTGCTGGCCTGGCACTCACAGTTGTGCTCCACAATCTGGAATGGTGTGGCTTGCGTTTCTGTGTCTGGTCCCCTGCTTGCAAGGATTCCCAACAGGCTCCGTCCTGATCAACTGTGCCAGCCTTCGGCCCACACACAGGCCTGCTGCTCCGGCTTTGGTAACCCTTCCCGTTTGCTGGCCTGGCACTCACTGTTTTGCTTCACATTCAGGTTGTTTATCGTTGGTGGACCTCTTCTGGACTGGACTGCACTTGGTGGACATCGGCCTGCAGATCTCTGCGTGGAGGATCAACATTGCTGGACATCTGCACTGGTGGACTGGTAGGGTTGTTGTTAAATTTGGTTTTTGAGCTTATGTCTGCTGCTGTGCCTACCTGCGAGCATATGCTTTGGCTCTGTCTTTATGGCTTGGGCCGGGGGGGGGGGCATTTTCTGGTTGGGCAAGAGGATATTGTTTGGGGGTTAGGGGGGCCAGCATTGATCGCAGTGCCAGCTTTCTTTCATGTTTCATTTTTCAAGTTTGAGTGTGGGGTGGGCATGAACTGCTGTTTCACAGGACTAAAAAATGAGTGTGCCAGCTTCTGGCCTGCACAGGCCAGAAGCTCTGCTGGGTGGATGTGTTTTGTTTTGCTGCTGGTTGGCCCTAGCCTTTAAGGGGGGGGGGGCTGACTTGGCTTGTGCAACGGGGCCTTGAATTTTGGGGTTGCGTGTGCGGCGTGTGGTGTTGACTCTGCTAACATTTCCAATTTTCTTGACAGCATCGTGGAGGAGAGGAGGACCAGCTGCAAGACCGCCTGAACATCGCTGGACTGCAGGACTGGTGTTAGTGTGAGCGAGTCCGGGTTGACATTTGGGTGGCCTTGGGGGTGGGTTCTTGCTAGCTTGGGAGGGGGGAGGCTCATCTTCAAAACACCACATCCACACCCCACACCGACATACCACAGATACATCGGTCCCGCTAAATAGTGTCTCTTAGGTAGGTAGGCCAGTTGGTAGGTGATCAGTGGATAATTGCCCTCAACATAATTATTAGGGAAACCGAGCCTAGTTTTTTTTAAAAAACTAAATAGGGACTCAGCAGGGAAAGCATTAGTGAGTGAGTGTTAGGTTTGAATTCTATATATATATATATATATATATAAAAATTTGTAATAGCTGTCAATAGGCTTCCCATTAGTGCCCCCATAACTAGGGTTCCACTGCCCATCTCTGGCACACGTGGTGGTGCCAGGCCGGCCCGGGCATACTAGTGTGTGAGTGTTTAAGGCTTCGTCACCTGTTATTGGGGTTTAGGGCCAGCTCAATTCCAGAGGAATTCAGCTGATTGGCAGGCTCAGGTTCCCTGACATAAATAGGGTTGCTTAAAAAGGCACTTGATTGTTCATCTCCAAGTCACAGAGCCACTAGAAACACAGATTTATAGCAGGTTAGTTAGGTCTTGAAAACAAAGTTGACCTTTGTTTTCTAAATCTTTTCTGATTAGTTAGGGTTGAATTTGGGAGGGGAAAGTATGTCAGAGAGGAAAGCAGAGAGGGGACCCGGGGGAAAGGCTAGGGAGAAATCTAGAGGGGAGGAGGGGAGGGGGAGGGGGACTGCTGCGGCAGCCCCTCCATCTGAGCGGAGGAGGCCCTCCCCTGCGCTGCTGCCGTTCACCAGCCTGGCTTCTGGTGACAGGAAGAGGGTTCGCAAGACTCTCTTTCCTGAGGCAGCTGCTGGAGGGCCACCCCCAACCCGGGTGCGTGAGGCAGGGGCTGGCACTGGGCAGGGGCCTGCTGCTGAGGCTCCTCCTCCTCCAGTGGTTGCGAGCCAGCTGCTGGAGGAGGGGCAGCATGTGGTGTCTCCTGGGATGGGCGCGGAGCACATGACTTTCCCTGCGCTCCCGCTCACCCCAGGAACCCGGAGGATGTTGGAGGAACTGCCCGTGAGACCCCCCCTGGGGCGGTCCACCCCAGTTTCCTCTGAGGCCAGCAGCAGGCCTCTCGCGGCTGTGCAGGAGGAGAGGACGCGGGAGGAAGAGGCAGAGACTGTGGTGGAAGAGCCCACATCTCTGCCCCTTCAGCCTCGTCCATCCCCACCTGCCCGGCCGAGAGTGGGACACGGTGTGTCCGGCCAGAGCACCTCACAGGAGGTGCCGCAGGGTGGTCCCGAACGCGCTTCTCCTGGGAAGCGTGGGATGCCCTTTTCCTCCGAAATCTGGAAGCACTTCCAGACAACGGAGGATCCCCGAGCAGCCCTGTGCCTGCATTGTAGGCAGCGCGTCAGCCGTGGCAAAGATGTGTGGCATCTCTCCACGTCTGGGATGAGGTACCATATGAAGAGGCACCACCAGGCGGTGCTTCTTCGGGAGGAGGGTTCGAGTGGCGCCGCACGGCCGCCAGCTAGCCAGAAGGAGGCAGGCTCCTCTGGTGCTCTCCCCCCAAGGGTACCTGCAGGAAAGGGACGCCAAGCCTCTCTCCCGGAGATGCTTGGTATGCAGGGCGCTAGTGTGCCCAGAGAGGGGATCCGGAGGGCGAGCAGGCGCATCACGCGCCACATCGTCAACATGATAGCAGTGGATGGGCAACCGTATTCCGTAGTTGAAGACTTCGGCTTCTCAGGGCTGCTCCAAGATTGCTTTCCCTGGTACGCCGTCCCTGCTCGCACGTCGTTGAGCAGATCGGTGGTGCCCTCGTTTTACAGGGCTGCCAGGGATCATGTGAAGGCACAGCTGTCCCGGGTTGCCGGGAGAACTGTGCACTTCACATCGGACATCTGGACCTGCCCAAGTGTGCAGCAAGCGTACCTCTCGCTTACTGCTCACTGGTGGGAACCCGAGTCGGTTCTGGGTGGGGGCCGGGGGGAGGTGCCTAGCACAGCTAGACAGGGAAGGATGCGAGACCGCCAGGCCGGCTACTGCAAGGCCTTGCTTCACGCCGAGGTGCTCGACGTGTCCCACACGGCGGAGAACATCGCTGCCACCTTAAGGAGACAGTTGGACGAGTGGATAGGCCAGGGACCCGCCACCGTGGGATGCATGGTGACGGACGGTGGCAAGAACATGAGGGCAGCGGCGCATCTAGTGAGCCGAGAGAGCGTCTACTGTGCCGCTCACAAGCTTCACCTAGTGGTGAGAGATGCGCTGGGGTTGGGCTCCTCGAAGGAACCCGTGGATACCCGGACCCGTGAACTCCAGTTACTTGTCCAGAAATGTCGGAGGCTCACGGGTCACTTCTCGCGCAGCGTGAAGGCCACGCACGAACTGCGCCAGACACAGGTCAGGACAGGTGTGCCAGAGCACGCTCTGATCACTGACGTCAGCACTCGCTGGAACTCCACCTGCGCCATGCTTGAGCGCTTGGTGGAGCAGCAGGCCGCACTCCACGCGTGGCTCTCCGAGCACCGCGGTGCGAGTCAGGTGGGTGAGTTCAACCGGGAGGATTGGCTCACCATCACCCAGACAGTGGAGGTCCTGAAGCCCTTCAAGGACTTCACTGTGGCGGTCTCGTCAGACACGGCGACCCTCGGTCTGGTCATTCCCCTGGTGCACACGCTCCAGAGGAATCTGGCCACCCTTGCAGACCGGGTCGCGCCCCGTGCTGACCTTGTTCCAGCGGTGCGCGCATTAGTGAGAAGGCTGCAGCAGGGCATAGCTGCCAGGCTAACTCCTCTCACTAAGGAAGAGTCATACATGTTGGCGACCATGTGTGACCCGCGCATAAAGGGCACTTTCGCCGAGCGGGACGGGAACCTCACCCAAGCCAGAGACGGGCTCTGCTCTTGGGTGAGGCGCAGGCAGGCCAAGAGGGGACGCCTGTCGACAGGGGGGACGCAAGAGGGGCCCTGCCGTGCGGGTCCCTCTGACGCCCCCTCTGCGCAGGCCCCCCCCGAGGCCACCACCGGAGTGCCGATGGAGATGGAGATGCTCCGGTGGGCCCTCGTCCCCTCTGGGGTCGTGAGGACCGTGAGAGAGGATCCGGCGGAGGCGATGGTCAGGGACTACCTCGCGGAGCCCTGCGAGTCGCTCTCCACCGATCCGCTCAGCTACTGGGCCAGGAAGGAGTCGGTCTGGCCGGACCTCTCCCTCGAGGCGCAGCGGCTGCTCTCATGCCCTCCGACGAGCGTGGAGAGCGAGCGCGTCTTTTCACATGCGGGCGACATTGTCGGCCCACATCGCACTCGCCTTCTCCCATGGAGAGTCGAGCAGTTGACCTTCCTGAAGGTCAACTCTCGCCTCTTCGATTTCTCAGGACTGGACTTCCAGAGTGACTGAGGTGAGCCCAACTTGTGGCCTGCATCCTCTATGAGTCCAATCCTTTGGAATCGCGCTCTCCCCTGTATAAAACCCTGTATATACAGTTAAAACCGGCCAGTAGAGGGAGGGTGGTTAGGAACCAGTGGCAAAGGGAAAACACCCAGCAATTTGAAAGCCCCCCCCCCAGGGTATTCAAAACATCTCCCATCACTGAGACATACCCTGTGGGACCAAATTTATTATGAAAAATAATGCCCCAGAAACATGGATTGCTACTGGAGGGAGAAACAGGTTAGATAGGGATTGCTTAGGTGTTTTTATCAGATGAAATCATTGTAAAAAAAATTGTAGAAGAATTGTTGTACTGTTTTTTGAAAGTTGATGTTCTGTTCATGTAAAAAAAAGGAAAAAAAACCAAAAAAAAATGTTGTGATTATGTTTTTTAAAAGTTGATGTTCTGTTCATGTAAAAAAAAGGAAAAAAAACCCAAAAAAATGTTGTGATTATGTTTTTTAAAAGTTGATGTTCTGTTCATGTAAAAAAAAGGAAAAAAAACCAAAAAAAAATGTTGTGCTTATGTTTTTTAAAAGTTGATGTTCTGTTCATGTAAAAAAAAGGAAAAAAAACCCAAAAAAATGTTGTGATTATGTTTTTTAAAAGTTGATGTTCTGTTCATGTAAAAAAAAGGAAAAAAACCCAAAAAAAAATGTTGTGCTTATGTTTTTTAAAAGTTGATGTTCAGTTCATGTTTAAAAAAAAAAATTTGATGTTAATGTTGGGTTTGCATGGTTGGGGGATGCGGGAAGAGTGGTGGATGGGCACCGGCCAATGATGATCTCTCACAGATGTTCCCAGGTAAATTCTGAGGCTGGTGTGGGGGTGGGGGGAGACCTCTGCAGAACTGCTCCAGAAATACCATTGTCCAGTGCCTTGGAAGTGCCCAGTTCAGCTTTGTGTGTCTGAACTGAAAGCACAGCCACAGGAAATGACATAGGTTCTGCTGGACCCTGTTGCAGTGGTTCCCCCCCATTAAGTCGTTTTATGGAGGGAGAGTTGTATTAGGCTGGTAGTTATTATGATCATCTTCTGTTTCCATGCCCTGTTGTGCCCGCTCACTATGTAACCTGTTGTAATGTTCAAAACTTTACTGTTTGTCCATTTCAAAAAAAAAATTGTGTTTAAGATTCTCTGATGTGTAGTTAATTGTGTTGTGTTGTGCTATGAGGGACAATAAGTGTAATATGTTGTGATTTGTTGACCACTTGTAATTTGAAAATGAGAAAATAAAGGTTTTTTAAACTTAATGATTGTGTGTCTGTGTTCCCTTCTTTGATGGGAGGTTGGTTCCCAGCATAGGGAACAATGGGGCAGGCTGGCCAGCCTGTTCCTGGGGTACTCGGTGTGGGGCAGCTGAGGGTGGTTTTGGTTCTGAGAGGGGCTGAGTGGAGGATTTGGGTCTGTGTGTGGCAGCTGGGGTGGGGGAACTGGGTTTGTGTGGGGCTGAAAGGAGTGGACTATGGGGGATGAGAGCACTGGTCGTCCCTTTTGCCCAAGTAGGCCCCTGCTACTGTCCTGGTGTGGGCTTCCATGCCTCTATCAGTTGCTGGCCCTCCTTTGCCATCTTTTTCAGAAATTTTCCTAGGGCTGCCAAACTCCTGGTTGGGCTTGAGTTCAGGTTAGAGAGAGTAGTTCCCTACAGATAAACTGGCTGCTTCCAAGGGCAATCTCTTTAGAGGGCAAATGCGGACCATGGATTCTGGGGGAGATCCCTACTCAGATTTTCCTTTGCACAAGTCCCACCCCCAAATTGCCAGTAACTTCCAAGGCCAGAGTTTGCCACCCCAGAGAGATCCCGTTCCCACCCTCTTAGCCTTGGCATGAAAGTTGTAGCCACCATGGAACGCTTCCAGGTTCCTGATTCCAAGCCCAATGACACCAATGTAAGACAATCCAGACCTCCATCAAAAATGGATTTTAAGTAGCAGTGGGATTGGGCTGCATTTCAGTCATTCACATATCTGGTTGTGTTCCCAAACATTTAGCTTATGGTTTTTTAAATCGGCGTATGGCACTTAAGGACACTTTTAAATGGTTCTAAAAACATATTTTTATTATGAAGTATTTAATGTGGCATTGATCAAGGGCAGGCCTTTTGGCCAAATGAGCAGTATCAGTACAGTAAAATTTAGACAAAGCTCATAGGAGGAAAAAGCATTCACACTGTGAAGTGGGAAGAAAGTTTCAATTTACATGTACCATGGACTCCGAAAAAGACATGTCCAGACCAAATCAGGCCTGCTTTCTCCCTTGAAGATATCAATTGATGATAGTGCTTATGTCACATCATGAGAAGACAAGGTTCACTAGAAAAGACAATAATGCTAAGAAAAATTGAAGGCAGTAGGGAAAAGAAGAATACCCTAGATGTGGTAGATTGACTTCGGTTTGCAATACATGGACAAGGTTTTTGGGATACTGTGGAGCTCAATATAATTCTAAAGTACACCACAAGTGATTTGAATGCATAAAACATACAGACACATACACATAAAATGTATATACCCCCTCCCCACCAAATTAAAGGTTTATCTTATGCCCCGGTTTTCTCCCCCATGGGAACCTAGAGTGGTTTACACATTGCTGTTCTCCCTTGATTTGTTTCACCCTCATCACAACCAGGCTAACAATAGACAGCTGCTCCATGCCTCACATTGGAGTGACTCCACCGATGGCCTTCTTAGTTGTATGAGGGGGTGGAGGGGGGGGGAGGAAGGAAACAACGCACTCCTGCCCACTCTATCTGGGGCCTAGGTTGCCAAATTGCTTGGCCTTGGCAAGGAGCCAGTGGTGGGGCGGCACTGGTTCTGGGGCCCCGTCAAGAACATTTGTCCAGGGCCCCAAAATCACCTAGACTGCCTCTGGAAAACACAACACAATTGTTTACTTAGGCTGAGCCAAGAACATCCATCAAGCCTACAAGGCACAGAATCAGAGTCTGCCAGATTCTAGACCAACTCTCTAGCCATTGCACTACAGTGGATATCTAAAAATTGTTCATACCCCCACCAGCAACTTGAACATTTTTCTCCAAAAGGCACACAACTTGGCTGGGTCTCAAAAAGGACTATGATGCATGGGCCTGTCAATGCATACTGGTACTAAGGCTCTGGCCGGGGGGAGGGGGGCATTGTGCCAATGCCACCCTGGCTTTGGAAGGGGACAGTAAAATAGAAGAAATAATCTAGCTTCAGTGCCTCCCCCCCTTCTCTCTCTCTCTCTCTCTCTCTATAATGTGAGTGAAAACATTACTATACCATCACTGAAGCCTACAGGATACATAGGGTCTGTTCACACACGCATGATCATTTAATGGCAATGCTCTGGCATGATGATGTCTGTTCTAGGAAGTGATGTGATCATCACACAAGGCTGGGGAGCACGCACAATTCACAGCAGGCAGATTTGGGCCACAAGGGATCCTGCTTTGGCCTGCAGGGCCCAAATCAGCCCACTGCAAAGCACAGGCATACTCTCAGGGCAGCCAGATGACATCAGTGACATCACGGCAGCAGCCCCTGGAGCGTACCTTGAAGGCTCATTCACTGACTTTCCCCCTTCGGGGTGATAGGTGAGAGTGGGGGATCCCCCACCAAGGGGAAACGGATCCCTAATTGTGTCTGAGGTTGTGGAAATCAAATGGGTCATATTGCTTCTGTCTTTGAGGGACTTACATGCACATTATATTTAACTCCAGATTTCTTGATTGTCAAGGAATGCATGTGGTGGGGGGTGGGGGGAAGGGTGGGAGAAGGGCCCCTGAGGGTGAGGGTGGCATTTGGCATGCAAAATGCCACCCCTGGCAAGACAAGCCTCTCCCAGCTGTCAGTGGTAGAGATGAGAGCAGAGCACCTACTTGGGGAGGCCATGAAATGGCCCCCCCAAGTGGGAGCAGGCTGAGCCTTGGTGGGGGGATGGGAGGAAGGGTGGGAGAAGGGCCCCAGAGGGTTGGGGGGGGGATTTTGTTGCAGTGGTTCCCCCCCATTAAGTCGTTTTATGGAGGGAGAGTTGTATTAGGCTGGTAGTTATTATGATCATCTTCTGTTTCCATGCCCTGTTGTGCCCGCTCACTATGTGACCTGTTGTAATGTTCAAAACTTTACTGTTTGTCCATTTCAAAAAAAAAAATGTGTTTAAGATTCTCTGATGTGTAGTTAATTGTGTTGTGTTGTGCTATGAGGGACAATAAGTGTAATATGTTGTGATTTGTTGACCACTTGTAATTTGAAAATGAGAAAATAAAGGTTTTTTAAACTTAATGATTGTGTGTCTGTGTTCCCTTCTTTGATGGGAGGTTGGTTCCCAGCATAGGGAACAATGGGGCAGGCTGGCCAGCCTTCTCTGCGGGTGGTGGGGGGGTCAGGGGGGTGGTTGTCTGTGTGCCAGGGCAGGTGCTCTTTCCCAGGGACGATTTGGCACTGCCACCATTGTGGCACCCCTTGTCTGTGCAGAACTGCCCTGGGAAAGAGAGTTTAGGGGTTCCCAAAAGGGGAGGGCAGGCCAGCCTGTTCCTGGGGTTATGGTGGGTGTGGGGCAGGTGGGGGTTGATTTGGGTCTGTGAGGGGCTACTGGGGGGATTTGGGTCTGTGTGTGGCAGCTGGGGGGGAATTGGGTTTGTGTGGGGCTGTGAAGGGTGGACTTTAGGGGCTGAGAGCACCTACTTGGGGAGGCCATGAAATGGCCCCCCCAAGTGGGAGCAGGCTGAGCCTTGGTGGGGGGTGGGAGGAGGGGTGGGAGAAGGGCCCCAGAGGGTTGGGGGGCATTTTGCATGCAAAATGCCACCCCTGGCAACACAAGCCTCCCCCAGCTGTCAGTGGTAGAGATTAGAGCACCTACTTGGGGAGGCCATGAAATGGCCCCCCCAAGTGGGAGCAGGCTGAGCCTCGGTGGGGGGTGGGAGGAGGGGTGGGAGAAGGGCCCCTGAGGGCTGGGGGGCATTTTGCATGCAAAATGCCACCCCTGGCAAAGGAAGCCTGCTTCTTCATTTTTTCCCCATAGGAAATAATGAAGAAGATGCTCCTTTATGGGAGGATGGGGGGACCTGCTTTGGGGGGCCATAACATGGCCCCCCAAAGTCCAATCTGTCTGAAACTTGGGTGGGTGTTAGAGAAGGGTTAGAGGAAGGTCCCCACCAATTTTGGGCTTATTTGGTGGGAAAATGCCTCCTCCAGGCGTCCTGAAAGACGGAGGCATTTTCCCAGCAAAATAACCCGAAAGAATCCCGAAAGAATGCCGAAATAATGCCGAATCCCGAATCCCGAAAGAGATTCTTGTTTCGGCATTCGGCTAATGCCGGTAGAGAATCTTGTTTCGGGTAATCCCGAAACAAGAAAGCCGAAAGTTTTTTCCTTGCACACCCCTACTCCTGACATAGGAGTGAAATCAATGGCCCAGGTAATCCTATCTGAGCCCTGATCTCGAGGTCTATAAGTGAGTAAGTGGGATCGGGGTGTTGACTCGGCTCTTCTCATAGCCCGATTTACAGTCCAGCTGGGGTAATTACGTGCCATAAAGGCTGCCCCCATTCGTACTGCCTCTTTCTGGAAGTCTTGTCGGACCGTAGCGTTCCTTTTGATACGGAGGAACTGTCCCACTGGTATATTTTTCTTTAGAGCTGATCTATGGTGAGATGTGTATTCCAGGTAAGCTGCTCTATCTGTGGGTTTTCTATAAGGCTTGACCCCAAGTGATCCTACTGCTCGTTTAAACACAATCACATCTAAAAAAGAGAGATGTTCTGAGCTGCTTTGATATGTGAATTTAATGTTAGGATTGATCCCATTAATCCAGCTCATGAATCCCTCTACCTGGTCCTTATGTCGAATTATGCAAAAAATGTCATCAATAAATCTCCTAAAGCAAATTAATTCCTCATAAAAGGGGTTGGATGTTTGATTATAAATAAACCGTTCTTCTAAATCCGCCATATACAGAACCGCGATACTGGGAGCCGCCGGGCACCCCATAGCGACTCCCTTGATTTGATAAAAAAATTGGGATTCGAACCTGAAATAGTTCCTTTCCATTATAAGATCTAACAGGTCTAGGAGGAAGCTGGTAGGAGGTGACCTCTCAAGACGGGAGTCAAAAACCTTCTCAATTACTATCCGAGCATCTTGATGAGGGATGGACGTGTAAAGGGACTGAACGTCCATAGTAAGTAACTGAACCCCCTCTGGGACATCCATATTTTCTATTAGTTGAATGAAATCCGTGGTGTCCTGAATGAAGGATTTTACACCTTTAACAGCCGGTTGTAACAAGCGGTCAATATAGATGGCTAACGGCTCTAGGACCGAATTGCAGGCTGATATTATTGGTCTTCCGGGAGGGGATTGTAACGATTTATGAATTTTTGGTAAGCAATAGAAGACTGGGACTCTCGGATCTAAATTCAACAGTGCTCGATGTAATGACTGATCAATGAAATCACTACACAAGGCATTATCAAGCACTATTTTGATAACCTTTGTGATTTCCCATGTTGGATCGCCATCTATGGGGCGATAGAATTCACAGTCCTCTAATTGTCTTAAAACCTCTTGCTTATAGTCTGTGCTGTTTAAGACTACAATACCTCCCCCTTTGTCGGCCGGCTTAATAATAATGTTGGCATCCTTCTGTAAGTCCCGTATCACTGTTCTTTCTCGGTTGGTCATATTATGTCGGATGTGACGCTCCTCTGTCTCTAACTTCCCTACTTCTTCTAGAACCAGTTTCTCAAAGGTCTCAATCTGTATATCAGATACACGAGGTATAAAAGTCGATTTAGATCTCAGGCCGTCAAAAGGAGGAGTTGAGCCGGTGTTACCAAAATATTTTTTCAATTTAATTTATCTAAACAGTTTAAATAAATCTACCTGGGTGCTTAGCCTATCATATCGAGGGGTTGGTACAAATCCTAGTCCTTTGTTAAGTGCATCAAGTTCAACTTTGGAGAGGGATCGTGAAGATAAGTTAAATACTATATTCTGTGTCTCCCTCGACGGGACAGCCATCCCCGTGCCAAAAAAGAACGTCGCGGTTGTTGGATGGGCACTACGCGATTCCTGAGGTTGCGGCCCCCCTCTTCCCCCGATAACTCTGTGTCTGAGGGGTCTGTAGTATCGAATTCCAACCCCCCAGATGTCGTTGGTGCCCAAGTAACCCTTTTCTTAGGGGCTTGCTCCTTCCAATTGTAAATGTTCCCATTGGAATAGTCTTGTTTATCCCGATTGAGTTTCCTCATCTTCAAGTCCTTCAATCTTATTTCACAGTCTCTAATAAGTCTGTTAGTCTCCTCTAGTTTTTTCTTAAAGTCCTCTTCTGAGTAGTCAGATTTTAACTGTGTCTTTAAGTCCTCAATTCCCTTGTCTACCTCTTCCTTCTCCTGAGCTATGCGTTCAATCAATAGCAGCATTAAATCAAAGGAGCACTTATTTAGGATCGACGCCCATCTCTTTTTAAAGGGCTCATCCGTTTTATACATCCCGGGGGGTTTATGCATGCGTAGCCCCCTTGGGATGATATGTTCTTTACAGTACTCCGTAAGGGAGGGGGAATGGAGAGTTAGTTTGGTGGACTTATTCAATTGCTCTGTTAATAAATCCCAATCTTGGGCTGGAACCTCACCTCTATTGGCGGACAGGGAGGGAATAATAGACAAAATTCTGTCTCTTTCAGTCAGTGAAAAAGCAAAGGTATCCCTATAATCTGCCATAACTATCCCACTTCAACTAAGGCAAAACGGGAGGGGGAGTTCCACTTCCAATTCAAGGATACAACAAGGAGGAGAAGAAGTGGAAGAAGCACAATCGTATTCACAAAATACAAATATATTCCACAAAATTACAATTGCAAACTCCACAATCCTAATACCATAAACGTCCAGAATCACAATCAAAGTAAATCTTTCGCTACAGTAGGTAAATATAATACAAAAAGTTCAAGCCGTAATAAATATAGGGCACTTCAAAGCAGTTGGCTGTGTAGAGGTACCAGTCAAGAGTCCAATTAAAGACCAATCATGGTCGTATCAAGTAACAGTGTGAATGCGTATACAAAAGGCAGTGCTGCAAGCAGATAATTGGTGAAGTAAGTAGATGGCAACGAGTATGAGCCGGCAGTCTTTCTTCGCTCGTTTCAGACTGCAATGTCTTTCTTCAGGCCACCATATCTGGAAATAACAATGCACAATAATACTACAATTATCATGCCAATAGCACAAGATGTTACAAAATTAAACGCCATTCAATTACTTACATCAAGGAAAAATTTCCAATCAATTCAATTCCACCAAGGTACCGCATCCATAATTCCATAAGTTATCCAGTGTGAACACAAGCCCTCCTTTCCCGTTTAAATATGTCTCCTAATAAGTTAATTGAAACACGCCCAAATTAATAAAGGTTCCATTGCACTTTTCCCCATTTACCAATTACAAGTAATATATGTAGTTTTTAATAAATATTTCAATAATAAATACTTGGTAAAATTATTTTAAAAAAAGAACTTTTAGAATGTAGTATATTCTAAATGGGGAAGGCACCAAGAGAACCGGCGTTTAAGGGGAGGGAGGGAAAAATGAACCAGGTAGAGGGATTCATGAGCTGGATTAATGGGATCAATCCTAACATTAAATTCACATATCAAAGCAGCTCAGAACATCTCTCTTTTTTAGATGTGATTGTGTTTAAACGAGCAGTGGGATCACTTGGGGTCAAGCCTTATAGAAAACCCACAGATAGAGCAGCTTACCTGGAATACACATCTCACCATAGATCAGCTCTAAAGAAAAATATACCAGTGGGACAGTTCCTCCGTATCAAAAGGAACGCTACGGTCCGACAAGACTTCCAGAAAGAGGCAGTACGAATGGGGGCAGCCTTTATGGCACGTAATTACCCCAGCTGGACTGTAAATCGGGCTATGAGAAGAGCCGAGTCAACACCCCGATCCCACTTACTCACTTATAGACCTCGAGATCAGGGCTCAGATAGGATTACCTGGGCCATTGATTTCACTCCTATGTCAGGAGCGATCACTCAGACTATCAGAAAGTACTGGAATATACTTAAAAACTTACCTGGATGTGACAAGCCACCTCAAATCGGCTACCGGAGAACCAAGAGCCTGCGGGACATGTTGGTACACTCTGACTTCAGGAGAGGGACGGAAAAGAATGATCTTCCATTGGGACATTTCCCCTGTGGTCATTGTAGTGTATGCAGATTCTGCATTGACTTGAAACAGATCTGCCATCCACTCACTGGTAAACCACTTTATTCCAGGTTTTTCTCTACATGCAATACTTCATATGTCGTCTATCTCCTCCAGTGTAGTTGTGGTCTCCTGTACGTGGGATGCACCACCCGCCCGGTCCGCCTTCGTATCCAAGAGCACATCTCAAGGATAAAAATTTTTAATATGGATACACCCCTATACCAACATTTCCGCTCAACACATCCTAATGACAGAACCTTTTGTTTCTCGGTCTTGGAAACGATATCGAAGTCTGAACATCATGTGAAGTTCCTCCTTCAAGCAGAAATCAGATGGATCTTTCGATTAAACACTATGATCCCTCATGGCCTTAATCATGACATCGATTTTTCATCCTTTTTATGAATACAACAACAGGCCTTATATAGTCCCCTTTAAGTTCTCTTATATGAGGTTTTTTTCCTCCTCTTTCCCCCCCCTCCATTTTTCCCTCCCTCCCCTTAAACGCCGGTTCTCTTGGTGCCTTCCCCATTTAGAATATACTACATTCTAAAAGTTCTTTTTTTAAAATAATTTTACCAAGTATTTATTATTGAAATATTTATTAAAAACTACATATATTACTTGTAATTGGTAAATGGGGAAAAGTGCAATGGAACCTTTATTAATTTGGGCGTGTTTCAATTAACTTATTAGGAGACATATTTAAACGGGAAAGGAGGGCTTGTGTTCACACTGGATAACTTATGGAATTATGGATGCGGTACCTTGGTGGAATTGAATTGATTGGAAATTTTTCCTTGATGTAAGTAATTGAATGGCGTTTAATTTTGTAACATCTTGTGCTATTGGCATGATAATTGTAGTATTATTGTGCATTGTTATTTCCAGATATGGTGGCCTGAAGAAAGACATTGCAGTCTGAAACGAGCGAAGAAAGACTGCCGGCTCATACTCGTTGCCATCTACTTACTTCACCAATTATCTGCTTGCAGCACTGCCTTTTGTATACGCATTCACACTGTTACTTGATACGACCATGATTGGTCTTTAATTGGACTCTTGACTGGTACCTCTACACAGCCAACTGCTTTGAAGTGCCCTATATTTATTACGGCTTGAACTTTTTGTATTATATTTACCTACTGTAGCGAAAGATTTACTTTGATTGTGATTCTGGACGTTTATGGTATTAGGATTGTGGAGTTTGCAATTGTAATTTTGTGGAATATATTTGTATTTTGTGAATACGATTGTGCTTCTTCCACTTCTTCTCCTCCTTGTTGTGTCTTAGATCCTAGTCAGATACTCTAGCCGCTACACAGCACCACCTGTGATAGCTCAGGAAGGTTTTTAAACTCCATTTGTTTTGTAAAGGAGATGATATGTTCTTGTCAGGAATGTTCTGATGCTCTTCATTTTTGGCACTGCATTGCTTCTCAGAGCTTTGACTTCAATCTGGAGCACCTTATAGTATTTCCTTCTTCAGCACTGGTTGAAAATTTCATGTAAAATTTCTAAAACACATTTAGATCATGTCTGAGGACTATGTAACTGTAGTCCAAATCTTGTGAGATTTGCTGAAGCCAATCAGAAGTTGTGTTAGAGTAGAAATCTCAAGCAACATTCTGAACTGCTGGGCCTCCCAGATCTATCATGTCAAGAACTACCAGTCCCGGAGTTCCTTTTGCACAGGGAGGAAGGAGGGCACTTGGTGAGAAGAGCAAAGCAAAATAAAACAAAATACCAGAAGACAGTGGGAGCAAGTGCTGCTACTTCCTCTTCTTGTAGGATTTGCAGACCCAAAATATATGTAAATATCTAATTTACACACAGCCACAAACACACCCTGCTGCTATGTCTAGTGGTGGTATAAGTACAGATCGGGCAGCAAGAAATGTGAGGAAGTTAAAGAAAGGGAACAAAAAGAATTTAGAGGATCCTCCAAGGAGATAGATCAAGATGGGTAACTGTGTTAGTCTGTCTGTAGCAGTAGAAAAGAGCAAGAGTCCAGTAGCACCTATATGACTAACAAAATTTGTGGTAGGGTATGAATTTTCATGAGTTACAGCTCACTTCTTCAGATACAGCTAGAATGTGAGTCATCTGTCCTTAATATATCTTGGAGAGCAGAGTGATTTCAGATGCCGAATGATAATAGCTGGTGAATAACAATAGCAGGCATGATTGAATAGGGTGGAGTATGCAGAGGTGTAGTGGTTATGGAGAAATCAGCATTGGTAATGAGACTGGAAGCCTAGGCCTTGATTCAAACCAAGTGGATGCATCATCTTGAGCTTCATTATCAGCTGTAACTATTATTATTCACCGGTTGCAGCTATTGTCATTGTCTTGCTTCTGCAGGTGGGCTGCATAGAGCCCCAACATGGGCTTCAGGGCAACCCCCCCCCCCAATGGTAGCATCCCTCCCTATACTTTGCAATTCAGATATATGTTTTTGTGTATTACATAGTTTCCCTCTCCCCAGCTTCTCAAACGTGTACCCATACAACTGTTAGGCTCACTACATGAAGCACTGATTTACACCTTTTAAGATTTTTAAAAAACTATCCACTCCACTTATAGAATAACACCTTAATTTTTTTATAATGAGAAGATTTCTCATTTTTTTAAAAAAAATCTGTAATCAAAGGAGTTCTGTAAAGTGATAGTATTCCTATAAAGGTTGTGCACCCCCCCCCCAAAAAAAATCTGGGTGATCCAGATTCATGTTTCAGGGATATCAAAACAATTAGATATCCCTGAAATCTGGATCAGATTCTCTGATCCGGGTTAGGGAACCCCAGATTTTTTCCTACCATGTCCTGGGGTCTAGGGGGCATTTTTCAAACAAACACAAAATTTGCAGGTAACCTACTCCTGACTGTGCACTAAAGACACCCATGTTTAATAAAGATTGGACCCTGGGCCCAATTCTATAAGCTCCTGAACAAGGCGCCCCCAACCACTCTTCATTGTTTCCTATGGAGGAAGCATTTCCAAAACTTTCCTGGCAAAGGGAAAACTTTAGCTTAGGCAACCCTTGGCCAAAAGCTAATTCTCCCAAAGGCAAGTTCCTCTCCCAGTGAAAGCAAGCCAATGAAGCCCAACAGAACCAAAGGGAACCAAGGGAACCAATGTCAAACCAGAGAATCCCAAGTGAGATCTAAATTAATAAAGGCAAGAGTCCCCAGAAATCCAGCAAAGAGGAATAGAAAGCCTCTGTTCACAAATGATAAACATGTTTTCATCCGGAATTTCAGTGAGCATCCCCGACTTTTGCCATTACCTTCCCTTTTATTAATCTAAGGACCATAATTTAATTTGCTGTTTTGCAAAATCTCTATGGACTTTCAGTATGTTCATGTAAGACAAATTACTGGGATGGTGAAAGAAGGTACAAATATACCTTATCACATCTACAACTGAGACTGGAGACTACAAAGGGACTAGAGACCTACCAGTCTGATCTCTAAGAGTTTACATTTGAAAATTCAGGCTTCAGGTCTATCGGTAGACAGAATATTAATTCATATCAGCAGTTGTAGTCCTGGAAGATCTGGTGACAGTGTGTGTCATTACTAGTAAAAGCAGGGCCTGTATTTAGAGGGAAGTATTTAGAGTATTTAGGATGAAGGTGCTTTTGTTGTTAAAGCTGATTCTGTTTTCTCACAGAGAATTTAAGGCTCATATTGTGAAGTGTAAGATTAGAGATCCTGACCCTCCACTCCAAGAGTATCATCAATTAGGAGACCTCTTCGTTGGTGGCATTGCTTCTCAGAGTTTTAACATCAATCCAATAAACTTTACTGTGTACCCCCCGTCTGCATTGGTTGATGAGCTTCTGTGAGCATATATTTAACTTTAAGTTAATATTTCCATTTCCTTTTTGGATCCCTGAGTATTCTGTTCCAAGAGCAATGGTCCAGTAACATTCTAAAAATTAGCCAAATTTCAGTGAGTGATTTCTTTTGTCTTCTCGAGTTCTTCTTGTGTACCCCTATATGTCCACTTCTGCTCTGATTTATATCTGCCCTCCTTCCTGTGACAAGAGAGGTATAATATGAACCTGCTTTATATCAAGTCAGATTAGTCCTTGATGTAACACGTTATTGTCATTTCTCTCTGGTAGAGATGGTCTGTGGTCTCCAGTAGGGAAGGATGTTCCCCAAAACTCATTCCTTGTGAATGTAATCATTTAAGTGGATGTACTAGAGATGGAAGCTGGAAATTTGTATGTGCAATACAAGTGTTCTGCAGCAGAGTTACAAATCCATTCCCAATATTACTAGAAAGACATTAATGTTCTAACCCATAAATAAATAATGGGAGTATTTATCATGGGTTTGGGAAATTATTCCTTTCTGTCTTCCTTCTAATGATAATCTTTCTTTCTGCTACTTTTTTTTTTACTTCAGATCATTCTCTTATCCTAATATTTTGATACAGGATCAGAATGCTACCAATGCGTATAATGTTTGAGAGAGAGTGATGAAGCCTGAACTGATCTCTGTGCTCATCTCAAATTGTCTTATACTCATATTAGGCTTTTTCATTTTGTAGGTCTTCCCTTTTCTTCCCATTTTCTTTCCACAAATTCACTCCCTGTCGGGTTCACAGGCCAGTCTTCAACTTGTCAGGCTGGGGTTGAACAGTCTTATGAGCTAAGCTCACATGCGACATCACAGTTTTTTAGGGTTGAGTCGGGTCTTTTCTAGTCTACATAAAATTGTTAATTATCTTATGTCAAAGAGATACTACAGGCAAAATAATAAAAACTGAACTACATTTTTTAAAAAACTCTCAGGAAAATGTAATATTTCACTTGCAATATTTTCTTTTTATTATTTATGTAACTGGTAAATATTTATCTTGGTAAATCGACCCAGCTATTCTCAAGAAAAACCCTTATGTTTTTTTCTTTCTCTTGCAAACTCATATGCCTCATCAATTCTTATTTACAAAGATTACCCATTACCAAACACTATAATTTGGAATTATTTGTATTCAACTTATACATGAATGGCAGCTAAAAGTTGCGCTTCCTTCAAGAAAGAGTGTTACTTTTACAAATCTAATGGTAATGTTAACTTCATACTTCAATTATCTTCTTCCATGACTTCAACTCCTTTCATACCCCACTTATTTCTAATGTCCAGGGCCAGAGCTTGAGAACTTAACCCATGTTATTTTAGAACTCCATGCCAGTCTCTTGTGAAATGCCTCTTTTTGCTCTTGCTGTAAAGCGTCTCTAAGGTCTAAAAGGCAGGCACAAGAACTCCAAATAAGAAGTCCTTTCCCTCTCAGGAAATATTATAGCATATCCCGCAAGTGAGGAGTGGAATTGAAACCAGACTGAAATGTATAGAGACGCTCTTATTTATTTAAGTTAGTTTCCTGTAATCTAAAAAAGTGCAAAATGAAGAAATTATCTCCCTATGTGATTTTAGGCCAGTTGTACTTTGCCATCCTAACTTACCTGGCAGGATTATTTTGAAGTTAAAATAGAGGGGATCAACATGTATGTTTCTTTGAGCTCCTCAGAGGAAGGTGAGAATAAAAATAAGATGATGATTTGACGTTTATGTGAGCACTGAACAGTTTAAGACAGGAGTGGTTTATAAATAATAAATATAATAAATATATAGTAAATGAAAATGATAGAGAATACAATGCGAAAGATGTAAAGTATCATTCTTATACAGTGTGCCACTCTCATCCTAGCACTGTACCAAAGACTTATCAGCACATGCTGGCCTTGGAATTTGCTGTAAAGGAGATCAATGAAAACCCTCGGATCTTACCCAATGTCACCTTGGGCTTTCAAGTCTATGACAGCTATTTTAATGCAAAGCCAACGTATCATGCCATAATGCAACTCATGTCGACACCAAACACTTTTGTCCCTAACTTCAAATGTGACATCCAGAATAAGCTGCTAGCAATTATTGGGGGATTGGACCCCCAAACCTCTCTTGATGTGGCAACAATATTGAACATCTATAAGATTCCGCAGGTGAGATGGCTGAGCATACAGGTGTTTAACATTTCCATTAATATACTGTTTGTTCTTAAGAATTCATTAATGGGCTGAAGAAGAAAACGAATACATTTAAAATATTATTATTATTATTTAGGTTTTGTCATTTTTATTGTAAACCACTCTGTGTGTTATTGAATAGGAAAGCAGCCCGTTATTATTCTCTATTCCCATTCCAAAATCTTCTTTAGCTTATATATGGCTCTGCTCCAGTGATGAAGCATACAAATCCAGACCTTTCCTTCTACCAGATGTCACCTAATGAAGCCCTTCAGCAAGCCGGGATTGTCTCCTTACTGCTGCATTTCAAATGGACGTGGATTGGGGTCATAGTTACAGATGATGACAATGGAGAAAGCATTGTGCAAATTCTGCTTCCAGTGCTCTCCAAATATGGTATCTGTTTTGCCTTCATAGGAAGATGTCCCAGATCAACTTTTGTCACAGAAAATATAAACATGGTACAGAAGGGGGAAGAAATCTATGGTAGAATCATGAACAGCAAAACCCAAGTATTTGTGGTATTTGGGCACTCTTACTCTGTCAATGATCTGAGATGGTTGTGGTATTTATCAGACGGACAAACTATTCCCTGGCAAACAAAAGGTAAAGTGTGGATACTGACAGCCCAGATGGATTTCACTTCTTACAGTTATCAAAGGAATTGGGATACAGACATGATCCATGGAGCACTGACCTTCACCATCCATTCGAGCCATCTTCCAGGATTTCAGAAATTTGTGGAGAAGAGAAACCCTTCAAACACAAAAGGAGATGGTTTTATCCGGAACTTCTGGCAAAATGCCTTTAATTGTGTATTCCCAGACCAAGTTCAGGCTGATAGGGAGGAGGATATTTGCACAGGGCATGAGACATTGCAGAGTCTTCCTGGGTGTTTTTTTGAAATGAGCATGACTGGCCAAAGCTACAGCATTTACAATGCTGTCTATGCTGTGGCCCATGCTGTGCATTCCATGCACCAAGCAAAGCACAGAACAATGCTAAACAGTGTGAATCTTCGGGATCAAAACCAATGGCAGGTAAGGGCTTTGGATGCAAATTCAGGAGAGCGCCAATTTTTTAGACATAAAATAGAAATTTGTGTTTGCATAGTAAACAATCAAGATTCTTTTACTTATGTTCTTCTTTTTGTTCAGATGATATTTAAAACTTACAGTCTCAGTTATCTTCCTTGTGGTGTATGAACTTGCTATTATATGCAATGTGCTATGTTGTAGTATTGTTGTAGTATTGCTAATACATGTGACATCCTCTCTTGCTCTCTCTGGATTGGAAAAGATGATTTCTCATTCTTTTGTCACCTGAAAGCATGATATGGAATCATTCTGCTGCTTCCATTCATATATCAAAGTTGGTAAGCCAAAAGTTATGTATTGTCCATCAGTCCCAGACTCTTGCATTTAATCCAGCAATGATATAATAATCTCAGTGTTCTCATTCACTGTGACCTTGGGGGCAACAAATGAAGGACATCCCTTTCTCCAGGAGAGTGAAGCAGAGTTGTCTGTTGGCTCCCCTCTTAATCCATCTTTATATTTATGGTCTTGCAGGGCCTTTGGCATCAGTGAATTCCCATGCCCTTGCTCTATCTACCTGTCAAGTCCCACTTTTACTTTATGCAGACAATACTGTCCTATCTAAATTGCCAGTGAGTCTGTGCAGACTGCTGAAGTTTGATTACTTTGGTATTTGGGGAGATAGTTTGAGGGATGAAATTTAGATTGTGGGTTAAAGAGCTGCTGCTTAGATGAAGAGTGGGGCCCGATGCAGGTGCTTGAAATCATGGATGAGATACGACATGTTCGCTTCATTGTGGATTGATTCATTCAATGTACAATGGAAGTCTTGCATTCTCATTATATACATATTAAGTAAAAGCACACATTTTAAAGGTTCCCTGGGTTAAACACACTTATATACACTCAGCTATGCAGAATGAAACATTTTATACACATGATATAATAAAATATCTACATTATACCATCACTGCCCACTGAGGATAGGAGACACCAACCTATGGATTAAACTAGGTTATATTAACTGGTTGATCTGCACTGTCATCATTTGGTTAGGTAGGAGCACTTTGTGGAACTCTGCCCTGGCACTGAACATGACCAGCATTGCCACCATATATATATGGTGGGCAAGTTAATCTGGCAATTAAGAGTTTTTGATGCTTCTCAGCAGAGCTGTTTTTTAAACTCTTGCTTGGCCCCTAAAAGTCAATCAGACAATCCCTTGCTGTTCCTGTGAGCATAATGAGTGGAGAGGGGTGCCAGGTCTGGGTTGAGAAATTCTTGGAGATTTTATAGCAGTGTTTGGAAAGAAACATGGAAGGGAAGTGATTCTGTAGAGTCCACCTTCCAAAGCTGCCCTTTCCTCCAAGAAAATAGAGCTCTGTAGTCTGGAGATCAGTTGTAATTTTGGAAAATCTCAAGCCCCCCCACCTGAGACATTGGCAACCCTGAGGATGGGTTAGCAGCATCTGGCAAATGTCTGAAGAAGAAAGGCAATGCCTGTGTTTAAATTTCGCCAATGTGCCCTTTCCATTTGGATAAACATCAGTGCCACATTTCCAGTCATGGCTTCTGCTACTGTTGAATAATAGGGATTGCCCTGGCTCAAGAAGACACAAGAAAGAATTTATACAGACGATGATACACTCTGAAAACCTTTTACTGTCAGTGAAATCCTAAATTGATTTCAGTGGGCTTAGACCGAAGTAATGCTATTTAGGATTTCACTGTGTATTTGTTTAAATAGAACCATTAAACTAGCTGTTGCAGTGATTGGAAGTGATTGGAAAGGGAGTTCTTGCTTTCCTATCCAAATTCACACAGTGTCCTCTACTGCAATTTCAGGGTTATAAATTGTCATACATTTTCTATCATTTGCTCAAGTCAAATTTGGCTGCTGTTGTTATCATAATTAAATGGGTTGCTTGTGGAAGTTCATGACAACACTTTACTTCTACATCATTTCATGTGACTAAGGGGGCAGATGTCGTCATTAAAGGGCTGCTATTGTATAGTTTAGTGAAAAGGAAACATAGAGTTGGCCAAGTTGTGAACATGCCATAAAATGGTTGTCATTTTTAAAATAATATTTACAATTCTGAAGAATTGAAACAGTTCTTAATAATTTGTGGACATGTCAAATATTTTAGAAAATTATTTTATCCTTTTGGACTTACATTTATTTTGTTCATTTCCCATATGAGTATTCTGTTTTTATGTGTATTAAGAGATTTTCCCCAGATGGAATTGACTATGAGTTTGGAAATGTTAGGCAAATGGGAACAGAGCTCTGATTAATACACAGCTGTGTCTGAAATATGTTGAAATTTATTTCCATGTTCATTTTGTCATTCTAAAAGATCTAACCTAATAGGCCTGGTTGCTGCCATTATAAAATCTTCTTTCCTGCCTAGCTCCATTACTTCCTCAGAAGTGTTGAATTCAACAACAGTGCTGGGGACAAAATTTCATTAAGCGAGAATGGGGAGTTAATAGCTGGATTTGATATAGTGAACTGGGTTATTTCCTCAAACCACTCCTTTCACAGAGTGAAAGTTGGCAGGATGGATTTCCAGGATCCCCAATTTCCTTCAAAACAAGCATTCTCCATCAATGATGAAGACATAACATGGCCAGACTGGTTTAACCAGGTAGAGTATCATGGTCCAGAGTCTGAATGGTCTTTTAGTTGTGATTAGAATTGCATCCTAGAATTGCTAACCTAGAGTTCGGTTCAATCAGCTTTTTTGCTGGTGAAAAGGGAGGGACAGGCCCTCTTTGAGCACCCAGAAATAGGGGTGGGCACGGACCAAAATATGGAGCAAAATTCTACACAGACTGGCCCAGTTCAACATTCGTGAATGGGTGGGTCATGGGAACACTTTTTCATGGATGCAATGACTTCTTGGCCTGTCCAGTGGTCCGTGAAAACAAACTACCTGGCTCCAATCAATCAATTCCCTAGGCAACGAAGGGGATGTCTGCAGATCTTCTCTGGCTGTCAACCAGAGAGCTCGTGTTCTTCTCTATGAGAGCAGAAGGAGTAAATTCCCCACCCCCACCTCTCAGGCAAATCTTACAGCAGGCAGTAAGACCTGGAGAAACTGCAGGGTATATTTTTCAGTCACAGAGGGAGGTATTTGAAGCTTTTGCTTAACACTAATAGTATCATTATTATTTAGAGCACTTGTCTCAGCTGGGAAGTTGCCTGGGTGGGTCAGGGCTCTGAACCACCCCCTATCTGTGCCAAATGCAAATGCACCCTCCCTACAAGGGGAATTTTAATCTCCTTTCCCATGGGTCCTCCCATCCCCTAGTCCACCAGTGCCTGCTGCCCTCTGGCTGCATCCCAGCAGAGGGTCTCGTCCATAGCTGGGTTCATTTCAGGAGGATCTGAATCCCCCCCTCCTTTGGGAATTCCTCACCACTAGACCATGAGGATTCATGGTTTTGAAGCATACACTGTGGCGGTGCAACAAAGCGGTGAGTGCATTTTTTTGGGGTGCAATTTGTTGCAATAGATATAATATGGAATTGTGTGGCCCCATGTGAAAAATCAAGAGGATCTATGGGTATCCATGCATTTGAATCATGTTTTTGTGCCGTGGCGGTGCCACAGATAAATGGGTTGTGATTGTTTTGGTACTGTCTGTAGACTAGGACATGATCTACAATATGATGGTCTTTTTGTTTTGCTTCAATAGAAAAATCATATGAATTCCTGAGGATCTGTTTAAAAGCATCGGGATCTGACTTTTACCCACTCCCTTTGATCTGTTCTCAGAGACCGTCATTCCACTCTGGTGGCTGTCATTCCAGCCCCAGAGCAGTTTAGCTGCTCCCAAGGACTGTCATTCCACTCGGGGGGGGGGCTTTATTCCAGGCCCAGTCATAGGGTTGCCAGCTCCAGGTTGGGAAATTCCAGGAGAATTTGGGGGTGGAGCCTGAAGAAGGCAGAGTTTGGAGAGGGGAGGAACGACAGCAGGGTATAATGCCATAGACACCTCCCTCCAAAGCAGTCATTTTCTCCAGATGAACCCATCTCTGTGGCCTGGAGAACAGTTCAGAGAGATCTCCAGCCACCACCTGGAGGCTAGCAATCTTAGGCCCAGAGCAGAGCAGTGCATCTAAGCTTGTATAGAAATAACAGATAACAGCGCCTCTGCAGAGCATTTTCTGTTCTCAGAAGAAGATTCTCTAACTTCCTTCAATGTTTTCATTGCAACTTTTTGGTGCTGCAATTTATCTCAATGGAGCCAATTGACATTTGTGGCTCCTATTATATCTAATGGAAGTTTCCTGGGGGGAACCACGTCTATAACTTGGACATCTGAAATTCAGTCTTCACCAAAGTTGGAGGGTGGCTGGAGAAGAGCCTGCTGAAGACTACTTGTGAGTTTGGCATCTCTGACTAGGGCCCCCGGAAGTGACAGTATATGCACCAATGAACTGGTCCATGAACTGGGGGAGGTCTGTAAAAGTTTGTGGTTTAAGGTCTGTGAAATGCAACAGACCATGGACCAAATGGACTGCCATTTTCCTGGTCCATGCCTATGTCTATGGGCTTCATGGGACCTGCATGAACAAAAGCCATATGGAACCGAGTCTACAGCAATGAGGAGGAGTGAGATTCAGTCCAAATGCTCATATAATTTCACTTCTGCTGTGCAAAAAATATTTCACTGGGCATTAGTGGGAAACTACAGAACAGTAGCATGCCATTATAAGAATTAAGTTTGGTTTGATTTAGTTTGAAATGATGTAGCAACTGAGGTTGCAAACTTTTTGATGGGAACATGTGTGTATTTTAATCCTTTCATTATTATTTGGAATAGTTAAATAATTAACTCTTTTGAATATTTAATAATTAGTTATAATTATTTTTAATTGGGGCAACCAAAATTGTCCCAGCATGTCAGATATTTTGGCTGTACAGAATGAATGTATGAAAAAGTACTTTGTTCCCCAGTTACACTTAAGTAGAAACTCTGGGTAATGTTAATGTTTGAAGTAACATAATAAATGAGGATTCAAAGATTTGTCCTGCATCATGTACACATTTTTAATTATCTCCATATTATGAATAATTAAATTATGGCTTATTAGGAATAATGAATAAATAATGCATTATTAGTTAGCTCAGTCTACATAATTCCAGTATTTCAAATATTACTGTGGTAGAATAGCAGGAAAACTGACTGCTAGCCCTATCTCATTATATCTTGGAAGCTTAAGCAGGGTCAGAGCAGAACCACAAGTGACAAAAGGCACAGATTGGACACTTGTCTGCTTCCCTCAAGTTTTGATGGGAAATGTAGGCATCCTGGTTTCGCAGCTTCACTCTCTGACTGCTGTCCAATGGACTTTTCAACTGTCACTTGTCCAACATTCCGCCAAGCTGCCTACCTTTCCCATCAAAACTTGAGGGAAGCAGACAAGTGTCCAATCTGTGCCTTTTGTCACTTGTGGTTCTGCTCTCAGATTAGTATTGTATAGGAGACCACCAAGTAACTTGGGTTGCTACACAGAGGCAGACTATATAGGACCAAACTACAAGTGACGAATGACACTTAAACTGCAAGTGTATTCCTCCCTGTTCACTTGCCCTCCCTCCACTTGCTCTCCACTCGATCCACTTGCCTTTCAAGTGTCATTCGTCACTTGTAGCTTGGCCCAATGATAAAACATCTCTTTTCATATCTTGCCTCAAAAAATCCCTCTATGAGGTTGTTGCAACTGTATGGCAACAAAAACAGATTACTAGGAACCAATGCATAAGTGGGTCCTTCACAAATGAATATATGGAAGAACTACCTAATCTTGAGACAATCTCTCTAACCTTTCATTTGCTCATTAGACACAACCCATTTCTGTATGTAGTGTGAGTTGCCAGACTGGCTATAGAAAGCAAGTGAAGGAGGGGAAACCTTTTTGTTGTTACGATTGCATCCGGTGTCCAGAAGGGAAGATCTCAGATCAGAAGGGTAAGAAATATACTTATTTATTGTTGCTCTGTATGAAATAAAACCTAGTTCATAAATCTCACAAGAATTCAATATTCATAGGAATAACATGATCCTCAGAAGTTTACCATGGGGTAAAGTCCCGTCAGCTTTTCTACTGTTGAAAAGGGGAAGGAAAAGGAGAGAAGGGTCTGAGGGCCAAGCTACACATGACGAATGACACTTGAACAGGAAGTGGATTGAGTGGAGGGCAAGTGAACAGGGAGAAATACACTTGCCATTCAAGTGTCATTTGTCATGTGTAGCTTGGCCCTGAGTGACAATCCAAACAGGGGGTGCTGAGGATTGTGGGATCTGTATGGACAAAAGCTCTAAGACTCGGAGGCTGTAGTACAGATGGGATTTCAGGGAAAGAGGAAAAAAGCCCTTAATGTTTTGGGATACTCATACCTATGGGATCGCCTCTCCAGATATATCCTCACGCCTGCTCTCCATCCCTATCCCTAGGGCTGACTCTCTTCAACCAGAGGGAGGGCTTTTAAGGTTGTGGCTCCCTCTCTCTGCAATCCCTCCAGGATTTGGTGAAATTTCAAAGGGCCTGCAAAGCAGAACTGTTTCATCTGGCATTTGGAGGCTGACTCAAATATGTGTATTGGCTTGACTCCATCTGATTTATTTATTATAAACAACGGGCATGAATAAGGTTAAGGGATGGCACTGTTCTTTTAGATGTATGGGTTTTAATGTTTGTATTCTACTATGGGTTTTAATGTTTGTATTTTACTGTGTTATTGGTTTTTAATGTCTGTATTTCTTTTTAGTATAGTATTATTTATTTTAATGTTTGTATTTTACATGTAAATTATAAACTGCCTCAAGCACCAGGCATGGCGGAGAGGCATTATATAAGCTGAATGAATGAATGATTCAGAGAATATATTCAGTATCCTGAAGACATAAAGGTGGACATTTCCACTGACCCGATTAAGGAGCTGCTAATTGGGTATTTCTTGGAAAGCTGATTAGAATCTTGAACTAGCATGGCAAATGTGGACTTCTTCCTCAAATAGGATGGATCACTAGATATGATTTAGCAGGGCACTTCAGTCTCAATTTTCTTTGCAGTTGCTCCTTTAGTCCACAAAGCTTTAACTTGATCAGACCATAACACCGTGAAGAAAAATCAGTAATAAATTATTATTCCCATCCTCACATCTCTGCCACATTTCAGAGGATCTTTCAGTTTTATGGATAAAAAAATCTTTTCATGTGCATGAAGAACAGCAAACAAATATTAGTTTGATTTTTTATAAGGTATTGCACCACTACAAATAACAACATCTTTTTGTTTTCAGACCTCAATGATTGCTTGAAGTGTTCGGAAGAAAAGTATCCAAACAAAAAGAAGGATTCATGTATTCCCAAGAACATCAGCTTTCTTTCTTATGAAGAACCTTTGGGGATGAGTTTAGCCTTTTTTGCTCTTTCACTCTCTTTGATCACTGTTCTGATGCTAAGTACATTTAAGAAATATCACAACACTCCCATCGTCAAAGCCAACAACCAGAGCCTCACCTATACTCTTCTTGTCTCTCTCCTACTCTGCTTCCTTTGTGCTTTCCTGTTCATTGGCCAGCCTGAATTGGTGACCTGCCTCCTCCGCCAAACTGTTTTTGGCATCATCTTTTCAGTGGCTATTTCTTGCGTGCTGGCCAAAACCATGACTGTGGTTCTGGCTTTCATGGCCACCAAGCCAGGATCTGGCAAGTGGAAATGGGTGAGGAAAAGACTGACCACCTGTATTGTTCTTTCCTGTTCCTTTGTTCAAGCAGGCATTTGTGCTGTCTGGTTAGCAACGTCTTCTCCATTTCCAGATATTGACATGTATTCAGAGACTGAAGAAATTGTCCTAGAATGTAATGAAGGGTCTGTGACTCTGTTTTACTGTGTCTTGGGTTACATGGGATTCTTGGCCCTTCTGAGCTTCACTGTGGCTTTCTTTGCCCGAAAACTACCTGATACGTTCAATGAAGCCAAATTCATCACTTTCAGCATGTTGGTCTTTTGTAGTGTTTGGATATCCTTTGTTCCGACCTACTTGAGCACAAAGGGAAAATACATGGTCGCTGTGGAAGTTTTCTCTATCTTAGCTTCCAGTGCTGGGCTGTTGAGTTTAATTTTTTTCCCTAAATGCTATATAATTTTGTTGAGACCTGAATTAAACAAGAGGAAAAGATTAATAAGGGGTAAAACACAGAGAAAACAAGAGTAATTTGCTTTCTACAGGAAATTAAAGATAGTTTTTTGTACATGATTCTGGGACTTTCCCTCTCATCAGCTTCCCAATCAGTGCAATATGATAAGTGGAGTCTACTTGGAGCTCTGATTCATCCCACCTATGATTTCCCACATGCTTCCCTCTAGCCCAGTGGAACTGACTCCAGGGGTCACAGAGAGCCCTATTTACAATTGCCATCACCCAAAGAACCTTCCAACCCAGGCATAAGTTTTTTTAAGGTTGAGAAAATACCTCTTTTTTTAATGCCTCATTGGTAGAAGGTGGTCCCCCAAAATAGCAGCATCCAGTTTCTATCCATCTGAGCATCCAGCCCTAGCCACAGTTCTCATTTGCTCAGGATCGATGATTAATTATAAATCATTAATATTCTTATGTTTAAGAGAGGCTGAAACAAATTACCCTTTAACTACTATGATGGACAGTAAGGTGCAGTCCTTCATGGGAGCAATGCTTAAGCTAAATAAGAAATTATTATTTGTTTAAAGAAGATACTAATGTTGGAGAAGTAAAGCCTTATGAATTTAAATATATATATTCTTATTCAACATTTTTAGCATCAGTAATGTAGTTAGTCTATTATACATGGTGAGAGGACTTAAGTAGTTTCATATGGTTATTAGGAAATCAGTGGATTCCTACTCACTGCTTTGTGGTCCCACTAAATACTCCATCTAACAAGGAAGGTGGGCTATTTGTCTGGTGCCCGGTACAGATTTTCTGCCAGACTCCTGAAACACTAGACTCACGTGTATTCCTCCCTGTTCACTTGCACTCCACTTGATCATGTAGTGAATAGGGAGGAATACACATAAGTCTGTTCACTTGCTGTTCAATTGTCATTCATCATTTGTAGGTTGGCTCATAGTTTCTTTCTGAACCACTCTTGATTCAGTTAAAGGATGAAGGATGTAAAGAAATTGAAAATGAATCCAAAACAAATAGTTGTTATGGATAGTGGGTAAAAATAGATGATGGATAATTATTAGGTGGGATAATAGTTCTCTTAAAAGACCATAGTACACTTTGGTGTGGTGTGTGTGGTATTTTTATGGTATAAAGAATAAGCAAATTCATTGATGTTAGGAAGAACAATGAATTGTGAAGGATTCAAAAGCAGAACCTTCTGTTGTGATGACAAGGCAGCATGATAAATATACATGTTAAACAACGAAACAGAGAAATAAAACAGGGTAAAACAAGAAAACATGTCATTGCCCCTAAAGGGACAAGTTTCAGAATGACAGAGGAAAACTAGCTGGTCAGCTCCACTTTCTGGTCTGTTTGAGACACTAACAGGGTCTCTGCCTGAGGGAAAGATTGTTACCTCTCCCATCTGATACTTGTTATGTGAGAACTGTTAATGCTCTTTTTATTATAATATGCCTGATTAGTGTGATATTTATTGCATGCATCTTGATTCCTGCTTTGTGGAAGAAAGGAAGAATAAACAAACAAACAAACAAATAAACAAACAAACAAATAAATGAATGAATGAATGAATAAATAAAAGTTGTGATTTTTTGTTGCTAAACACTTGTCTTATTCAGGAAAGGTAAGAGTTAACATAGTTCCAGCAGAAGCATATTTCCTGCAAAGGGGGATATTTGCTAAAGTATAATAGTCCAGGAAGGTTTTCTTCAGGAGAGGTTTACAGAAAAGTGCTACTAACAGATAACAAAAGCAGTATAAAATGTAAATGTTTGCATACAATGTTGGCAAATAAAGAATTTAAAATCAGAACTGTACACTAAAAAGAGAAGAACTAGATAACTAAATACAGCTAAAGATCTGGGCAGATCATGTGTCCTTGGATATATGTTGCTGCCATTATTGTGGGACTTTCCCCTCTTGTCAAAATCTCCTTTTCTTTGTTTTTCATGTAGCGCCAAGGAAGAGCAGTTTTGAGGCACCTGCTTTTAAAAAAGTTAAAAAGTGAAGTTAGCAGTGAAGTGGCAGAATCATACACCACCTTACCACCTTATTCAATGAAAACTACAGCCTCAGAATGGATGTAGGCCTGCCTCACAGAGGGCCTTTGAAACCATTAATCAGGGTGGCTGCATCATCTGTAATATTTCTTCCTGCTTTACCATGCCTTCTAACAAAGATGCTAGCAGTGTACTGGAATCTTCCATTCTATTTTTGGTAGGTGTAACATAGGGTTACCAGGCCTTTCCTAGGAGTGGAGTCTGAGGGCCAAGCTACACATGACGAATGACACTTGAATGGCAAGTGTATTTCTCCCTGTTCACTTGCCGTCCACTCAATCCACTTGCCGTTCAAGTGTCATTCGTCATGTGTAGTTTGGCCCTGAGGCTCCTCTGCTCCAGCATGTGTAGCACAGCTGGACAGTGGTGGGGGAAAAGTGGGATACTGCAGGGAGGCCAGGCAGTGTAGCAAGATGAGGACATAGCTTTCTGTGTGCCTGGAAGTGGCATCATCACATCACCAGAGACTTCCGCCCAAATACCAGAGCAGTTCTGGCAGGTCTAGTGACATGATGATGTTACTTCAGCGAGCAAGGTCAGCATGCTGCCAGCGATGTAACAATATTTTCAGAAAGCCCATGTGCCTGGTAAGTATCTCCTGTCACTCGCAACCTGCCTCCCCGGTTGCCAGGGAGTACCTACCAACCCTAACCTAACTAGAGATTGCACAATCATTAGGTCATGTCTAGGTCCACCAGAACAGTTTCCAGTTGATTTGTGATGCCAGCTCCCCACTTGGAATTCAGGGCCAAGCTACAAGTGACAAATGACACTTGAACAGCAAGTGGATTGAGTGGAGTGCAAGTGAACAGGGAGAAATACACTTGCCGTTCAAGTGTCATTCGTCACTTGTAGCTTCGCCCTCAGTTTACAGGTGTGCAGGCCAGGTCCTGATTAGGGACAGAGCCATACTGCATAAGGAAAGGTACTTAAACTGTCCCACACAGTTTTAATGACCCGATATGCTCATTTTCTGTATAAGATGGATACAAAGTTCTGTTCTGAAGTGGCAACCATTGTGTGTGTGTGTGTGTGTGTGTGATACAAGGGGATTCATCTCTGAATCAGTAATTACTTTCCCCTTTAATTATTAAAAGAAGTATAATTAACTCTGCTGCTTGACAAATCACCACTGGATTTCTCATAGTCATCAACAAACCTTTTAGCGAGTGTGTGAAGGAGAGTAAAAATATAACACAAACTGTGAAGCCCATGAACGAAGGATCATAAATAGAGCATGAACCACTATTGTGATCTCTGATGAATTAAAGCTTTTCCTTTGTCTTGTGAATGCTACTTGCTAGAAGCCTATTGGCAATGTCAAAGTATGTTTGGGTCAGGGTGTGTTAGTCATATTGAATCTAGTGACAGAATTATGGATCCAAATAGTACAATGTGTTGATAGAGAAAAAAACTGTGTGGATGTTCATGGTATTTGATGGATGTCCATGGTATTTATTTGTTACTTTTCTTACTTCCTGCTACGATTGCTAAGCTCCACAATACTCAGTGCTGGATGAGATATCTACACCCTCCACTCCATGAATATCACAAGTCAGGAGACGTCTTTATTGGTGGCATTGTTTCTCACGCCTTCATTGTCTCCAGCTCAGTGGATTTCAGAATAAATCCACCCCCACCATTTTCTGACGAGCTTGTGTAAGCAGTTAAACTTACATCATTCCTTCCTTTATTGGTCAATAGAGTTCTCTCTCCTTAGAACTGATAATACTGTCAAATTCAGTTTGGGTATAAAGACTAACTAGAATCAACAGAATTCTTAAAGAAAGACAAGCCGTTCCAGAATGAATTCAAGTTGGGAAGAAACAACCCAGAATTGAAGAAGCAAATTTGAATTGATTGCTATATTTGCCTCTCTATTTTTAATATACTGCATAAATATACAATGAAGTTCATGTTGAGAAAATGCAGTGTGGTCAGTCATATTCTTTATCATAAATGTGATCCAGTCAGATAAAAAACAGGGTACTAAAAATAAGGGTATGGCTGAATTATAGGTTTATTTCATAAATATACCGTACCATGTATCAATGTAAAATCCATACAGATTGCATAGACAATATTAACAAACCTATAAAATCAACAGTTAGAACCCAGGAATAGAAAACTATGAACATCTGTGCATCCTGAGGTGCCTTCTCACTTATTTCTCTTCAGGATACAGGCTGCAGAGAGGAAAATTGGAGGGGTTCATGCAGGTATAACTTCTTTGTCACCTACCTCCCACTCAGATATAGCAATTTCCATGTAACAATGCAAAGCTGTTGTTCAGATTCCTTCAAAAAATCCACTTTACTTAGAAATGCTGTCCTTTACTGTGAAACTGTTTAGAGTTATGAAGATACAGGATATGAGATTGCAAACTTCCTAGCTTGTTTCCAGTTCAATCCCTATCAGGTAGTTTCTTTATATAAGACTGCAAAGCTGACCCAGGGCTGCAGGAGGCAGCTTCTCTAAGAGCCAAACTAAAAGTGACGTCTTACACAGGTTGGACTCTAGTTGGCTTCCCTCAAGTTTTGATGGGAAATGTAGGCATCCTGGTCTTGCAGCTGTAATGGAGAGCCAAGCTGTAAAACCAGGGCACCTACATTTCCCATCAAAACTTGAAGGAAGCCGACTAGTGTCCAACCTGTGTAAGACGTCACTTGTAGTTTGGCTCTAAATCAAGTCTTCAAAATCAGTTTGGCAGACGTTCAGTTAGAGCCAAGTTTTAAACAAACTTCCAAGTACTCTGTAGAAGTTGAATGCAAGAATTTTTTTTGTTTTAATTTTAAATGTGCATCATATTCTTATTGTAGCATTGTAACTAAGAATTACCAGCACATTCTGGCACTGGCATTTGCAGTAAAGGAAGTCAATGAAAACCCACAAATTTTGCCCAATGTCACCTTGGGATTTCATATCTATGATAGCTATTACAATGCTAAGTGGACCTATCAAGACACAATGCAACTCATATCCACACCAAAGAGATTACTCCCCAACTATAAATGTGATATCCTGAACAACCTGGTAGCTGTAACTGGAGGGCTAGACTCTCAGATCTCACTTCACATGGCTACTGCCTTAGATGTCTACAAGATTCCACAGGTAGGATATCTCTGTGTTTTCACTCTATAACATTCATCAGTATGAATGTTATATAACATAACATTCATGTTATCTATAACATTCATCAGTATTGGAAAGAGCATATTCACATATGCTGGTACATTTACTTTGCTCAGACAGTCTTTCATGTAAGAGCTGATGAAGAGCAGGAGATCAATAGTTCCCTCTTCAGATATGCACCCACAATTTGTTTTTAGGGAAGCCATCATTTTTTCGGCCTCAGAACATAATCCATGGAATAGAAATAATGTTTCACTTGAACTGCAGGCTGCTGCTATAAAATGTGCTATATAAATGTTTCTCACTGCACTTTGTATATCTCTTTCCAGCTCATTTATGGTTCTGCTCCATTGATGAATAACAAAACTCCAGGCCTGCCCTTCTATAAGATTGTTCCTAGTGAAAGTCTTCAGGAAGTAGGGATTCTTCAGTTGCTTCTCCATTTCAAGTGGACATGGATTGGGGTCATTTATGTGGATGATGAAAATGGAGAAAGGTTTGTGCAATCTGTGGCTGAAGTTTTTCCCCAGCATGGTATCTGTATTTCCTTTGTGGAAAAAAGCCCCAAATCAACTTTTGCCAGTGATATTCCTGAGAAACTGCAACAAGGGGCAAATATATATGATACAGTCATGGGCAGCAAAGTCAATGTATGTTTATTTTATGGAGAGTCTTACTCTGTTATATATTTGAGATGGATGCCTGAACTATCAGAACTGGAAAATGTGCCATGGAAGGGTCAAGGGAAAGTCTGGATATTGACATCCCAGATGGAGCTCAATTCATTTGTCTATCAAAGGACTTGGGATACAGATATAATCGATGGTGCTCTGTCCTTCACCATTCATTCCAGTGACCCCCATGGGTTCCAACAATTTGTTGTGAATAGAAGCCCTTCTAGGTCAAAAGGAGATGGCTTCATCAGAGATTTTTGGCAACAGGCCTTTGGCTGTACATTCCCAATTTCAACTCTAGATAACATCAAGGGTAATATCTGCACTGGGGCGGAGAAGTTGGAGGACCTTCCTGGGCCTTTTTTTGAAATGAGCATGACTGGCCACAGTTATAGCATCTATAACACCGTCTATGCTGTTGCTTATGCTTTACAAGATATGTCCTCATCTCAACTCAGACCCAGAGAAATTACACGTGGAGGAACATTGAAACAAACAAACAGCAAGTGGTGGCAGGTAATGGTCTTCATGAGAGATGGGTGAGCTCTTTCCTGTTCTTCTGATATTGTTGTTCATCCATTCTCATCTCTGTTGTTGCAAATTTTTAATTAGTCATTTTCTTGGACATCTAAGAACTTTGCCTTTGCAGGCCATCCTGCCCTTCCTTTTTCCTGTTCTTGGATAATCTTCTAACTTAGAAGTAAGTCCTATTATGCTGAACATGTTTAATCACAGGCTGGTGGTCTCCAGGTAAATTGCAGTGTCCTTTAAATGCTGTCCGGCTAGGCAAGGGAAAGCTCCCACAAGACATACAAGCTTACAGTGCTTTAACCCCTGTTCTCCTGCTTGTTCTTTCTTCAGCATCATCAAAAGTATGCATAGTTAGAAAGAAGCCGTGTTATGTTATGTAGGGATCATTCTCAAACATTCATTTGTGGGATTGTGTTTTCTGTCCCACATACTCAGCAGACAATTCTCACTAGTCTTCTTCTACTGTTTCTGAAATTACTGAAGGGTTATATAATGTATCCATAATCCACCAACCTGAAAGTTAACACACAAAAAAAGAGTTACACATCACTGTTGTTGATTTTCTTTCCATTGTTCTTGGGACAGTGGTCCTTGAAGGACTGCCACCCATATTGTCCAGACTACCAGTCTAGATCATCTTCTCAACCCCTGATCTCAGGCCCCGCATGAGAAGATGAGGTGGGTGGTGACTAGAAGTAGGCTTTTTCAGGTGTTGACACATCATCTTTGGAACGCCCTCCCTACAAGGAGGGATGCCTGGCGCCTGCTTTCTTCTCAGCACCTGGTCAAAATGTGACTTTTCCCTGTCTTTTAATTAAGGGATTTTATCCTTTTAGCTGCTCAGTGGTTTGCTTCTAGCATGAAAACTCTTATATCAGTATATTAGACTGTTCTGGTTTAAGTGATTTTAAGATGGTGGTGGAAAGTGCTGTCAAGTTGCAGCTGACTTTTGGTGACCCCCATAAGAATTTTAAGGCAAAAGATATTCAGAGAGCATTTGCCATTGCCTGCCTCCATGTAATGATGCTTGATTTCCTTGGTGGTCCCCCATCCAAGTATTAATCACAGTTGACAATGCTTAGCTTCTGAGAATTGACAAGACTGGTCTAGTCTGAGCCATCCAGGTCAGGGAATATGATTTTATGCCCTACTTTAATTTTAAGGGCTGTGTATATTGGCATTGTTTCTAATTGACTTCCTTTGATTTGTCTATTTATTGACTTGGGTTGTATGATTTTTTTTAAAAATGTCTGTTTGCTTTGTTTAACAGCCCAGGAGCGTCAGTTCTTAGATAATAAGCAGTTGGCCACAATCATTACTTGGATGCAAGTCTTCCAAGACTTTTTATGCCTCTGGTCATCTCTTGCCTGAACGTCCCATGGATGATGTCACCATGAGTCAGCTGCAATTGCAACTCAATTATACCTTCTTCATCTTCTTGCTTTGTTTTGTTTATTGACGTGAGCTACCTGGAGAATGTCAGGAAAGGAGGCAAAGAAATTTTCTAAATAAATAGATAAATGCCTTTTACTGTGTTCATTTTGCATTGTTATATGAACACTGTCTTCTCATTCATGTGCATTAAGCAAAAAAATCATACACAATTTCTTGAGGCTTACAGATAAAAGACTTGGAGAGTTTCATGTTAAAAGTAGTTACACTTCAGTATGAGAAAGGAAGAAAAAAACTCTCATTACTCATTTATTTGAACAACTTATTTAAATAAAGTAGTTATTACTTCTGATGGAATATCTGAGGCAATTTATATCCTATCATAACATCATAAAAAGAACACTGGAATACACAGTGTGAAATAAGAAATAGTACACTAGAGGCGTGACATACAATTGTATACCAAGATATTTGGAAACAGAAGTTGCCAGAAGATATATGGTTAGGCAGCACAATGCCTGTTTGTGATTACACAGGCGAATCTATAGACGGGGGAAAGAAACATTATCTAAAAATGAGAATAGGCAATTGAGAGGAAAAAAGTCTAGGACTAGTTTCATGATTTGAAACATAATTGAATCCACTATGAACTGAGCCCATTCAGGGTGGTTGGTATCTTTGAGTTGGAAATGTTGACCTTTCTTTTCTTTTGTAAATGTTGACCTTTCTTTTTCATATCAGCTTGAAAGATAAGACATATGGCTTCCCTTTGCAACCTTTTGTCTTTTCCCTTTCAATCCAGCTCCATCACTTTCTGAGAGGTGTGTCTTTTAACAACAGTGTTGGCGACAAGGTCTCATTTGATCACGATGGGCAGTTAGTAGCTGGATTGGATATTGTAAACTGGATTTTTGCCTCAAACCAATCCTTTCAGCGAGTAAAAGTGGGAAGGATGGATCCCCATGTTCTCTCAGACCAAGCACTTGTTATTGATGAGGATGCTATCACATGGCACATCTCCTTTAACCAGGTGAAATACAAGTGGGAGGACTTTTGAGTGTCCCACTTCTGAATTACTGTTTTTCAGTCCTGCAATTTAATGACAGTGATCCAGGCAATGGTCACCTCTATGTTAGACTACTGTAATGCACTCTATGCGGGGTTTCCCTTGGGTCTGATCTGGTGGCTGGAGCTGGTTCAGAATGCAGTGGTGCGTGTCATCACCGGAGTGCCTGGCAGTGCACATATAACACCAGTATTGTGCCAGCTATACTGCATTGGCTGCCAGTGGAGTACTGAACCAGGTTCAAGGTTTTGGTACTTACCTATAAAGCCCTATGCGGACTGGGACAGGCGTATCTGCGGGGACACTTAGATCAAGTGCCAAACAACTATTAGTAGTCCTTGGCCCCAGAGAGGCCCGCTTTGCCTCGACCAGAACCAGGGCCTTTTTGGTCCTGGCTCCAACCTGGTGGAACGCTCTGTCCAATGAGACCAGGGCCCGGCAGGATTTGTTATCCTTCTGCCAGGCCTGCAAGACAGAGCTGTTCAGCCAGGCATATGGTTGAGGCTGATCTGGGTCCCTACCGGCCAAATAGAGGTGAATACCTTCCCTACTAAAGGCATCCGCCACCAAACTGTTTTAACCAACCACTCAAGTAATTTTAATATGGTGGAGCAGGTGGCAGACTGATTGATCAACTGACTACTCCTGCGCTGCTTTTTTGTACCTTTTAAAATATTTATATTGCACTGTTTTATATGGTTGTTTAAAATTGTAAAATTTAAGTTTTTAGTGTGTTGTTTTGCAGAGTGTAATCCTCCCTGACCCTGCTAGTCAAGGAGGGTGGAATAGAAATTGAAAGTAAATAAATAAATAAAATAAATATCTAATGTGCATTTCATTGCAAAAAGCTGGGCCTATATGGAACAATCAATCTTTTTTTTAGCCTCTCGCAAAATATGAATTGATGTAGCAATGAGTTTTCACAATGCTCTGCCCTGATTCTTGAATTAATGCAATTCAAAATAAGAATGAAATAGGAGCAAGTCCTCTAGGAAAAACAGACATAAAAATGATAAGCAAAAGTACCCTAAATAATGAATGTGAGAATCTTAAATATATATTTAAATCTAGCATTATGCAAATATCGTCATGCATAATACATAGATGAATATATAAATGTGTGAAAATCAATAACCAATATATATCCATGTTAAATGTATATCCATATAATAGCATAAAAATAAAATTCTGTATTAATATGTACTTTTAATCAAATCTATTCAAGTGTCACCTACTGAGTAAATACCCTGTACAGTATCATGATTAATGAACAGACAAAAGAAACTAATAAAAAACTTTTTTTACTTACTTTGTTCATTTGAACAGCAAGTAAATAAAAGTAAATATTTATTCTATACTTCTATTCTTTTCTCTATGTTCAATATGTGGCATCAAATCAGTTCATTTAGGGTAATGAAAACATGAAGGATGACCCTGTTTATATCATCAGTTAAACTGAAAGATTTCCCACTTATTATTTCTGAGATGATAACTAGAGGTGGGCACAAACAGCAATAAGAACAAAAAAAAGCCACGAAGAGCCCGATCAGCTGTTCGCGAGCAAGCTGTTTGTGAGGCCCCATTCCCAACAAACATGTGTTTGTTCCAAGCCCTGTTCATGGTGTTCATCAGCCATTCGTCAAACCAGACAGTTTAGCGCCTTTCAATCAATTCCCTTGGCAACAATAGGCAGAGACTTTCTGAACTCTGTCTGAACTCCCGTTGCCCTGGAAACCCCAATCTAAGCCGAGGGGCACTTCACCCCCGATGATTGCAGCCTGCCAGGGTTTAAATTTCCCTCTCCCTGCTGCTTTGCAATGCAGGAAGAGGGACATTTAACTCCCCCCCCCCCACTCAGCTGCTTGTCAGAGAAACCGCTGACAAGCGGCTGAGTGCAGCCTGCCGGGGTGAAATGCCTTCTCCCTGCTCCTGCATAGCAGCAGGGTGAGTGGCACTTCACCCCTGACTCAGCCGCTTGTCAGGGGTTTCCTGACAAATTCTCCTCCCCTCCCCCCAGCCAGCTGGAAGGAGGGAGACTTTGAAGTGAAGGAGGTTCCCCACGCCGTTTGCAAACTGCATGGGGAAGCTTCTTCCCTTCCAAGTCTCCCCCCTCCCTCCCATGAACAGCCAACCACAAACATGTTCATGAACAGGGTCATGTTCGTGGTAGTTCGCGATTCCTTGTTCGTGGATGGCAATGAACAACAAACATCGTGTTCGGGTTTTTTTCCTGTTCATGCCCACTTCTAATGATAACTCCCCTTTCTCATTTATGCATTAGAGACTGCCTCTTTCTGTATGTACTGAGAGTTGCCAACCTGGTTATAGTAAGAAAATGAAGGAGGGGGAACCATTTTGTTGCTATGAATGCACCTCATGTCCAGAAGGAAAGATTTCGGAACAGAAGGGTAAGAAGTACAGAGGTAACAAACACATTATGTGTCAGAGGAATATAGATGGGTTGAGAGGAAGCTTTTGAAGAAGTACAAATTTGATGAATGCAGTCAATTGATTATACTATTTATGGTGGAACAGCCCCAGTGACCCATAAGCGCTGCCCTGTTCGGCTCTTTGAGGCGTCTTTGAAGCAACCAGCGACTATGTTTCCACCTGGTGACAGTTCGCTCTCCCAGCTTGCCCAACCCTCAGAGGGGTTTCCCAGTTTCACATTTTCCTTTCAGTATGCTGCTACAAACTTCAGAATTTTTGGAATTACCCACTGAGAGGGCCAGTGTTCCCAGTTTCTCTTCCTGCATTGCTTGTTACCACAGGGATGGCTTAGTTGACTTGCACGCTCCTGGGGAATTAGCGATTTAACCACTGACCAATTCCCTCCCTGGTGCCCATTGTAAATAGCAAGTTCAAACACTATGTGGTACAGATAACAACCACGAACATTTAAAATAGTAAAGAATTTATTAAAAGTAAAATGTTCACACACATACGCTATGTTCAACAATGGATTAAAAAAGAAAGGTATAAATACACAATATAATTTGCTGGTCCCTCACTCTGTTCACGCCCTAGCTGATCTTGTTCTAAAGCAGGCTCCTTAATTTAGAAGTTACCATTTGCTAACGGTTCCCCATTACCTTGGTGTCTGTCTCAGCAGCCAGCCCTTTTCTGCTCAATTTGACAATGGTGGCCATCAAGATGGAGGTCAAGTGTGAGGGCTCATTCTTCTAGACGTTGTCAGTCAGAATGACAAATCAAAATGGATCCCTCTCCCTGTGTGCCAAGGCATTTTATATCTTTGGTTTTCTCACTCCCTTTTGGATCAAAGAATCGTGTCCTGAAATTTCCAGGATGATACAATTCAGCCCCACACATCCCCAAGTTTCAGTGTCCCTCCTAGGTGTCAGATTCCAGCCAAGGTGTGAGGTGACCATTTCATTGTCTCTGGCCAGGATGGTCATTAATTATTCCAAAGCTTTGATAATTGCTACTTGATTGATACTTGGAAGCAATTGACTTTCTTCTTCCTGCTTGTTCTCTGCCAGGAGAGGGAAAAAATTTTAAACTTAACATAGTGGTTTTGTCAAGTCCAGACCCTGAAATAAAACACACTTCTTCGCTCTATTCAGATTCAATAGGCGCAATTATAATTTTATAAGAACCATGACGCAAATCTGGAGGATAGTTCTCATGATTTTTAAAGACAGAACACCACATCTAATGATTGTGCTGAGATTTCGTTGTTCATGCTGATTCTGAAACTTTGGTGACAACTATTTACATTTATGTATGTTTATATGTATGTATGTATGTAATTATTTACTTAGAGAATTTATACCCTGCCATTTCATAATCTGATTGAGGTAGCTACCCTGAAAAAAATAAATAAATGTATGTTTAAAAACAATGGCATGCATTTGAAATGGCAGGCAATTCAGCAAAATTAAATCATTATCAACAATAAAATAATCCTCTCTATACTTTAAAAGAGCAATTAATAAAGCCAGCATTATAAAACAAGCAAAACATAAACACAGGCTATAAAGGCAAGTATGAACAAAAGAAAAACAGGGCAAAATCAGTAAAATAACAGTTAAGATGGTATGAAAAAGACTGGGTGAATAGCTTGGGATCTAAAAGCAAACAGAATAAGCACTAGGTAAGCTTAGAATGGAATGCTGTGCCATTAATGAAAAGGCCATCCTTCAAATTGCTGCTTGCCACTTTTCTGGAAGCTTAGGGATGCTGTGTGGAGGGCTTGGGATAAAAATGTTACCTGTTGAATAGGATGCTAGGGGAGAAGGATTTTTAACAAGTGTTGTTAATGTAGAAACAATTTGGTAAGGATCTACAACCAGGGCTTTTTTCCAGGGGGAACGCGGGGGAATGGAGTTCCGGAACCTCTTGAAAATGGTCACATGGCTGGTGGCCCCGCCCCCTGATCTCCAGACAGAGGGGAGTTGGGATTGCCCTCTGCGCTGCTCAGTGGCACAGAGGGCAATCTAAACTCCCCTCTGTCTGGAGATCAGAGGGCGGGGCCACCAGCCATGTGACCATTTTCTCCAAGTGCAACCCACTGAGTTCCACCACCCCTTTACCCAGAAAAAAAGCCCTGTCTACAACCCTTTCTTCACATAAGGTTTCTTTTCACATAGGGATGCAGACTAAATTTTCTGTTAACAGAAGGGAAAATTCCCCTTTCCTGTTGTGTGCCATCAAGTCACTTCCAGCTTATAATTATCCTATGAATTAACAGCCTCCAAAACATCATATCGTTAACAGCCTTGCTCAGGACTTGCACACTGGAGGCTGTGGTGTTACAGATTCACAATTTGCCCCTCACAACTTCCTTGAGGGTCCCTGTCCAAAGTGGCTATTTGGTGAGATCAATGGGCTATAACCGGGGACTGGGGGAGGCAGGAAAGTTCTGTTCTGCTCACAGAAGTGCCTGTCATTAGCTGAGAATGTAGTGTGCAGTCCTAAACAGCATTCAATGGACGTAGAAGGGTGAAACTCTGATTAGGATTGCACTGTTGTACTGGATGTGACCCATACATGCCCTAATCTTTGCCCTTGTTTAATGCACTACTATTTACTGGGCCTGTAGAATGAAGAATATGATAGTTCCCTCTTTCATAAAAACAAAACACCAGTATATTAATTAGAGTACTGTGATCTGACATGGATTCCCATTCAGATTGCTGATGATTTACCATTACAGTAAATCTTTATTCCCCATTTAATATAGCATGAATGCTAATTCTCAACGTTTATTTACCTCTGGTCCATTTAAAAGCAGCAGCCATGAAAGAGTCCTCCAATGTGAACAGAGAACATTTTTCTATGTAAGAAGAATAGGTGTGGAATATTGGTGGAATGTAGGGCACATGTGAGAGATGTGATATTCAAACCGCAGCTTTTCTTTTTCAGATGTGGATGACTGTAAAAAATGTGCAGATGAATACTATCCAAACACAAACCACAATTTATGTATTCCCAAGGATATCAGCTTCTTGTCCTATGAAGAACCTTTAGGGATCATTTTAGCCAGTTTTGCATTTTCCTTTGGTCTGATTACAACAGTGACACTAGGAATTTTTCTGAAGCACCACAGCACTCCCATCGTCAAAGCCAACAACCGCAGCCTCACCTACAGTCTCCTTGTATCCCTACTGCTCTGTTTCCTTTGTGCATTTCTATTCATTGGCCCACCTCAGTGGTTGACGTGTATCCTCCGACAAATTGCCTTTGGTGTGATCTTCTCAGTGGCTATTTCTTGTGTGTTGGCAAAAACCATCACTGTGGTTCTGGCTTTCATGGCCACCAGACCAGGAAGCAAAATGAGAAAGTGGGTGGGGAAAAGGCTGCCCAACTTCATTGTTCTTTCTTGCTCCCTTATCCAAGCAGGCATTTGTACTTTCTGGCTGACGACCTCACCACCCTTCCCAGATGTTGACATGCATTCAATGACTACAGTAATTGTTCTGGAGTGTAATGAGGGATCTGGGATTCTGTTTTATTGTGTGCTAAGCTACATGGGCTTTTTGGCCATCATCAGCCTCACTGTTGCTTTCCTTGCCAGGAAATTACCGGACAGTTTCAATGAAGCCAAATTTATTACTTTCAGCATGTTGTTGTTCTGTAGCGTTTGGGTATCCTTTATTCCAACCTACCTGAGCACTAAGGGGAAATACATGGTTATTGTGGAGATCTTCTCAATCATAGCTTCCACTGCTGGCTTGCTGGCTTGCATCTTTTCCCCAAAATGTTATATTATTCTCTGGAGACCGAAATTGAACAGCAGAGAATATCTAATAAGGAAATAATACCGAAGCATGTCTATGTTGTGTTCTAAAATCTGCCATCCAAAGAGTTATGTCTTCCAAATTTTTTCTGAGAGTTTCTCTTTCAGCAAGTGCTCTGTTAGGATGTCAAAATTCTCCCTAGTTAAATAAAGATGTTAAAATACTCCCTAATTTAAATAAAAATTAAGAAAAAATGAAACATTTACAACATAAAAATGATCATTGTTATTCTGTTCCCTTCTCTTACCTTCCCTTTCACAGAATCACAGAGCTCCACTCTTCTTCCACTCTTCTAGGCAGATAAGTACCCCCACTCAGAGTGGTGAACAAAGTCAGTGTTGTTATTATCCACAGAATCACAGAGTTGGAAGGGGCCATACGGACCTTCTAGTCCAACCCCCTGCCCAATGCAGGATGAGCCTAAAGCATCCCTGACAAATATTCATTCACCCTCTTCTTGAAAACTGCCAGTGAAGGGGAGCTCACCACCTCCCTAGGCAGCTGATTCCACCTTTGAACTACTCAGACCGTGAAAAAGTTTTTCCTAATATCCAGCTGGTACCTTTCTGCATGTAATTTAAGCCCGTTGCTTCAAGTCCTATCCTCTGCTGCCAACTGGAACAGCTCCTCGCCCTCCTCCAAATAGCAGCCTTTCAAATATTTAAAGAGAGCAATCACGTCCCCCCTCAGTCTCCTCTTCTCCAAACTAAACATTCCCAAGACCCTCAGCCTTTCTTCTTAGGGCTCAGTCTCCAGACCCCTGATCATTCTCGTCGTTCTCTTCTTCACCCTCTCACTTTTATCCACATCCTTTTTGAAGTGAGGCCTCCAGAACTGCACACAGTACTCCAGGTGCAGCCTGACGAAGGCAGTATGGAGAGGGACTATGACCTCCTGCGATTTTGATGCAATGGCCCTTTTGATACAACCCAAGACTGAGTCTTCCTCTTTTGCCAGCGCATCACATTGACTGCTCATATTTAGTTTACAGTCCACTCTTACGCCAAGATCTCTTTCACACACACTACTACCTAGAAGTGTATCCCCCATCCTGTATTTGTGCTTCACATTTTTGTGGCCCAGATGTAATACTCTGCACTTATCTATGAATTGCATCCTGTTCACAACCACTCACTTCTCTAGAGTATTCAGGTCTTGTTGAATTTTAACTCTATCTTCTTTGGTGTTTGCCACTCCTCACAATTTGGCATCATCAGCAAATTTAATGAGTACCCCATTTACCCCTTCATCCAGATCACTGATAAAAATATTGAAAAGTACCAGGCCTAAAACAAAGCCCTGTGGCACCCCACTGCACCTCCCTCCAATCTGATGGAATGCCATGGACCACCACTCATTGGGTGCGGCCCTCTAACTATTTCCCTATCCACCAAACTGTCCTATAGTCTAGTCCGCAGTCTTCCAGTTTACCCATTAGAATGTCATGCCTCTCTTTCAATGCCTCTTGTTGAGACTTACAAATAGCTGTGTAGTTTATGATTATCTTGCAGTTGTAGGTACTGAAAAGAAACTCATACACCAATTCTGGTGCAAATGTTGTTCTCAGTGTATAACTTTACTGCCATGACCACAAATGCTACAAAGCAGTGGGATGATTGAATCTTTGTTAAGAATGAAATCATGTTATCTCATTCTGTCATGTAGAGGATTTGGTAGATTTAGTATTGAGAGGTTCACCATTTCTGATGTTCTTACATAAGTTGCTCACAGGAGTGACTTTTATTCAAGTTATCTAACTGAAATCAAGTTTGCTCTCAACATGTCAGAGTGCTGAATAAGGTAGTCTAAATGATTTTCTTCCCCAATTTCTGTTGTGCACTATACATCCTTAAGTCTTAAGCAACAGGATTGGGAACAAACAGTAAAATCTTAATGGCCCTGTTCACTTTCCTGTTCCAAAGATAGAGCAGTGCGTCCATGTAAGAGCCTGACCCAAAGCAGCCAGGATATCCATAAGCAGCAGCATGCTTTGGGAATGAATCCTTTCCAAAGATCTTCTCCTGATGTAAATTCACCCTCTGTATTTCCTGCTCAGCAGGTTATTCTAAAGCCCCACCGAAGGCTTCTTTGTCCATGTAGCTTCGTCCCTCATGCAGGGATTTGTGGAAACCTTTCAGAAACGTTGGAGGTCTTCCTTCTAAAGCAGAGAGAGTGAAGGAGAAAAAGAGAATAGTGACCAATAATGAAGAAAAATAAGTCTTCATGAAAAAGTTCCTTCTGAAGAAGTCCTGGTGGAGCTAAACCTGGGAAGTGGACTCTGAAAATCTAGGTTTTGTTATCCAAAGCCCAACAGTATACAAGTTGCTGTAACTAACCTCAGGATTGTAAGGTATATATTGAATTTCTAGAGGCTGCATGGTTAGGGATCACATTTTTTTTTAAAAGTAGGTGGATTGTTATTGAATATATTTTACTGGACTTTATTGCATTATTTTTATAATTGGGTAATTAATTCTAGCATGAAAGATGAATAATAAATGAAACCAACCAATCAATAAATGTTATCTACGTACAGCTGTTTTTGCAAGTCTTATAGTAGATGTCAACTTTTGGTCATTTGAATTTGACTAAGTGTTGTGGTAATTTCACTCCAATGCCTGCTTGTAAACCACACTACGGAGTTCCTTTGAGGGCTTTTCATTCGAGGCAGTTTGACCTAAGCAAAGGCGGCCACCTGAGGCAGCAGAGAGTGATGACATTATAGTACACTATCACTAATGCATTGTGTGATCTCCTTTTGGTATTAACACTATGAATTCTTGGCTTTCGAGACAATATTCAATGGTCTTCAAGTTCTGTTTTCATTGTGTATATTGCCTGTCAATATCCCTTTTCTCTGTCATACTTTTCAGAATTTGAGTATCCTGCATGACTTCCAGATTGTAGAACTGAGTCTAATGTTGCCCAAATATCATGCCTCTGCAAACTTTCCAAAACACAGCTTGCAGCATCCTAGTCTTATTCTTAGTCCTTGATGGAGGTTTCCCCAAAGCCTAACTGCCATCGCCCCCCCCCTTCCTTGATCCTTATATCCTGTTTTTTTCATCCTCATACATATGTTGCCACTATTTCTGCTGCCCTTGTGGGGCCAATGAAAAGCAGTATGGGCCTCCTGCATTAAAAAAATAATTAAAATGAGCTAGCAGAGAAGTGGCAGAATCAGACCCCACAAACTTAATGTCAACACTAGAGAGGGGCATGAACTGAAATACGAACCAAAATTAAGCATGAACCAAGCCGGTTTGTGGTTTGTGAACCGCGGTTCGTCAGATCCCATTTCTGACAAACTGCCATGAACTTTAGGCTGGTTCATTTGGTTCATTTTTTGTTTCGTGACTGCGGACAGCCTGGTGCCAATCAATCAGTTTCCTAGGCAACAGGGGATGGACTTTCTGCAGACCTGCTGATCTGGAAGTGACCTTCTGCTGGCCTGGAAGTGACCTTCTGCTGACCCGGAAGTGATGGTTTTCTGGCCCGGATGTGGCATTTTCATGAACCAAATGAACCGGTTCGTGAACCAGGGGCAGGTTTGTGAAAGTTCGTGGTTCGTGAAATTTGATGAGCCACGAACCACATGGTTTGGTTTTTTTCTACTTCATGCTCATCTCTAGTCAACACTCAATAGGTTTCCCAGTTGCCTGCCAGTGGTGGGCAATGTCCCACAGGTTTGCCCTATTGCCCGCCAATGGCTGGTGATCAGGTGGCTGAATTTACCCTGTGCAAAGTGTGGGAGCATGCCCATGGCCATCGTGATGGCATCACTTCCCAGAAGTGACATCATCATACAAGCACCGGGAGCGTACGTGCGAAAAGAAGATTCTAGGAAGCACAAGGTAAGTGCCACATCCATCCTCCCACCGGGATGGTATATAATAATAACAACTGTGATTATATACCACTCTTCTAGACAGATTAGTGCCACACCCAGAGTGGAGAACAAGTTAGTGTTATTATTATCTTCACAATACAGCAGGGAAGCTGGGGCTGAGAGCAGTGACTTACCCAGGGCCCCCTACTGAGCTCATGGCAGTAGTGGGATTTGAACCAGTAGAGTGCTGATTTGCAGCCAAAACACTTAACCAGTATGCTACAGCAGCTCTCTATGTAAACCTGGCAATCATAATACTCAATGATGACTACAGCATCAAAACGGATGTAGGCCAACCTCATACAAGGACTTTCAGACAATTAATCAGGCTGTTTTCACAATCAAATCATTATCTATAATATTTCTTCTTGCTTTAACTTGGTTTATAATAAAGATGCTAGCCAAATATTGGTATCTTCAATTCTATTTTGGCAGCTCAAATTCAATGAGGAAAATAAGGGCCTAGCTACATGTTGCACAATTATGTCATGTCTTGGTCCACCACAAGGGGTTTCAGTTGATTTATGATACTAGTTTTCCAATCCAGGTGGGCAGGGATCTGATTTGGTTCAGGACTGTGCCACAGAGAGAGAGGAGTATTTACACCATTCCCCACAGTTTTGAAATCCCTGAAATGTCCATTTTCTATGTAAGAGGGATGCAAAGTTTTGTTCAGAAGTGACAACCATGCTTTCTTTTCCAGATCCAATGTGGAATCCCAAACTTTAAGTTAGTAATTACTTTCTCCTTTAATTATCATCAAGCACTATCATTAACTCTGCTGCTTGACAAATTACCACTGAGGCTCCAGTAATCATTCACCAACCTTTTTGCAAGTCTATTAAAGGATACTATGAACATAACCAAAACCCTGAAGCTCTTGGTCTAAGAATTACAAATAGACCATGAACCACCATTCTGATTTCTGACCCAAGTTTTTCCTTCTGTGTGCTACTTGGCAGAGATCCATTGGAAATGTAAATGTCTTTTTGGGTCAGGGTCCTTCAGTCGTATTGAATTTAGCAATGGAGTTATGGGTCCAAATAGTACGATATCTTGATAGAGAAAAAAGAGTGTTTATGTTTATGGTATTTATAGATGTGTTACTTTTTCTACTTCCTGCTAAGATTTCTAAGCCTCACAATATCCAGTGCTGGAAGAGATATCCACACCCTCCACTCCATGAATATCACAAGTCAGGAGATATCTTTATTGGTGTCATTGTTTCTCACGCCTTCATTGTCTCCAGCTCAGTGGATTTCAGAAGAAATCCACCCCCACCATTCTCCGAAGAGATTGTGTAAGCATTTAAACTTATATCCTTTCTTTTTTTATTGGTCAAGGGAGTTATCTGTCCTAGCAGCTGATAAGATTGTTCTATTCAGTTGGGACAGAAAGCGTTGAATTAACAAAATGCCCCCCAAAAGATAAGACATTCATGAATAAATTCAAGTTGAGAAGAAACAAACTTGAATCGTTAAAGAAAGTTTTTCCCTAGTTGCTATATCTGCCTGTTTTTAATATGACAGAATATATAACATAAATGAATTGAGAGAATATAAAAAGTTCATGTTGAGATAATGTAATATGATCACCCATGTTCTTTATCATAAATGTGGTCAACCAGATAAAAAACAGGGACATCAAAAATAGGGATATGTCTGCATTGTAGATATATTTCATGTACTATACACCGTGTTATATATCAATGCAAAATCCATACTGATTGCATAGTTGATATGGACAAACCTATAAAACTAACTGAAAGAACAAGGGAACAGAAAACTATGAACATCTGTGCATCCTAAGGTGCCTTCTCACTCGTTTCTCTTCAAGATATAAGCTAATACAGGGAGGAAAATTGGAGGGGTTCATGTAGTTGTAACTTTGCCAGCTACCTCCCACTAAGATATAGCAAATTCCATGTAACAATGCAAAGTTGGTGTTCAGATCCTTCAAAAAATCCACTTTACTTAGAAATGCTGTCCTTTACTGTGAAACTGCTTTAGTTATGAAGATACAGGATATGAGGTTGTAAATTTCTTAGCTCATTTCCAATTCAATCCCCATCAGGTAGTCACTGTATATAAGACTGCAAAGTTGACCCAGGGCTGCAGGAGGCAGCTTCTCTAAATCAAGTCTTCAGTCAGTTTGGTGGACGTTCAGTTAGAGCCAAGTTTTAGACAAACTTCCTAGTACTCTGTAGAAGTTGATTGCAAGAATTTTTGTTTTGTTTTAATTTTAAATGTACATCGTATTCTCATTGTAGCATTGTGACTAAGAATTACCAGCACATTCTGGCACTGGCATTTGCAGTAAAGGAAGTCAATGAAAACCCACAAATTTTGCCCAATGTCACCTTGGGATTTCATATCTATGACAGCTATTACAATGCTAAGTGGACCTATCAAGACACAATGCAACTCATATCCACACCAAAAAGATTACTTCCCAACTATAAATGTGATATCTTGAACAACCTGGTAGCTGTAATTGGAGGGCTAGACTCTCAAATCTCACTTCATGTGGCTACTGTCTTAGACGTCTACAAGATTCCACAGGTAGGAGGTCTCTGTGTTTTCACTCCAAAACTTTCATCAGGATGTATTGGCAAGAGCATATTCACACATGCTGGTACATTTACTTTGTTCAGACATTCTTTTAAGTAAGAACAGATGAAGAGTAGGACATCAGGAGTTCTCTCTTTAGATATGCACCCACGATGTTGTTTTAGTGAAGCCATTATTCTCTCAGCCTCAGAACATAATCCATGGAATGGAAATAATGTTTCACTTGGACTGCAGGCTGCTGCTCTAAATTGTGCTATATAAATGCTGCTGTTGTTTCTCACTGCACTTTGCATATCTCTCTCCAGCTCATCTATGGTTCTGCTCCATTGATGAATGACAAAATTCCAGGCCTGCCCTTCTACAAGATAGCTGCTAGTGAACATCTTCAGGAAGCAGGGATTCTTCAGTTGCTTCTCCATTTCAAGTGGACATGGATTGGTGTCATTTATGTGGATGATGACAGTGGAGAAAGGTTTGTACAATCTGTGGCTGAAGTCTTTCCCCAGCATGGTATCTGTATTTCTTTTGTGGAAAAAAGCCCCAAATCAACTTTTGCCAGTGATATTCCTGAGAAACTGCAGCAAGGGGCAAATATATATGATACAATCATGGGCAGCAAAGCCAATGTATGTGTATACTATGGAGAATCTTATTCTGTTATTTTCTTGAGATGGTTGCCTCAACTCTCAGAACTGGAAAACGTGCCATGGAAGGTTAAAGGAAAAGTGTCAATAATGTCAGCCCAGATGGAGATCAATTCATTTGTTTATCAAAGGACTTGGGATACAGATATAGTCCATGGTGCTCTGTCCTTCACCATTCATTCCAGTGATCCACATGGGTTTCAACAATTTGTTGTGAGTAGAAGCCCTTCTACGTCAAAAGGAGATGGTTTCATCAGAGATTTTTGGCAACAGGCCTTTGGCTGTACATTCCCAATTTCAACTCTAGATAACATCAAGGGTGATATCTGCACTGGGGAGGAGAAGTTGGAGGACCTTCCTGGGCCTTTTTTTGAAATGAGCATGACCGGCCACAGTTATAGCATCTATAACACTGTCTATGCTGTTGCTCATGCTTTACAAGCTATGTCCTCATCTAAACTCAGACCCAGAGAAACTACACATGGCAGAGCATTGAAACAACCAAATAAAGAGTGGCAGCAGGTAATGGTCTTCTTGAGCTTTTTCCTGTTCTTCTGATATTGTCATTCTACTATTCTCAGTGCTCTTGCCATAAATTTCTAATTGATTACGGTCATAAAATCTGCTTGGATATTACAGAACTTTGATTTTGCAGTCCATCCTGTCTGTCCTTCTGATTTTGGATAACCTGCTTACTTAAAAGTAAGTCCTATTGTGTTCAGGGATGCTTTCTCTCATGTTAATGGACTACTGGTAAATTGCAGTATCCTTCAAAAGCTTTCTTTTTTAACAAATTTTTATTGGATGGGTTATTATATCAGTTCACACATACAACACATTATTTTATCTCCCCCATATAATAATATCCCCCCTTTCCCCCCTTTTCCGTTGACTTCCGACAGTCAAAAGCTTTCTAGATAGACAAGGAAAGTTCCTATGAGTAATACGTGCTTCCACTGCTATATTCCCTGACCTTCTGCTTGTTCTTTCTTCAGTATTTTCCCAAGGCTGCATACTGAAAAGAAATTCCCACTATATTCAATCAGGCTCATTTTTAAGTATTCATCCATGGGATTGCATTTTCTGTCTCATACACTTATTAATCTCCATCAACCTATTTCCACTGTTTTTGAAATTCCTTAAGGGTTTTTGAATTTCCACAATCAACCCACTTGAAGTTTAACAGAGAATAAGAATTCTACAACTTTACTGTTGATTTCCTTTCAATTCTTGTTGGGGATGTGGTACTTACCTTTAATATTGTCCAATCCATCATCTTGTAAGCAGTCCATCTGGCCACCACCATTTTAATAGCTCAAACTCAAATGTTATTAAGTAAAAGCTTCGATTCATTTAAGTATCAGTCTCCTCTCTTGTTGTGTGTGCTCCAGAAACTCTGACCCTGGTATAGACAGGTTGTGATCCCTTAATACACGCCAACTGCCTATTAGTTCCTCATCTTTGAGGCAGTTTGGCTAACAAAAGAGACCAATTCCAGTAACAATTTAAGATGTCTTCTCAAGCCCTGCTCTCTGTGCCCATCTCCAGAGATGAGTTCTTATATCTAATGAGTTAACTGCAATAATTTATATCCTGCCATGGAGTGAAGAGTACCCTCAAGTCATAGCTGACTTATGGCAACCCCTGGTGGGGTTTTCATGGCAGGAGAGGTGATTTGCCATTGCCTACCTCTGCAACTCTGGTCTTCATTGGAGGTATCCCATCCAATTACTAACCAAGGCTGACCATGCTTAGCTTTTGAAATCTGATGAGATTAGGCTCACCTGGGCTATCCAGGTCAGGGCATATCCTGCCATATCCTCATGAAAATGAACATTTGAGTATATGATGTGGCAAGAGGAAAAAGAAACAGAGATGATAAAAAACCCTAGTCTAAAGCTTTCAGCCCCTAGAAGACATGTAGAGTGATTCTGCACACCTTGGATAATGCACTTCCAATCCTCTTTATAGATAATTTGGAATGGATTTCTTTGTGTGTGGAACAAAAAATCCACCTCAAACGATTGATAAAGTGCACTGAAATTGCATTATCCAACGTGTGCGGAATCATTCCCTGTGAGGCAGCAAAATGAGACTATAGATATTGATGCATGCATAAGGAAACAGAAACATCTAAAACTGAGAATTAATGGAAAATTGACAGAGCATTTATTTTTATCTGAACTATTTCAAATATAACTGTCTCCACCATAAATTGAACCCATACAGGATGGTTTGTCTCTTGCACTCTGCAAGATCCAATGCAAAACAATCCTTTATAAAGTCTGAGCTCAGCCTAAAAGATTCGACACATGCAGCACAACCCTAAGAAGAGTTACTACATTCTAAGCCAATTAATTTCAATGGGTTTAGACTGGAGTAACTCTTCTTAGAATTGCACTGATGGCTGCCCTTCATCACCCTTCGCCCTTTTCCTTTCAATCCAGCTCCATTGCTTTCTAAGAGGTATATCTTTTAACAACAGTGCTGGGGACAAGGTCTCCTTTGATCACAGAGGGGAGTTAGTAGCAGGACTGGATATTGTAAACTGGATTTTCGCCTCAAACCAATCCTTTCAGAGAGTGAAAGTGGGAAGAATGGATCCATACATTCCCCCAGATCAAGCATTCACTATCAATGAGGATGCTATCACATGGCACAACTCCTTTAACCAGGTATGAGTGGGGGGATTTGGGGATATCTCTCACTTCTGAATTAATGAATTTCAGTCCTGATATACAATGCGAATTTCATTCCAAAAAGCTGGGCCTATATGAAATAATTAGTCTTTTTTTCTTGGCACCTCCCCTCCCTGAACTGATGTATCAAATGAGTTTTCACAGTGTTCTGCCCTGGTCCCTGTATTAATGCAATTCCAACTAAAAATGGAATAGGAGCAAGTCCTCTAAGAAACTTTTATACCCAAATTGTAACCAAAGGTACCCTAAACAGAAAATGTGAAAATCCTAAATATTTTCTTACAGTCGTCCATTATGCAAAAATCCCCATGTATAATACATAGATGAACATACAAATCTGTGCTAATCAATAATGAATATTTATTAATGTCAATGTATCTTTATACTAGTATAATGTATAATAGTACAATTTATACCGATATAATAGTATAATTGGAAATAGAGTCAGGGCATTTTCTGTGGTGGTTCTTTGCCTCTGGAACACTCCACTTCCCTGAGGCTTGCCTGGGGCATTGGCAGGAGTCAGGCAGTACACCTGCCTCTTGTGACAGTTTTGAGGCACTGGTCCAGATCCACTGGGGTGAATTGTGCTGACTGGGTTGCTCACCCCTTTCCTTTTTGAGGTCCCCTTAAGGGATTGGGGAGGAGCTGAAGGGTACATGCCTAGGTTGGCCATTGTTGGCTTCACCCTGGGTGGCAGGGACTACCTAGGCCACTTTTGGATGGGAGTACACCACCCGCCATTCCACAGTGCCTAGCAAATGTGCTAGATAAGCAGCCATCAAGCAGCAAGGGGTGGCTTGATTCAGTGGATCCATTGTCCTATGCCTCACCAGTGCTCTAATGGCTGTAATCAATAAAGTTGTGGTCCATTTCATCCAAATGTTGGTGTAGTCTTTGCTGGGGGGTACCAGCCTCACCATTGCCTATACAGATGCAATGGGAGCTAGAGTTTCTTTGGTGGCTCTTCATCTCTGGAGGTTTGACTGGCATATACCTTATTATCCCTAGAGGTTTAACTGGCATATACCTTATTTTCTTTTGGCACCAGGCCAAACCACATCTTTTTTGTACCCAGGCTTTTAATTAGGGGTTTTATCTTACCAGCTTTGTAATGGTCTGCTTCTGTTCTGTGGATAGATTTTATGCTGTTTGTGTCTAATGGCTTGTTTCTAATGGCTTGTTTTTAATATTGTGATGTCATTTTTATTGTAAGCCATCTTGACAGGACTCTGAAGAGATGGCATCTAAATAAATGCATGATAAATAAAGAGTGGAAACTAGACATGAGCACAAACCCCCCAAAAAATAACAAACCCACAATTTGTGGTTCGGTGCCACCGACAAACCTGAACTAATGAACCACAATGAACTTTTCCTGTTGATGAACTTGTTCGTGGTTCGTGGGGCTCAGAACGGCCCCTGTTGGACTTAGAGAGCCCATATTCACAGGGAGTGTTTAGCAGGCTCTCCTCCAGCCAGTAACCAAGTTTGGTCAAGATTGCAATAGGGATCTTGGAGTTATACCCTCTCCAATCTGAGGCCCCCAGGAAACTCCCACTCGATGCAATTAGAGCCACCAGTTGACATTGGCCCAGTGTGCAATGGGTTGGTCATCAGAATTGCCTATCAGGGTTTGCAGGGATGAGATTGGAGTGGCTACAGAACACCCCCTCCCCCTCCCTCCCCTAGGTGTCTTTTCCCAAGTTGTAACCACTTTGCAGCTTCGTGGTTGGAAGGAAGACCTGCCGATCAAGGTAAGCTGGGCTTCAATTTGTGTTTCCAGGGTGACAGAAGGAGTGCAGACAGAGTTCAGGCATTCCCCCGGCTCTGTTTCCAACAGAATTGATTGATGGTGCCTGACTGTCTGGCTTCACGAACCGTGGAAGAATGCAATGAACCGGGCCTCTTATGAACACTGGTTCATTGACCATGGATGCTCACAAACTGCCACATCACGAACAGACTATCGGGAGGTTCATGGGGTTTTTGCGTTCATAATGCGGTTCGTGCCCATGTCTAGTGGAAATATTAAAACTCAGTATTAATATTTTATATCTTATAATCAAATCTATTAAAGTGTCAGCTTTGTGGTAGGAAGAACATAAGTATAAAAATACAGCCTGATGAATCAGACCACCATACTGTTTCAAACAGTGGCCAACTGTGAAGAAAAAATGCTATGTTTCAATCGAAGCCATTTCTTCAGAGTTAGTTCAGGGGCTTCATTACTGAGAGAAATTCTCTCCCCACTTGAGAGGCCTCTCTGCCTCTTGCTAGCGGCAAGCTACTTTCACTTCTGTCCTTGAGATAAGATAAGCTGTTCTAGCTGATGTCAAGTCGAGCTTCCATAGCTGAACTTTTTTTTGTTTGTTAATTGGCAATCAAATGTGCACCTGTGGATTTGGGTCATGTGCCAAGAGCTGCAGACTTGACACACTTCCCATTTGCACTAGACACCTACTTCTCAGTTGATGTTGGCAAATTGTGATTGCATTGGCTGTCAGGACTCAGCTACTCTGGCCTCAAGTAGCTTAAATTGGCTGCTAAAAACATGGAGTCTGAGCTTGTGGTGGGTGTCAGCAACAGACAACTGCCCTTGCCCCTTTGTTCTGCTTCTGGCTTGTTTTGTTCAAGGGACTTTGAGGCTCCCAACTTTGAGATTGTTGTGCTACTTGATTTTTTGGACTTTAGATCAGAGACTTTGATTGCTACGTTTGTGAAACCAACTTGCTTTGCCTCCTAAGGAATTAGTGTGGTATGTCGAGCTAACTGCTATAGCTTTTTTTTTGTTTTGTTCTCACATTTTGTCTTGTGCTTTGTGATAACCTTGCACTCTGATTAATAAACAATTGTATTTTTACCCTGTGTGGGTTATTGTGACTCTGAAGCCCCAAAGCTATAAAGTCTTTGTTGAATGCACCCTGTGTGTGCTCGAGAACCACCTACCATAACAATACTTTGTGTTGAGACCTCTGCTTGCAAACTACCCTTGCAAGACAGACTTCTGTTTGGTTAATTCCCTAATAGGCTCTGGAGCTTTGCTCCCCCTGACTCCTCAGCCTTGGGATAGATAGGGGAGCTGGTGGCAGCCTACTTAGGCAAGAGTGAGACTTTCTCCTCTTGCCCGTTTTGTCATTTGTGTGCTGTTTGAAAAAGGCCTTCCAGGCAGCCTTAGCCTTCCCCTTAGCTGGGTCAGGGCAGAGGAGCTTGGAACCCTTGACACCAACCAGTTGTCCTGGAGGGCCAAACTACCAGGACATAGAGGCTGATTCCTTTCCTGGTGCTGCCTCATAGCACAGATATTCAGATAGTGTTTCTAGCCCAACCCTGGCAACTGGTAGGATGGTTGGGGGTGAGGATGTGGTGAGGGACCGGCATGATTGTGATAACATCACTTCCAGGGAAAACCTGGAAGCAATGCTGATAGCACTAGGAAACGCTGGAAACTCTGGTTTCACTATAGAGTAAAACAAAAGAGTTTCCAGTGGCTGTTTTCACACTGCTTACTGGCTGTGGAACCTTGCACAAAGCTCCCAGAATGACAGTGTCTTTCTGGGGCGATTTCCCGTCATAACTCCAGTTCTCATGTGAAATCACACCAGGAAGACACTGTCGTTCCAGGAGCTTTGCATGATGTTCTGCAGCCAGTAAGCAGTGTGAAAACAGCCAGTGATTCCTAGAGCTACTGCCATCGCTTCTGGGTTTACCCCGGAAGCAATGTTATCATGCTTCAGGTACTGGTGAATTTTTTTAAAATTCCTGCTGCCGCTTGGAGTGGGCAATGGGAGCAGGATGTGGGATCCCCTGCCCCAACTTGGGCATTAACAGCCTTGCATTCAGAGGTTTGCTGCCTCTGAATATGGATGTTTTCTTTGGTCATCATGGTTTATTAAGGCTAACTAGTCTGTAATTCCCTCAATCCCCTTGCTCCCTTTTGTAAAAAAAGTAGGGGTGACATTTCCTACCTTCCAGTCATCCAGTATAGGGCTGAATTTAGCAACAATTTTGTGCCTTTTATGGTTTCCTTGACCTGAGCTGTTAATGATGCAAGCATCCTTTTGGACTTCCTGGTACCTTTCCTGATCTGGGCCTCAGTTAGTGTAGTTTTAAGTAGTTTCCAGGCATTCTGGATGGATTCCATTCTCTTAATTGTCTCTTTTAACTTACTTCTTGCTAGTTCCCTCATTTTAACAAAGTTCCCTCTTTTGCAATCAAGTGATTGTTTTGGACTTTTGGGAAAACTTTGTGTTGATATGAATGCTAAACTTAATAGTAGTATTCCCACTGTTCCCATGTGGTGCAGTAAACCTCTGAATAGTACTGCCAGCAGGCAACCTCAGGGGAAGATGTCGGCCTCTATGCTTCGTTGCTGACCCTCCAGAGTAACTTGTTAGTCACAATGTGTGACAGGATGATAGACTAGATGGACCACTGGTCTGATCCAGCAGAGCTCTTCTTACCTTCTTGTGCACAGTCTCAAGACCCCACTCAGAAACAAATCAAGAGTTGCTACACCTGTAGTTCGCTCCATGACCAACTGTTCCAATGCACAATCATTTATGATGGCTGGAAACCTTGTTTCTATAACATGACTCAAGTATACATTTGCTCAGTCAAAGTGAGGGTAGCTGAAGTCATCCAGTATTACAATCATTTTTTACTTTTAGATACGAGCCTACTAGCAAGTTTCCATGCTGCTAAACATGGCATGGAGATTAGTTATGCATTGTTTCAGAAAGATTTCATCTCTGTGCTTGACCTTACGCTTGTTTTAAATTTTTCGGAGACCATTCCCTATTGTATCTGTTTCCCTGAAAGTCCTGTTCAGTTCAGTCTTCATTTATTTAGTTAACCTTTATTGGCATCAGTTTGCAAAATATTCACAATACAAGAAACATAGAAAAACAAAGTAACTTCTGGAAAGTCCCGTTGCTCATTGTAGTACTTCACTCAGTGAATGTCCTAGCTGTCCATTATATTGTATTTTTACTGTTGTGATCTGCCTCTTAGTGTGAAAGGTGGACTATAAACAAAAAAACAAAAAACAAATAGTAAAATGATAACACTTCATTCTCTATTTATGCATTAGACACAGCCTCTTTCTGTATGTACTGAGAGTTGCCAGCCTGGTTATAGTAAGAAAATAAAGGAAGGAGAACCATTTTGGTTGTTGGGGGTTTTCCGGGCTGTATTGCCGTGGTCTTGGCATTGTAGTTCCTGACGTTTCGCCAGCAGCTGTGGCTGGCATCTTCAGAGGTGTAGCACCAAAAGACAGAGATCTCTCAGTGTCAGGACACTGAGAGATCTCTGTCTTTTTTGGTGCTACACCTCTGAAGATGCCAGCCACAGCTGCTGGCGAAACGTCAGGAACTACAATGCCAAGACCACGGCAATACAGCCCGGAAAACCCCCAACAACCATCGTTCTCCGGCCGTGAAAGCCTTCGACAATACAGAGAACCATTTTGTTGCTATGATTGCATCTCATGTCCGGAAGGAAAGATTTCAGAGCAGAAAGGTAAGATATACAGATATAATATATCTGTATAAGAGGAATATAGATGGATTGGGAGGAAGTTTCTGAAGAGGAATATATCTGATGTATGCTAACATAATTATTACTGCGCTTATATTCCACTCTTCTAGGCAGATAAGTACCCCCACTCAGAGTGGTGAACAAAGTCAGTGTTGTTAGTATCCACAGAATCACAGAGTTGGAAGGGGCCATACGGACCTTCTAGTCCAACCCCCTGCCCAATGCAGGATGAGCCTAAAGCATCCCTGACAAATATTCATTCACCCTCTTCTTGAAAACTGCCAGTGAAGGGGAGCTCACCACCTCCCTAGGCAACTGATTCCACCTTTTTTTTATTATTTTTTTTTATAATATTTTTATTTTTTATTAACTACATTAACTAACAATACAAAAGGAAGAAAGGGAACAAGGGGAGGAAGGGAAAAAAAACACAACAACTACAACATGTAACAACTATGCTACACAAAATGTTTTCCCTTCATACTGCCATTATTCAAAAGTTAAAGCTTTATGTTATATTGATGGAGTGGTTGACCTTACTAAATGCAAATTACAATTTAAATTCAAATTAAATTTTCCTTCCCCTCCTGGGTCCCGGACGCAATTCTCTCTGAGCAACTGCAGCCGCAGTGCTCGTTTCCTCCCCCCCTCCTCAGACTTCTCCTTTTCGTCTTGCTTGGTGCACTGAAATTCCGGATTTTTATCCTCAAAATCCCTTAGTTGATCTTCTGATAATATCTTGAAAGCTTGATCTTTGTGACTGAACCAGATTCCTTCCGGAAATAACCATTTGTACTTTATTCCACGTTCTCTCAGAAGAGCTGCGAACTTTTTATACTTAAAACGTCTTTTCCGAACTAGAAATGGGACGTCTTTCAATATCTTAACTTTATTACCCAAAAAGTCCAAATCTGCATTGTATGAATTATATAGGATAGTGTCCCGGATCCTCTTAGATGAAAAATCAATGATGATCTCGCGAGGCAGCTGACGCTTCATTGCATATTTTGAAGTAGCCCGACGGACTTCCTTTTTTTTTTGAAAAAATTTTTATTGGGTTAGAATCCGTTATTTTTACATTTACATTCAATTTTCCCCAAATTTTTCATTTCTAACCCCCTCCCTTTCCCCCCTTTTGTTGACTTCCAACAGTTTTCCAACCCTTTGTCCCTTTTCCCTTACTTCTATTAAATTCCTCTATCTAAAACAAATATATATTCTCCATTATACTAAGCAGTACATCCTTAACTATTTTTCTTATTATATACCCAAACTGTAAGTCTTTGTTTCATCTTAGATAAGCAATTTATCCCATTTTCCAATTTTAAATATTTCTATATATCATATACCATAAAAACCTTACACATTTAAATCAACCAATTTGACTTATTCTCTATATATTACTCATTCTGTCTTTTTATAGTAATTCTATATAACTCTCATCACATAGTCAATCAATTTGACTCGTCTATGCCTTCAGACATTCAGTTTGGTGCATTATACAAATCTTATCAAAGAAAGAAAATATTGTTGATTACTCAATCCTTATATTTAATCCTTATAGTTAATTATTTTCTGTCAATATTCTATTTATTAACCTATATATATCTATATATATGTCAATCTGTTAATCTAACTGCTTATAAATTCACATTTATCTCTTCTCCCCCCGGTAAAGTCACCCCCCTCTACATTTTATTATACTTCAGTAGTTCTCAAACTGCCACAGTTTTCCTCCCACCTCCCATTTCTTCTCCAGATATTGTTTCAGCTTCTCCCAATCTGTGTTAAACTGCCGAGTCCAGATTTCTCAGTTTTCTTGTCATCTTGTCCATTTCAGCCATGTACAGCAATTTATAGATCCAATCTTCGATAGTTGGCACTTCTTGTACTTTCCATTTTTGCGCATACAAAAGTCTAGCTGCTGCTGTCATATAAAATATCAGCGTCCTATGGTGGGCTGGAAATCCCTCCATTCCCAAGTTCAGTAGCAGGAGTTCTGGGTTCTTATTAATTTGAAATTGTAAAATTTCACTCATTTCTTTTATTATTACCTCCCAGTACTGCCTGGCTACCTCACACGACCACCACATATGATAGAGGGAGCCCTCATGCTTCCTACATTTCCAGCATTTATTAGAAGTGTTCAAATTCCCTAGCGCAATCTTCTTTGGTGTCATGTACCAACGATAGATCATTTTGTAGATGTTCTCTTTGATATTTGTACATGTCGTTGTCTTCATTGTAGTCTTCCACAAGTATTCCCATGCCTCCATTGTTATTTCTTTGTTAAAGTGTATAGCCCATTTCACCATTTGTGTTTTAACTGTCTCATCCTCAGTATACCATTTCAACAGTACTTGGTATACCTTAGATATTCTTTTCTTGTCCTCTTTAAGAAGGGTCTGCTCTAGTTCCGAATTCTCTATTCGTATACCTCCTTTTACAGAGTCCGAGTTATACAAATCTCTGATCTGTCTATACTGGAACCAATCGTAATTAGGTGATAGTTCCTCTTGCGTCTTTATTCTAAGTTTAGATGCTTCTACTTTAGTTATTTCTTTATATGTTAAACATTGTCGTTCATTATCAACAGCTCTCGGGTCTATCACCTCATATGGAACCACCCACCAAGGAGTTCCTTCTTGTAGATAAATTCTGTACTTCTTCCAGATTGTATATAGACTTCTCCGTACAAAATGGTGCAGGAACATCGAGTTGACCTTTACTTTGTCGTGCCATAGGTATGCGTGCCATCCAAATATTTTTTTGTATCCCTCTAGAGCTAATAGTTTCTTGTTCTTTAATGTCATCCACTCTTTCAGCCAAACTAGGCAGATTGCATCATGGTAAAGTCTCAGGTTAGGCAGTTGCATTCCGCCTCTTTCCTTTGCATCTTGTAAAACTTTCATTTTCACTCGAGGCTTCTTGCCTGCCCATACAAAGTCTGATATTTTCCTCTGCCATTTTTCAAATTGTTTAGAGTCTCTGATGATTGGTATTGTCTGTAGCAAAAACATCACTCTTTGTAACACATTCATTTTAACTGCTGCAATCCTACCCAACCATGACAGATTGAGCCTATTCCATTTAATCAAGTCCCTCTCAATCTGAGTCCATAGTTTTTCATAATTGTTCTTGAATAAATCTATATTCTTTGCAGTCAGTTCAATTCCCAAATATTTCACCTTACTTGTTACTTCACAGTCCGTTGTTTCCATTAACAGTTGTTGTTTCTGCTTAGTCATATTTTTGCATAGTATCTTTGACTTCTTTTTGTTGATATAGAAACCTGCCAAGTCTCCAAACTCCTTGATCTTATCTATCACTTTTGGCATGTTCTCCAATGGGTCCTCTACGATTAACATTATATCATCCGCGAATGCTCTGACCTTATATGAATAGTCCTTTATTTTTATTCCTCGAATTTCCTCATCTTGTCGTATTTGTATCATCAGAATCTCCAATATTAAAATGAACAGCAGTGGAGACAACGGGCAACCTTGTCTTGTTCCTTTACTTATAATCAATTTCTTAGTCAATTCATCATTCACCACAATTGCTGCAGTCTGGTCTCTGTAGATTTCCTTAATTGCTCTGATGAATCTTTCTCCTAATTGTAGCTTTTCCATAGTGGCAAACATAAAGTCCCAGTTTAAATTGTCAAATGCCTTTTCAGCGTCAACAAAGAAGAAGCCAACCTCTTTATCACAACGCTTATCATAATATTCAATAGCATCAATCACTGTCCTTAAATTGTCTCTTATTTGTCTGTCTGGCAAAAAGCCTGCTTGCTCCTCCTCTATAACTTCCGAAAGCCACCCCTTCAGTCTCTCCGCCAGTATCTTCGCAAAAATTTTATAGTCATTGTTAAGTAACGATATAGGTCTATAATTCTTCACATTAGTCAAATCTTGGCCCTCTTTTGGGATCAATGATATGTTCGCTTCAGACCAAGTATCTGGAATCCTTTGATCCCTTAGAACTCCATTGATCACCTCCTTTAGGAATGGTGCCAGCTCATTGGCCATAGTCTTATAAAATTTAGCTGTAAGTCCATCTGGCCCTGGCGCCTTTCCTAGGTTTGCAGATTGTATTGCCTTACTTATTTCCTCATCCGTTACTTCACTATTCAGTTTATTTCTCCAAGCGTCCGAGATTTCTGGTAGCGTCATTTTCTCCAGATATGACGCTATTGAGTCTTTATTTACTTCTTTCTTGTTGTACAGTTTAGCGTAGAATTTATAAAAGGCTCTACTAATGGTAGTCTGTTCCAAATACGTTTTGTCATCTTCACAAATTTTGTTTATTGTTTTCTTTTCCCTTCTCTTCTTCAGTTGCCATGCCAGGTACTTCCCAGGTTTATTTGCACCCTCAAACGCTTTCTGATTCAGCCTTTTGAGATTCCACTCCAATTCTTTATTACTCATTGCTGTTAGCTGTTCTTGCAATATTTTAATTTCCTGGTATAATTTCTTTTTCCCTGGTCTCTTTTTTTAACTGTATTTCCTTAGCTTTTATTTTCTCCTCAATCTCTTGTCTCTTCTCCTCTTTCTTCTTTCTTGCTCTACCATTTAAGTCCATTAGTATGCCCCTTATAACCGCCTTGTAAGCATCCCAAACTTTATCAGTTGGTACTTCTTTATTCACGTTGTATTGTATGAAAAACTTTGTCTCTCTTCTCAGTATTTCCATATTCTCTTTTTCCTGTAGCAAGTCCTCATTTATTCTCCATGCTTTCCTTTTTCTCCTTTTCCCTAATTTCCACATAATTGGGTTATGATCTGAGCCTACCATCGGCATTATTTCTACATCTTTAGTCCATAACGCCAAATCTTTTGAGGCCCAGATCATGTCAATTCTTGATAATGTGGAGTGCCTTGCAGAATAAAAAGTAAACTGTCTACTTTTAGGATATTCTCTCCTCCATACATCTTCAAGAGTCTCTTGTTGAATCAGCTCAAAAAAGAGCTTTGGTAATAGTCCTCTTTTCTTTTGTGCCATTGTAGTCTGTTTATCCAGTTCCAAGTCTGTCACTCCATTGAAGTCTCCAGCAAGAATTATCTGATCATATGAAAGATCGTCTAAATGCTTCCTCAAATCCTCAAAGAAGCTCTCTTTTGCACCATTAGGTGCGTAAATTCCGACTACCAACACTCTCTTTAGGTTCCATGTACATTCCACTGCTACAAATCTGGCTTCCACATCTTTCATTATGAATTTTGGTTGTAGCTCCTCTTTTACATACAACACCACTCCTCTTTTTTTCTTACTTGAGGCCGCTACAAAGTCCTTGCCCAATTTTCCCAGTTTTAAATATTTTACATCCTGTTTTCGAATATGAGTCTCTTGCAAACAAACAATATCACATTTTTGTTTTAGTAGCCAGTGAAAAATATTTTTTCTCTTATTCGGTGAATTTAGTCCATTTACATTCCAAGATAATACTTTACACTCCATATTCATAATCTTGTTGGTAAGTCTTTTTCATTGTCCCTTATAAATCGCTCCATCTCCCGCTCAGATCTGATACGCTTTTTGGCACCTCCAAATTCAAAAGACAAACCCTCTGGGAGCTCCCATCTGTACCTGATTTTCATGTCCTTCAACATCTGGATTAGCGCTTTATATTTTTTCCGATCTAGTAACACTGATCTGGGTAGTTCCTTCATTATAATGATTGTCTTGCCATCGATCTCCAATGGATCTTGAAACTGTTTAGTCACAATCTTCTCTTTCATATTTCTTGTTGTAAATTGTACAATCACATCTCTTGGTACTTTCCTCTGGGTTGCAATTCTCGAGTTCACACGATATGCCACATCTAGGATAGCCACAACATCCTCCTCCTCCTTCCCCAGGTATTCAGCTAACACCTCCGTCATCTGCTCTTGCGCTGTCTTTCCTTCCATTTCCGGCAGGCCGCGAAATCTCAGCTGCTTCTCCATATGTCTACTTTCCGCAACCGCCATCCTTCCCCTCATCAGCCTCATCTCTGTTTGTTGCGTATCTGCTAAGTTCTCCATCGCTCCTTCTACTGTTTTAACTCTCTGCTGCGTCCCTTGTAATTCACTTTGTATTGTTTCCATACCTTTCTTCACTTCTGACAGCTCCGATTTTACTTCCGACAGCTCCGATTTTACTGTCTGTTTAACCTCTTTGATCAGCTCCAATTTCATGTCTTTAAATTCTTTAATCACCTCCAAAAGTTTTTTATCCAGGTTTTCTATTGCCGATTGCCAATCTTTCTTCGACATCGTGGGGCTTGCTTTGGCTCGCTCCCACGAGTCCGCTCTCTTCCTTAGCTCCGTGGCGTTAAATTTAGTACCTTTTTTATTTCAAATGTCCCGGTCTTCTTGCATAAATTAATTTTAAAGGGTCCAAAATGTCGGGCGTCTTTTCTCTATGGTCTCTCTATGATTTTATAATCCAATATGGCCTACTTCCTTTTCCGCTGAGGCCGCGACCCTTCCCCTCTCAAAGATGGCGATTCCCTTCTTCCTGCCCTCCAGCAAGGGCCGCTTCTCTCCAGCCGCTCTATTGTTGTTACGCACTTCCTGTCTCCCGTCTTCCCACAGCAGATCTCACGATGGTGTCTTTTTCTCACAGCTCCAAAGCCACAGGTATTCAAAACAATAGTCCGATTTCTTTAATAACTTCTTTAAACTTAGTCTCTTTTCAAATACAACTCCTGCCGAAGCTTCCCCTCCTTTTCACTAGTCTGTTGCAGTTTAAAAGTCTACTTTTTTTCCTCTCTGTTTTATCAATCTGTCCCGTATCGGAAGATAGTGATCTTTACCTTCCCTTCACTTTCCTCGGGTTGTAATCGCTGTTTCGATTTCAAGTTCTCCTTTCCACTTCTTCCCCCAATCGAAGCTTGGGTATGTAGGTCTTATGCCAGCCGAATTGGCCCCAAAACTGCCGCAGAGATTGTAGCCGACCCGTCGCAAGGTGGGACCTCAAGGATCGGGAGGGGACCCGTTACGCAGAGCCCCCCCTCGTCCGAGATCTAACTCACCCTAGGGTCTTGAGCGTTCTTTGCCTGCTCTCCGCCTGAGAGCAGTCGGCCGCGGGCTATTTTCACCCCGCCGGCCGCTTAAAACGGCAGTCCGGTCAGCTCCGCAAATGGAGCTGCGTTAGACCTCCATGAATCCCAAACCGGAAGTCCCGACGGACTTCCAAAATGGCGCTTTTTACTTCTTCTTTAGTTGCCCTCGCGGGTGTCGCCAGTAGTTCCGAGACCAGACCCGGTAAATCCTCATTTTCCTCCTCTTTCACATTCTGGAGGCGCAAAATTGTCTGTGTTCGTTCCACTTGTAGCCCGATCAGCTGGTTCTCCACCAGCTTAAGCTCTTTATTCGTAGCCTTCATGAGTGACGCACTTTCCCGAGCAGACTTCTCTGCCCCCCCACTGCTTCCTTAATGGTTTTCACTTCGCTCTCAATTAAGCCCACCCTTTGATCTGTTTTGTTCAGCTTGTCAACAAAGGGTTTTATGGCTTCACCAACCGTCCTCCGCACTACTTCCTCCAACGACTCTCCCTTCAGGGCAGCCGAAACTGACTTGCCCAGAGTGGGACTTTGTTTTTTTGTTGCCATTTTAGGGGGGGGGAAACCGCCAACCAGATTCTGAAACTCAGCAAAGGGGAAGAACAAGCCTTCTTAGCTTCAGATCCCACCACTCCTTCGCGTGCACTTGTAGTAACAGAAGGGATTCGCTTACTTGCAGGCTTTCGCCTAATTCTGCTCTTTGCCGTTTTCCATGGCCCGGCAGCACTCGAGGCGCCGCGCACGTCTGCCGGCCTCCGTAGGGACAAACGGGCAATTAACCCCCCGCATTGATTCCGGGGGGCTCTTCCCACAGCGTCCCGGACCCAGCCTCCCTCACTGGGAGTTTTGGGGGCTAATCTTCGCAGATCAGCCGCCCGGACAGGGTGCTCGGGCACTTCCTCTCGGACCTGCGAAGAGGAGCGTCCGACATGGCTGAGAAAACGAAACCGAATCGGCAACTGATTCCACCTTTGAACTACTCTGACCATGAAAAAGTTTTTCCTAATATCCAGCTGGTACCTTTCTGCATG